>NC_064765.1:36258923-36858923 GCF_011397635.1 Epinephelus fuscoguttatus | reverse complement strand
GATGGCCGATCGTGTATTTTTGAGTTTTAGGGCATTTACTGTGGATTAAACGTACGTACAAACACAAGAGGAACACAAAACACACGTTTGTATACAGAATAGTACACCCCTAATGATCAACTTTATTCAGGGGCTTTTTGTAACAAAAGCATTTCCATTTCAATAAAGTACATTCTGATTCTGATCAGTCCACTAAAGTGCTTAAGGAAAATAACACTACATCAACATTAACTACATTGTTCAAACTACTACAATAGTTTCTGCCCTGCAGGCTAACAGATACCTGATGTCACTGAGAGCTAGACCAGTAGGGGGTAGGGCTTATCTACATGAGATGCAAATGAGCAGCATTGTGTTACCTGGCACTTGAGAATTCAGAATCGTTCAGGCTGGATTTCTCAGTAAAGTAGTTTCAGGAGTGCCTGCATTCAAGTGGCCACAACTTCTTAAAATATTTTCAGATTTCCATGTGTTAGACATCGTTGGAAAGCTTAGAAACTACACTTTCAGTATCTGTAAATAACTCAGAATGTCTCTCGGGAGACTTGTTCCTGGTTTTCCAAGGCTGGTCACATATTATTATTAATTATAATATTATTACTTTCATTAATGTTGTTGTAAGCTACTGTCATTACTGGCTGTCCTGCATCCCTCTCTGTCTCTCTCTCTCTCTCTCTCTGTCTCTCTCTTTTTCTGTCTCATTGTGTCATACATTAATGTTAATTTACTATGTTGATCTGTTCTGTTCGACTATCTATTGCACGTCTCTGTCCTGGAAGAGGGATCCCTCCTCAGTTGCTCTTCCTGAGGTTTCTACCATTTTTTTTCCCGTTAAAGGGGTTTTTTTGGGGAGTTTTTCCTTATCCTCTGTGAGGGTCCAAAGGACAGAGGAATGTCGTATGCTGTAAAGCCCTGTGAGGCAAATTGTGATTTGTGACATTGGGCTTTATAAATAAAATTGATTGAAACTGATTGATGCTCACATAGCGTTGTTGTTTTAATGGTCCTTCCACAAACAAGATTACACAAATGGCTGCAAAATTTTTGCCTTATTATTAAATTATTATTTTTTAAGTCTTACCTTAATGTGACAGCAAGCTTCTGTTTTGCTTCAATGGGACGTCTGAAATTTGTATTCATCCTTGTGATGTCTGGGCCAATTATGCAGAGAATTTGCTCCATCTCAGCTGCAGTCATCCAGAAGTATTTTCAATGCTTTTCAGGGTCTGCCTGCAGCTCCTGGACCAGGTTGTGATAAGCACCTTGCTTTTGCCTGCGTTCGTTTATGGGTTGCACCCAAAAAGGGCAGCAGCCTTTTTCTTGTCCATTACTACTTCTGTTAAAATAAACATTACAGGTTAAAATGTAAAACCCTTTGTGTTAAATTACACAACTAAAGTTAGCTAAAAGGCTAAAAAAAAAAAAAAAGTTAGCTAAACGTTTTAAAGCTATAGTTGGTAATGTTGGAGAGCTAGCAAGGTTTGAAAGGGGTCCATGTCATTGGTTCGACAGCCCATTGGTTCGACATCCCATTAGTCCGACTGTCCGCAGTGCTGAACGGCTTGCGGCGGGCGTATGGTGCACCGCAACTGGCTTGAGGCGAAGCAGGCTCACGGCTTATGAGTTTGTCACTTTCTTTTTCATTTTAACCCATACCATGATCTTTTCCTGACCCTAACCAAGTGGTTTTTGTGCCTAAACCTAACCAGACCTTAACCATAGGGCATCATGATGATTTCGGAACGGACTTCGGAACAATGAGTTTAATATGGTCGGAACAATGGGATGTCGAGCCAATGGGCTGTCGAACCAATGGGCAGTTCCCTTTGAAAATGGCACCTCCTCTAAGTTCAACCCTCTCCTCCCCCTCCTGTCAGTGCTGCGTCCATAGCCACGCCCCCACAAACTTTAACGTGGATCCTACAGTACACCGACAGAGAAGCTAATGTTAGCATTGGGCTAATATGAGCTACAAAAGTAGCTAAGTTGGCTAACGTTACATACTTCATGAACATAACAAATCCCCCCCGAAGCAAAACAAGTAATTACCTGTCTAACAGAAAGACAGCAACCTCTGCATCACTTTTCAAAGCCTTTTTCGTCGCAGCCTTTTCTGCCTCCGACTTTCTTTTCTTAGCCTTTTTAGCGGGGCGAGCTGTTACAAGTAACACTGGAAGTGGTACTTTAGGCTGCATTTTCTCTGCCATTGTTTCGCAAACTTATTCACCTGCTAACTCGGTATTTCTGCTGAGGAGGGTGCTGAATATTTCCGACAACGGTGACATGTGATAAGTGTGCGCAGGGAGGAGGGAGGGACAGAGGGGGGCTTGGGCAGGACCAGAGCCCTTGAATAGAGAGTCGCGTCATCTCCGTTCACTCTAATGGGCCATTTTTTTTCACAGCAATGGCGGTTCGCGGAGCCTCTCAATAGTTCCCGGAAGTAAGCAGCACATGCTAGCAGCGCAATGGAGTTACAGCAGAAAAGACTGACTGTGATGTACTTTTAACGGGTAAGATGTCCAAAGACTCAAATTTTACATTATCAGCACAATTTATCTAAATTAACATATGCATTAAAGCTTGTTAGTGGATTATCTCCCATTAAATTAGTAGATTTATGTCCTAATGTTAAAAGATAACAGATTAGGCTAGGACACTGTACATACTGTACACACCATACAGGTAATGCTAGCCATGAACAGCCTGTTGGTTTTAAATTGTCTTCTCCTAAACCATTTTATCTAACATTGGGAAGTTAGAGTGCCTCCAGTCCCGATTTTTTGCGATTATTGATTATTAGCTCAGTTAAATATGACATTGCCGCGTGATTGTTGAGTTGAGGAGGTGAAATTAAACAAAAACGTAACTTATGGTCTGTTTTTTAGGCTTTGTGATTCTGTTGAGTAGACCTGTCTATAATATGTTACAGCTCAGCTGATATTACATTGATAGTGAAGTGAGAGGGAAGTTTGAGGACCTGAATGAGATTTAAAACACAAGATTAAGTAATTTTGATAAATGAAACATACCAGGCTAAATGGGGAATTATTCTAAATACCAAATGTATGTATACATTACTGTGTTATACATATGATCATGCTAAACATATATTCTATCACAGTATTAGATATGTAATCTTGTATATTTGTAACCTACTTTAGGAGCACTGGGTGGTGGCGGAGCAGTGATGCTGCAGGACCACTGTGTGAGAGAGGACGCTGCAGATAAGTGCTGAGTCAATCTTGGTGAGACTTAAAACTTAACAAGGTGTGTTTCAAGTAGTTCCAGAGATAAGGAATCATACTTAATATATATTATACTGCAATTTATATTAATTATATAAGTAATTATATTGAATATAATATATGATATACAGTTTTGGGCAAGTTACTTTGAAAATGTAATACATTGCATATTACCAGTTACCGTCATTATAATATTATAAAATTAATAGGCATTATAAAATAGAAGAGGGTCATGTTGTTTCATAGCGGCTAATTAAAGCACAGAGAGTGCAGATCTGACCGATTCAGGCATTCACATACAGTGGTTACAACTTTGTATTAAAATCCCCTGCTGATATAAATAACAGTGTGATGATATTAAACAATTAAATAGCCTAGACCTTTTCAAATAAAGAGATAACTGTGGACACAGGGACGACCAGACACAGGATCAAAGTCTGATAACTTATGAGATAGGGATGAATATATAGGGGATGAATATTTGAGAGCCAGTCATATGAAACACAGTAGGCAAATGTTGAGGTTAGCACAACAAAAGCAAATTGGCTTGCCAGTCAGTCACTATGACAAGTGCAAATGAATACACCAGAGCTGGTAGAGCCACCTGCTGGTTTCCAGTGTGCTGATCAGTTACAACAGCACCCAACACTGAAATATAAGTAAACATTTTAAGGAATTATACTGCAGTGATGCCGCGTGCCTCGTGTCAGGAGTGCTGCAGGATGAGGACCATTAATGTTACAGTTCAGGAGTGGCAGTAACAATGATGTTACAGGTCCAGGGGTGCATTGTGGTGCAGGGGCGCTCACAGCATGATGCACAAAGATGGTGGGAATTAAATCTGCTCTAAGCTTTGTCTTGCCCTTTTTGGTCTTGGCAAACTGGTTTGCACCAAAATGTGCCTGCAGTGACTTCCCACACACAACTCACTTTTGTCTACCCACAGACATATCCCACAGTGGTTGAATACATACAGTATTCAGGAACACTTTATACTTACTGAACATGTATACACTCATGACATATCCAAGAGACAACTTCAAACAAATGCAATTAAAACTGATGCCACTTGTTATACTTGTGCCTTATCTCACAAGGCAACGTCAGACCCAGACATATATATACGTGTGCCTAACCATTTCTCCTCTTTCTTTTTTTCCTCTTTCAGCACAAGAACAACAGAGGGATGCAATGAAGCCTGAACTCACCCCGCAATGAAACAACCCCCTTACCCTGAGTCTCAACTCCGTGGGTTTTGCAAGCCTTTCCCTGTTCCTTATTTTTAATAAACCAAACACTGGGCTTCCCAATAGTGTGGTATTTGTTTGTGGAAATGTGCTATTGCAGTATTTGAGAATGATAACCTTACATATTTTTGTTGTTGTAGTCTGTAGTGAGTCTCAGGTTACTCCTGCTGACTTAAGCCAAAAAAAAATTCTCATCTCTGTGTCAATGAAGAAATTGTGCATGTGTACCTCTCTCTCTAAACGACTGGAACATCCCCACACAGCACCATGGTGGAGACTGTACGAGAGGACAACACAGAAGGAAGGGCACAGACAAACTGCTTGACATCCAAGTCACGTTTCTGAGTTTATTAAAAATTAATTTGTAATAGTAAATAAGTACACAGTAAAAAGACAAAGATACATAAAATATATATGTCTATAAACTGCTGCTGCTGCTGCTGCTAGCCCAGTGACCCATTGTGCTGTCACTTGAAAGTCATTGGTAGTCACCTGTCGCCGGTCTCCTTCTGTCCCACTGAAAGTAATTAAGATAACGTTAGTTATAAATCATTACAACCATTACATTATCAAAAAATGTGAGGATATGATTACTCTTGGCAACCACACAAGACTAAGGACAGAATTGAAAACATCATTTAAAGCAATAAAAGCAACATGCTGTTTCAACAAGGTAAGGACAGACTGACATATTTAAACAAGGCAGACAACAATATATGTTATATACACATTACACATAGTTATACTGTGTAATAATACATTTCTATCATATAATTATGCTATGTCATTGATATACTGGCCTGTATACATACAGTACAGGCCAAAAGTTTGGACACACCTTCGCATTCAATGCGTTTTCTTTATTTTCATGACTATTTACATTGTAGATTCTCACTGAAGGCATCAAAACTATGAATGAACACATGTGGAGTTATGTACTTAACAAAAAAAGGTGAAATAACTGCAAACATGTTTTATATTCTAGTTTCTTCAAAATAGCCACTCTTTGCTCTGATTACTGCTTTGCACACTCTTGGCATTCTCTCCATGAGCTTCAAGAGCCTTCACTTTGCGGTCCAGCTCACCCCAAACCATCTCGATTGGGTTCAGGTCCGGTGACTGTGGAGGCCAGGTCATCTGCCGCAGCACTCCATCACTCTCCTTCTTGGTCAAATATCCCTTACACAGCCTGGAGGTGTGTTTGGGGTCATTGTCCTGTTGAAAAATAAATGATCGTCCAACTAAACGCAAACCGGATGGGATGGCATGTCGCTGCAGGATGCTGTGGTAGCCATGCTGGTTCAGTGTGCCTTCAATTTTGAATAAATCCCCAACAGTGTCACCAGCAAAACACCCCCACACCATCACACCTCCTCCTCCATGCTTCACAGTGGGAACCAGGCATGTGGAATCCATCCGTTCACCTTTTCTGCGTCTCACAAAGACACGGCGGTTGGAACCAAAGATCTCAAATTTGGACTCATCAGACCAAAGCACAGATTTCCACTGGTCTAATGTCCATTCCTTGTGTTTCTTGGCCCAAACAAATCTCTTCTGCTTGTTGCCTCTCCTTAGCAGTGGTTTCCTAGCAGCTATTTGACCATGAAGGCCTGATTCCGCAGTCTCCTCTTAACAGTTGTTCTAGAGATGGGTCTGCTGCTAGAACTCTGTGTGGCATTCATCTGGTCTCTGATCTGAGCTGCTGTTAACTTGCGATTTCTGAGGCTGGTGACTCGGATGAACTTATCCTCAGAAGCAGAGGTGACTCTTGGTCTTCCTTTCCTGGGTCGGTCCTCATGTGTGCCAGTTTCGTTGTAGCGCTTGATGGTTTTTGCGACTCCGCTTGGGGACACATTTAAAGTTTTTGCAATTTTCCGGACTGACTGACCTTCATTTCTTAAAGTAATGATGGCCACTCGTTTTTCTTTAGTTAGCTGATTGGTTCTTGCCATAATATGAATTTTAACAGTTGTCCAATAGGGCTGTCGGCTGTGTATTAACCTGACTTCTGCACAACACAACTGATGGTCCCACCCCATTGATAAAGCAAGAAATTCCACTAATTAACCCTGATAAGGCACACCTGTGAAGTGGAAACCATTTCAGGTGACTACCTCTTGAAGCTCATGGAGAGAATGCCAAGAGTGTGCAAAGCAGTAATCAGAGCAAAGGGTGGCTATTTTGAAGAAACTAGAATATAAAACATGTTTTCAGTTATTTGACCTTTTTTTGTTAAGTACATAACTCCACATGTGTTCATTCATAGTTTTGATGCCTTCAGTGAGAATCTACAATGTAAATAGTCATGAAAATAAAGAAAACACATTGAATGAGAAGGTGTGTCCAAACTTTTGGCCTGTACTGTACATATCCTTATCCACATCCCTTATATTTAAACTGTGCACTGTGTACATACTGTGTAATATTCCTGTGTGCAATATTTTGCCACTTCCTGTGGGATATCTATACATTCCTATATTTTTACAGTAAAAATACTACACATCATGTGTATTACACTCATCCTTTGCAGCCATTAATCATGAGCATACAGTATCTGTTTCAGTTAAAGGTATATATGGATTTTCTATTATTTTCATTATGTCTAACTTGTATTTAAAAAATATTTTATCCTTTTTCTATTGCCTCTGCTCTGAGCTGCTGTAACAAAAACAACATAAAGATATAACTGTTTATGGCGTGCTACGCATATATTATAAATCAATGTAGTTATTGACAGCTACTTACCAAAAATCGGAGTTCTGTCTTTCAGTATTATGTATTTAAACGGCTCACCAGTAACTTCCGGGAACTATCCGAGGTCTACATGAGTCACGTGACGCATAAGCATTTTGGACTTCCTTTGTCGCGACTCTGTTATATTCTACGGCACTGGGCAGGACGAGACATGAAGGCATCTGATTGGGTCTTTCCCCTCGCACCAAAAGGCAGGGATTGGTCAGAGTTTTTACAGGCCTGCAGCTGCCACAGAGGTCGGATTTTTTTCATTCCTTTTTCTGAACACATTATGTATTGAGTACTCTCAGGATGGAAGGACCATTTCACCTAGTATAACAAAAAGTGTTTCTGAACACGATTACCAACTATAGCTTTAAGTTCGTCAATTGTGGGTTTCATTTGCAGCTTTCAAAGGGGTATCTGGATGCTTAATGTTAAGTTTATCAAATTTTTAAGACGATTTTTATAAGAAACTCAGCCGTGAAATCCAAGTTGTTGTTGCCTCAAACTTTTTCCTCTTCTTTTTCTGTGAATAGCAGTTGGCAACTGTTGGAAACTAGTATAAGTACAGCCACCTAGCGGGCTGGGATGGGAAATACACTTTAGTGTCGACGGTGCCGCTGCGCGCCGCTGTCAACAAGCCCCCTTGCAGTCAGAATTGCAGTCACCCCCCATTTTCCACCTCAGTCTGAAAACTCACCTCTTCAGACTCCACCTCACCCCCTAGCACGCTTCTCACCTTGTATCTCTTTTTGTCACCTTTTCGATAGATAGCTTGTTTAGACAGATGCTATGTTTACCTGGTATCTTTTTTTTTGCACTACGTTCTCTTTATATACACACAAATAATATGGAAGTGATCACACAAGGAAATGAGCAGACAAAATTGGAACTGGAATATTATCAAATCTAAGCTGATAAATTGGTTCTCTCTCATGATTGGATGAAATTGATGACCCTAGTGAAAATCCATTTCCTGTTTATTAAAAAGCTGGAGAGACAGACTCCTGTTACTGGACAAACATACTATAGCTATGCTATAGCCAAGATGACTATCAGAATATAGAACTTTCTAGAACTTTTTTACACGAACAATCACATTCAGAACCTTAAAGGAGCAATAAGCGAAATCGTTTCACCGCTAGGTTCGCTGTTGTGCACTGCCTGTAGAGCAAAACAAAGTGTGTCATGAGCCACTCCTCCCTTACCTCTGCTCTCCAACACCCCCCCACTCGCCTCATCTGTGCCGGCCAGTACCGCAGCATCTCCATGGACTGTCACATCCAGACGGTCCTGGTGTTTCTTCCGCAGGCTCCGCTTCACTCAGCTTCACTCAGCTGCCCGATAAACCCGCTGCTTCTTCCCACTTTAACCTGAATAACAAACCAGGGCTCGGTGCTCCGGTTGGATCCAAACGGAGAGCCTAACTGAGTGAAGTGGAGCCTGAGGAGGAAGCACCGGTTAGCCCCCGCTTTCACTGCAGGCAGATTCACTTGCCACAGGGGCGAAGAAATAAAACCTAAACAGCCAACTTAGTTTAGCAGTTGGCAATGTCTTTCACTCACTCTCGGTCTCTGCTATGTTTAGCTATTTCCCTGCTTTCCTGTTAGCGCGGCAGCCGAGTAGTGCTAACACTAACGCTCCAACTGAGCCAGGAGCTGGACTCACGCTTTCCACCAGGCTCAGTGAGTCGGAGCTGAGAAGCATGGGGGCGTTAGCGTTAGCACTAGTCGGCTGCCATGCTAACGTTCCAGGAGCCTGCTTAAGGGTGGGGATGTTAGCATTAGCACTAGTGGGCTGCCATGCTAACGTTCCAACTCTTCAACGTGAGCCTGGTGGGCTCACATGAACGTACATGAACACGCAGCCGCATTGGCTTGTAAACAATGGGCTGGAGATCAACACAGAGAAGAGGGTGTGTGAGGTCATGCTATACTCCAGATGAAATTACACCTCTAGTTCTTCACATAGCAATTTTTTAATTCCTTCAATCTAGAAATGATGAATTTCACTTATTGCTCCTTTAACATGATCTAAGGGGTCCTTGGCTTGAAAAACGTTGAAGACCCCTGCTTTAGTCAACAGAAAATACATTTTTAGGTGGCTTGCCAATTTAATCAAATCGGGAGAAAGAAGGCTACCCATTTATTAGCTTTAACTTTATAGGGATCCTGTATGAGTTTTCTCTCCTGATTGGATACAAATTGGTATTCCAACCTGAAAATGCATTTTCTGTTTACTAAAGAGCTGGAGAGATGGGGAGACTGTTGTTACTGAACAAACACTATATTCTGATAGTTGATAGTCATTGCTATAGAGCTATTCAACACCATTTTATCTATATAAACTTACTTACTGCACCTTTTAAGTTTGAACTTGTCAGCAATTTCAATGTATACATTTTTAATTAATTAATTAATCATGCCAAGACACTAAAGCTGTTTGAGCACCATTACTATGCCATGCCAGGTTGAGGTTCACCTCAGCTTGAGGTAACAGACCCTGTAAAACAATCAATTTATTTTTAAGAGCTGCAGAGACAGGGATACTGCTGTTGCTAATGAAACACTATATTCTGATTGTAATCACTGCTATAGAGCTATTTAACACTTATTTTACCAAAGAGAAACTCACTTACTGCACATTTAAGTTTGAATCAGTAATTCCTGAATAACAATGTAAAATGTGGATTCCTTTTGAGGTTTAACATGACCGGACGGCTGCTCTGTCTTTTCGCAATGTCTGGATTTAATTGAAATGTTAAATTCATAGTGTAGGTTAAAGGCCGAAACCCCCCCACTCCGAAATTGATTTTCAAGTCCATATTTCTAACACTAAACAGCTGCAATGTCTCTATGCGCGGACTGTGAGGACAGTTGCGTTTATCTCGTCGATGGGAAATCACATCCATCTGCTGTGATGTACATGCCTTTATTTGGATAACACATCCTGGTATTCCCCACACATAAATACGGCGTAATATGCTGTTCTCCAAAACTGTTACGGATCATTGTTACAAAATAAGTTTCATGTTTAAGGTCTGGTTAGGTTTAGGCACAAAACCCACTTGGTTAAGGTTAGGAAAAGATCATGGTTTGGGTTGAAATGATAACTTTCAACATCGTTTCTACTTCCTTGTCGTCATGGCAACAGTAAACAACACGGCGTTAAATGATTAAAAAAGCCATGTCTCTTCCACCATGGCTCCTGTCCGTCATTTCAGTCTAGCACGTCTTGTTTGAACTGCACTGCGCATGCACACATAACAGTAGCTCTGCAATTGGTTTAAAAGTGTGGAGAAAATGTAAGGAGCCATACGATTGGCTGAAAGCGAACACACCTGATTAACTGATGAATCTGTCAATCAGAATCATAAATTTGATTGACAGATTTATCAGCCAATGGTGACATTCGTTGACCTGTGACGTCATGAGAGTCTCAAAATTCACCACACAGATTTCTCTCACAAATGTAGAGAGGTTCACAAATGAGAAGCAGTTTGTAAATGCACATTCAGCGATTCGCATGATCTGTGAATTTATATTACAAGTGTGCCTCAAAATAATATTTGTGAAGCAGAGCATGTGCATTTCCAAATTTATATTACAAGTTTGCATAAACATATTTGTGAACCAGAGCGTGTGCATTTGCGAAACAGATCATGTGCATTTCCGAATTTATATTACGAGTTTGCATAAACATTATATATGTGAACCAGAGCATGTGCATTTGCGAAACAGATCGTGTGCATTAGTGAGTCCGAAATACAACTGCGAACCAGAGCATGTGCTTCGTGAAAAACCCTGCGCGAGTTCATTCATTATGAGACTGATCTGACCCCATATCCAGACCCCTGACAAAAAGAGTTTACTGACAGAGTTTGTTCAGTGAGGCTCAGACAATGAATGTCATGGTAAACAGTAGCCTATTTTAGTCAGATTGGATCTTCGGCATTGGTTAATGTTGCATCACTTGGTGTTACTTAAGCAGATTGATTATTCACCTCATAAATCATGAAATACCGCTTTCTCCCCACATTAATAATAAAAAGTATTGATATCGGTGATTGTGGCCCTTTATTACTTGGAATCGGACCAAAACCAAATTTTGTAGTATCGCCCACCTGTAGTATAATCCACATAATCAAGTGCAATCACATGACCAATGCACTGACCAGAGTAAAGAAGAAAGTAGTCCACATGACAAAGCAGGTTGGCAAGATGGATGGGTACCAAAAACACATAACCTTTCCGCAGGAGACAGGTGTTGGGAACTGTGTGAAACCACTTGAACTTTGAATTATTTTAAGGTATGTCATCATCCTGTTTCTATTTCTAAATCTAACCAAAGAAACTTTACGTGCCCCTCATACCCTCATACATGCCTTCATCACCTCCCATCTGGACTACTGCAGTGGAGTCTCCTACCGAACAAGTAGCCTTGGACAGGCTCTAGTATGTGTAGAACTCAGCTGCCAGGGTTCTCACCTGTATCAAGCCCTGGCAGCACTGGCTTCCAGTCAATATCAATGTCAATGTCAAGTTTATTTATATAGCACATTTAAAAGCCTAAGGCCAACCAAAGTGCTTTAAAAGAAGAAATCATCAGCACCAATAAACAACACAAGCAGAAACAGTACAAAGCAGAGAGGTAGAAGAAAACAAAACAAAACAAGACACAACAACAGATGACTCAACTCAGCCAAAAGCCAGGGTAAACAGGTGGGTTTTAAGACGTGTTTTAAAAATAGAGAGGCTAGTCGCAGACCGCACAGACAGAGGCAAAGCGTTCCACAGCGTGGGAGCCGCCACTGCAAAGGCTCGATCTCCTCTAGATTTTAAGAGGGATTGAGGAATGTCCAGAACTAACTGGTCAGCTGACCTCAGGGCTCTGGAGGGTCGATGCACCTTGATAAGGTCGGATAAATATTCAGGGGCCAGTCCATACAGAGACTTAAACACAAATTAAAGAATCTTAAAATCAGTCCTGTATCTAACCAGAAGCCAGTGAAGCGAAGAGAGCACTGGTGTTATGTGCTCATATTTCTTTGTCCCGGTAAGGAGACGAGCTGCTACATTCTGCACAAACTGTAGACGGTTAAGCTCTGATTGGCCGATGCCGACGTACAGGGAATTACAGTAATCTAAGCGCAATGAAATGAACGCATGGATAACCTTTTCTAGATCAGCCCTTCTTAGATAAGGTTTGACATTGGCTAGGAGCCGAAGCTGAAAAAAGCTAGCCTTAACCACAGAGCTGACCTGCTTGTCCAATTTAAACGCCCCATCAATAATCACACCTAGGTTTCTGGCCTGGGAACCTATATAGGGTGCTAGTGGGCCAAGGGAGCTGGCAAGAACCTGGACAAGGTCAGGACGACCAAACAGGACAATCTCCGTTTTGTTTTCATGTAAAGTCAAATTTGGCATCCACTACAAACTCCTTCTCCTCACCTACAAATCTTTCCTGTCCAACCTTCTCCACCTTATACACCATCCCAGAACCTACGGTCCCCCCCTCAGCAACCTCCAAACGTTCCATGACAGAGCATTTAGCGTGGCAGCCCCCACCCTCTGGAAATCTGGAACATTTACAAAAATGTGCTGAAAACCCACTTGTTCACCGAGGCATATGGCCTCTAACTCATTCATCTCTGACAGTCATTGCTATTATTATTTCTGTTCTTGTTTTTTTATTTGTTCATTTTATTTGTTCATTTATTTATTTTTGTTCTCTTACTCTGTAAAGCGGCCTTGGATACCTTGAAAGGGGCTCTGTAAATCCAGTTATTATTATTATTATTATTATTATTATTATTATTTTTCTTCTTTTTCATGAAAGAATGTAGACTATCCCCCCAATAGTCTAAACCCTTCGGAGAGCAGGGAAGGGTCTTATAACTTTTTTCACCCCATATTTTTATTTCAAGCTTTGCCTGTGAGATTTGTAAAACAAAAATATACAGTCACATATGAATTTAACAATAGTATGAAGGACAAACACATTTACAAAAATCTAAACGTACACCATACATGTACATCACTCTTTATGCATTGCTTTCCTTTTCCCTTTTGTCACTCAATTCCTTGTGTTAATGACCCAATTTTACCCGAGGGGCTCGATTAAGTTTCATTTCAGGAGAATATGATGATATGTCTTTTCAGAGAGCACAAACATGATGCTATCATTTATTTTGAAATGTCCTCAAGCAAAAGTCTTTGTATTGCATCGACTTGTATTTAAAGTAAATATATTGAAAAGGCGTATATTCTTCAGATGAGAGAAGGCTGGTGTGTGTCATAGAGGTAGTGCACTACCTTCTCCTTTACTTCTGTTATCTCCAAACACAAGATATAATAACACTGATGGAGGCTAGACATACACAGGTCCCCTCCTACGTGAAGGGAAGATGTGGTGCTGTGGGATTCATGACAGTGTAACAGGGTTTTTTTTTCGAGTCAGACAGAGAGATAGGAAATAGAGCAACAACCTTGGCACCTCTGTCCTTGTATTTTTCAGCTCTCAGAAAACTTAATTCCTTTTAAAGACCTTTTTAATGTTGCTCTGAATTGGCTGTGAGGCCATTCTAACGGCCAACAGGGACAGAAAGGTGCCAAGACCACAACAGCTCTGTCTACTGCAGCTTAAAGGTGACATATTTTGTAAAATGTATCTTGTCATAGCATTTTAACACAAGTCAGTTTCCCTAGAGTAAGCCCTCTGTGACATTCCCCTCCACGGGGGCCATCACTCCTCAACCCTCAAGAATGTTCAAAACATATAAAAAAGACTGTCATGTCAAGATGAAAACAATTTCAGAGTCTGAACTCTGTAAGATTGCATCAGAGAGTAATCCTGCTACTTGTTGTTTCGATCCTGTCCCGAACAGCAAAACAAAAATTGTTTTAAGTCTTTCATAGATAAAACTGACACATCCCTTGAAACTAGAACTCTTCCTAATGCCTTCAAAACTGCAGCTGTAAAACCTCTACTGAAAAGCAAAACCTTGACAGTGAAGTTTTAAGCAGTTATAAAGTCGAATTCTTTTTTTAAAGCAGGAATCTTGAAATAGTCATTTTTAACCAAATTGACAGAGACAGCCCTTGTTAAAGTTGTCAGTGACCTTAGACTTAGCACTGATGTCAGTAAGGTCCCTGATATTCTTTTGGATGTAAGTGCCATGTTCGACACAGCTAACCATGATGTTCTTACTGATCGCCTTGAGAACTGGGTTGGGCTTTCTGGAATTGTTCTAAACTGGTTCAGATCTTCTCAAGACATTTTTCATGACTATTAGAGATCATTCATCAGAAAAATGCTGTTTGCCTTTCGGTGTTGCTCATGGAAGTTGCCTTGGTCCACTCCTTTTTTTCTCTGTATATGCTCCCTTTAAGTAACATTATCAGGGAACAAAAACTTCATTTTCATAGTTACGCTGATGAGACACAGCTATATATTTAGTTCGAGCCTAACAATGACAATGCCCTGGGTTCCCTGACTACTAAGATGGCAGCAGCTAAAAATTGGATGAGTTCTTACTTTTTGAAACAAATCAAAAATAAAACTGAGATAGTTGGCTATTGCTGAAACTGCTGATCCACTGGGATTTTCATGCACAATCACCTCTAATGTTTACAGAGGATGGTCGGAACAAGAGCAAATTAGGAGTGTCATGGTGTGACAGTGTGACGGTTAACCGTGGTGTGAAACGTCACGGTTAATAATGAATGAGGAATCATGAGGGCTACCCAATACCACCACATACAGTACAGTAGATTAAGCCAGTGGTACCACAGACACACCAATATGTCAGCAATATATATGTATGTATGTATATATATATATATATATATATATATACAGCTAGAGAATCAAAATAGCTCAGTGTTACAAGAAACTTTAACAACTATGTCTATTTTCTCTCTGAAGAGTAAATGAAGACAGCACACAGCACAAATGAAACATTTTGAGGTTCACCTAAAAAACAAAGCTTTTTCAGGATGAGTATCCCTATGGAATGATGCAGCTCCAGCTCTAAACCTCTGTCACATCATAGTACAATATGTGAACATTAACTCTGCAAAGATTGATTCTGATAAAGTGAAGCAGAAGAATATTAGAGAGGTTTTAGTACAGAAAATTCAGGCGAGCTCTCCAAAATTGCACCATGTTTGCATGTGATTTTTGTCATGTACAATCCTATATCTTTCTTTTTTTGTTTCTGTAAATCCCTAATGGTGTTTAGGATGTACATATACAACTGTCTGTTTTGTTTTTTCCATGTATTTACCACTCCAAACTGACCAACACACACCTACTACGTGTGAAACTGATTTTCTCTTCTGTGCTTTGGAGGCTTGTATCTCCACGATGGCTTGGTCGATTTGAGTAATTGACACCTTGTTTGATTCGATATAGCCAATAGAATGACGCTATATGCACCAAAACAAGATTGACAGCACTGTAAACCAATCAGAGTCAGCAGAATGCCGTTGTGGGTGAGATTTAACTGCAGAATGAGCTTTTCATGGCAAAAACAACACAGGAGAGAAATATTACAACTAACTTATAGCTCGGCAAAACGATTTCTGTTGTTGTTCTTTGGCCTCTATCTCTCTGATGCTTTGGTGTAGAGTACTTTGGCGCATATGTGTGGAAACAGTGGAGTCTCTGCTTTCATTTGAGATTAATGGCGTGTTTTGCATAACGTGGCATCGAGTTAGAGCCTGAAATATACTCATCAGTCCTGTATGGAGTTGGCTTTGTTGTTTAATTAGTTGTTGTTTGAGCTGTGTTTGGGGCATGTAAAAGGGTTTTTTACAGCTTTGTAGCCCAGGTTCTGCTGTTTAATTTGATGTGCAACATCACTATATTCTTTGAGAGCAACTTTGCAAACACAGTTTGAAACAATGCATTGATCACAAAGTCCCACAATTGGGGGACTTTCGGTTTAAGTGTAATTTATGTTTCAAAAGACAGATTATCTCTAAGTCAAAAGCTATGTGTCTAAACTATGTTTCTAAATTCCTTCTCTGGCAGAAACAAACAAAGGTAAACATACAAACGGGAAATTAACAATTTTGTTATGTAGTTCATCAAATGGAGCACTGCTAATTTTAACTACATTTGTATACAGAGCAGAGCAGAGAGGTTACTTTTATTTTATTATAAATGTTTTATTTTTGCAGCAATAAGTTACCTCTACATATTTAAACCTTAAAATGTGTTTCTGTGATTATATATATATTAGTATATTTGAGAAATTGTGCAAAATAATCATGGATTGTGAAATTGCTATTATTTCTCTGACTATAATCACACCAGCAAAATTTCTAATCGTGACATCCCTAGAGCTAATATTGGGTGAACAGCAGTTCTCTGGGCAAAAATGCCTTGTTGATGCCAGTGGTCAGAGGAGAATGGCCAGACTGGTTCAAGATGATTGAAAGGCAACAGTAACTCTGAACAAACAACATGTTGAACTGTGAAGCAGATGGGCCACAGCAGCAGAAGACCACACCGGGTGCCACTTCTGTCAGCTGAGAACAGGAAACTGAGGCTACAGTTAGCACAGGTTCACAGAAGATTGGAAAAATATTACCTGATCTGATTAGTCTGGATTTGTGCTGTGACATTCAGATGGTAGGGTCATAATTTGGCTTAAACAGCATGAAGGAATGGATCCATCCTGCCTTGTACCAATGGTTCAGGCTAGTGGTGGTGGTGTTATAGTGTGGGGGATACTTTCTTGGCACACTTTGGGCCCCTCAGTACCAACACCACATGCCACCACAGCCTACCTGAGTACTGTTGCTGACCATGTCCTTCCCTTTATGACCACAGTGTACCCATCTTCTGATGGCTACTTCCAGCAGAGTAACGCGCCATGTCAGAAAGCTCAACTCTCACCAGCACCTTGTTGAATCAATGCCATGAAGTATTAAGGCAAAGGGGGTCAAACTCACAAGGTGTACCCATAAAAAGTGGCCACTGAGTGTAAAGCTTCTGACTAAGATTATATTGATTAAATATCATGTAATTTGTTGTATTTTACCACAATAGATTGGTACTGCAACTCTGAATGTATTGACATTTGTGACATATTATCTTGCTTCATGTCTTTAGATGACCTTTTTAACTTGACATCTAAAGAACTCCACTGCTAAAGTAAATGCTTAGTTTTAGAGTTTAGGAGTTTAATTGGTTCTTTTAAAAGAACAGCTTGTCCCAGTCTGACCCCCAGGACTTAAATGGACCGTTTTGTTTGCGGTGGTTTTGGTTCCAAAAGTACTATACTGAAAGTGTTTGGTGGAAACGGGGCTATAGCCACCCCAAGAGCCCTGCTAGTAATGTGGCTAAAAAACAAAACCAAACTCTGCTTTTTTAATAATGACAAGTTGAAATAAACTATCACATTGTCTCAGTAAGGTATTTCAGTACTCCTTGTTTTAGATCCACACAAGGTATGGAAGGGTTCCATCGGTGGTTCATTGGTGTTTTGATGACGGTGGTGCAAAGTACTGTCCAAAAAACTATTAAAAAAACTTGCAACAGTTTACTTTGGCAACTGAAGACTATAGCACGATTCAAATAATTTTCATACCCACCATTCAGTACATCTGGTAATCTGAATGGAAGCATCTGCATTATTTTGATACACTCACTGAGTCAGAATTTTCTTTTTATTAACCACCTGTCTGTAAACTGTGATCTCATAAGCAAATTAGGTGCAGCTGTGTTAGCAGGTAGTGAGTCAAAGGAAGACTCAGCTACTGTAATATGTTTACAAGATGCTGGAGGGCAAAACCTTAGCATGTTGTCCAGTCTTCACTAGAGGTAAGCATCACACAAATCTAATGCTTTATGACAGATTGTGCTGTCAAAGATAAACTGAATATAAAATTAGTTCTAATCAGAGAGCAAAACTATGTTTAAATGCTAGTTTAAAGTTTGGGTGGAACATAAGTAAATTTAATCTCCATTTAAAGAAGAAACGAAAATGAGGTTTAAAGAGAGATTTGAATTAAATATTTCAGAATTTTAAGCGAGTTTAAAGCAATCACACATCATGAAATGTTGCCAAACATAACTACAGTGCATGAACAAGCCTAGACTTCAGTGATGGGATACATTATCTCAGTCAGATAAAAGAAAGCATGCACCATATCCTCTGTGTACTTTGTCTGTGTCAAACATATGATGCTCAGGTAGTTAATGTTCTTCCATGAAGAAAAGTGTGGAAAGTAACACAGTTAACTTAATTTTGTAGACTGACTTGGACACTACCCCAGTGCATACACAGCTTAGTGTGTCAGTCAATGCTGTGTTCTTTGATGCTCAGAAGGACCTCATGGCTGACTACAGGCTTTAGCGACAGTTCAAGGAGAACTCTGTCCTCATAATACCACACAAGGCTGGTCACATAAGGTGCATTTATTGATATCCATCTGCTGGTTGGCAGATGGCTTATCCTACAGTGTGGCGTCCTGGGCCTTTCATCTTCCCAGGTCTACAGTCTGCAGAACTGTACACACTGGAGTAGAGGAAACTGCAGTCCTTTGCCGGGAGGTGATCAGACAGCTCAGCACTGGAGGACTGGATGAGGTAGCCTATGCATTTGCATGGCTGGCCAACAACCTACTGTTTTCACTGTTCTCCAGGTGTGTGTGTGTGTGTGTGTGTGTGTGTGTGTGTGTGTGTGTGTGTTTCATTGATGGCTGCCAGTATACAGACAGGTGGTAGTAAAAATAAAATTCCTGACTAAATGAGTGTCGTTTCAAAATGGCGAGCTTTGTTCCATGAGACACAGGTAATCGGTAACACAAAGAAATAGACAGCATGTGGTGTGTCAGATACTGTATCCTAAGTCTCCTGTTCAGAATTGTTATGTCCATGTTTATAGAGATTCGGGGAGAGTTCAAGAGAATTGTTACCATAGACCTTCTGAATCTTTTCTTGAGGGGCTTGATGGTCTGGTTCCAGGACTCCTTGAGGGCTACAAAGCAGCAGCTACATCTATAAGAAAGCAGGCACTCATAGACACTTTGGACTGCCTTGAGAAAGATTAATGGTGAGTACCTGGAGCGGATAAAAGCAGGCACTATTTAACTACAGTAGTAGTAGGATTCCTGGATTTCAAGGTAATTGTAAGGACAGCTGATGGGATGTTTATTGTTTAGTAAGTACTGTGTCTTTTGTGAAATTAAAATGAGCTTGCTGAAACCTTCATCATTCTGAGCATTTAAAGCAGTTCATTTGGGAAAAAATGTGATGGTGAAATCTTGTCTCTTCAATTGGGTTGAAGTGGTTACAATGTAAACAGATGGTCTCAACTGTTGTCTGCTCAAGTGGGCATTTTATTTAACGTGTGTGTTTTATGGAAACCTTCATTCTCAGCATTTAGAACACTTCATTTTGAAAAAGATGGTAAAATTGTCCACTTCATTTAGTTGGACTGTTTACAACGAAAGCAGTTGGTCTGAACTGTTGTTTGGTCAGACTGACATTTGCCTTAATTTTGCCTACCCCTACCCCTAGCCCCTTAATACATCTTGTATGTTTTGTTAAATGCGTTTATTCTTATGTTCAGTGCAGTCTCAGGACTTTTGTTATAACTCAAGTTTGTTGAAAATATTGTCAAGACCTTCTTAAACTAATGAAATTAAGTTGACATCACTTATTGTGAGAAGTGAACAGAGTGCATCTTAATAATTTATTTTTATTGATAATTAATTTATGACACAATCAAGTCAACTTGCAGAAATCAATCCAAAGCTAAACTAAAGTCAACAGAATAAGACAACTAATACATGCAAATTGAATTGACTTAAATATTTAAGGCAGCAATTAAACTTAATTATTTAAGTTTAACCACCTGATTTATTTTTTACAGTGCAGACAGAGTGCAAACAGAGTGCCTAGAGTGCGCTCTGCCACTCCGACACTCCAAATTTAAGAACAGTTCAGTTTGTGCCAGAGTGTGCTCCAGCGCTCAGAATGAATACCACTCATATCATCTTCCTCCATTGTCGAAAACAAGCCAACAGAACTTGCTGGCCAGCGCTAACTAATGTGGAGAATTGCTTTGCGTCCACGCAAGTCCCGTCCATCAAAAAATGTCATGCTGTCTACTAACTGTAAAAGGGTCTATAGAACCAAATCTGCTCTCCCTGCAGATGCCACCATCACTACCCAGTCCATATCCTGCAACATCCATCACAGTAAACTAATATCTGGCGTAGCAGGTATCCATCAGGACAAATGGAGTGTGTGACCTTCTAGTTGGAGTAGTTACTCCCGGCGTGTGGTGGCACATTGATGTTTATGTGTTTTACGTCCATATATAGTTCGGAAAGTTCCATAGTTGCCAAATATTAGCTAGAATAGCTTACTATTCAGCAACTGAAAGGCAGGGAAGGAACTCTGGTTGCAATGCTTTCCATAAAGCTTTACAGACCTCCGAAATTATGGAGGACAATGTGCTTGACACCAGTTTGTAGGTAGCTGCTACAGCCTGTTGGCTTCCTCCTGAAGCCAACACTGGAATGGTGGCTGCCAGTTTCTGTCTAATGTCTGTAGGCATTTTGTGCTGACACTGATTCAAGATAAATGGTTGCAGACAAGAAATCAAATCATCAAATCTACCTGCAGACGTCTTGAAATGCACTTCCTCATCCATATCTCTTAGTGGTCGGACAAGCACAGAACAAATCAATGTCCTTCTGCTTCAATCCATTCAGTGGTCATACACACCATCTCCTCTGACATCTTCTTTTCTTCTGTATAGAAGTAACAGTAAAACATAATTGCTGTAACATTTATTAGCTCCAACTCAACCATGATCCACTCAGCCTTAGTTGCCATGTTTGTTAATAAAATTGTTGTTTGAAGAAGGATATAAAAACTCAACACAGTGGCATAGAAACCAAGCCACCAACTGGCATTTTGGCAGTGTAATTGCAGAGTCACATATAGTTCCACCTATGGCTGTACAGTTATGTAAAGCAACCACACTCTCAAAATTGAGGATGATATCCATAGCATTTGTTCTGCCCAAAAATACATTCAAATTAATATGTTTTTTGGAACTATGCCAGACAGTTAAGTGATTACCATCATGCTGGTATAGAGTCGCCATATTTTGATTTCCAAAAAAGAGGACACTCGGCCCGGCCATGAGATATAACATAACAGAAACATATGTGCCAGCTTTGCACACGGTGCACTCAGCCTCCCATATGTCCCGACCGGGACGGTAAGTTGGGAATTTTTTCTGCAGTTCATCTGTGAAGCTGCACTTGCGCTTTGGCATCTTGGAAGCTTAGAATAATGCTGCGCTGCCGGTATCTGCTGCTTCCTCATTGTGAGTGTTGGAGATCCGCCGACAAGGCAGCCTCTCGGGGATTACGTCACACACGCTAACCCAAACAAGGACAACCGGGTGACACACACACACACACACACACACACACACACACACACGGCAAACCGGACATTATCTTATTATATTAGCAAAAGAGGATGTTTGGTCAGCCTATGCTGGTAGTCATGTAAGTTTCTACTGGTGTTTTCACCTGGCAACATATAATTGACCTATGGCTAAGCCACACCCCCTCCACTCACTCGGACAAACTATCAACATATATATATATATATACAGTACAGGCCAAAAGTTTGGACACACCTTCTCATTCAATGCGTTTTCTTTATTTTCATGACTATTTACATTGTAGATTCTCACTGAAGGCATCAAAACTATGAATGAACACATATGGAGTTATGTACTTAACAAAAAAAGGTGAAATAACCGAAAACATGTTTTATATTCTAGTTTCTTCAAAATAGCCACCCTTTGCTCTGATTACTGCTTTGCACACTCTTGGCATTCTCTCCATGAGCTTCAAGAGGTAGTCACCTGAAGTGGTTTCCACTTCACAGGTGTGCCTTATCAGGGTTAATTAGTGGAATTTCTTGCTTTATCAATGGGGTTGGGACCATCAGTTGTGTTGTGCAGAAGTCAGGTTAATACACAGCCGACAGCCCTATTGGACAACTGTTAAAATTCATATTATGGCAAGAACCAATCAGCTAACTAAAGAAAAACGAGTGGCCATCATTACTTTAAGAAATGAAGGTCAGTCAGTCCGGAAAATTGCAAAAACTTTAAATGTGTCCCCAAGCGGAGTCGCAAAAACCATCAAGCGCTACAACGAAACTGGCACACATGAGGACCGACCCAGGAAAGGAAGACCAAGAGTCACCTCTGCTTCTGAGGATAAGTTCATCCAAGTCACCAGCCTCAGAAATCGCAAGTTAACAGCAGCTCAGATCAGAGACCAGATGAATGCCACACAGAGTTCTAGCAGCAGACCCATCTCTAGAACAACTGTTAAGAGGAGACTGCGCGAATCAGGCCTTCATGGTCAAATAGCTGCTAGGAAACCACTGCTAAGGAGAGGCAACAAGCAGAAGAGATTTGTTTGGGCCAAGAAACACAAGGAATGGACATTAGACCAGTGGAAATCTGTGCTTTGGTCTGATGAGTCCAAATTTGAGATCTTTGGTTCCAACTGCCGTGTCTTTGTGAGACGCAGAAAAGGTGAACGGATGGATTCCACCTGCCTGGTTCCCACTGTGAAGCATGGAGGAGGAGGTGTGATGGTGTGGGGGTGTTTTGCTGGTGACACTGTTGGGGATTTATTCAAAATTGAAGGCACACTGAACCAGCATGGCTACCACAGCATCCTGCAACGACATGCCATCCCATCCGGTTTGCTTTTAGTTGGATGATCATTTATTTTTCAACAGGACAATGACCCCAAACACACCTCCAGGCTGTGTAAGGGCTATTTGACCAAGAAGGAGAGTGATGGAGTGCTGCGGCAGATGACCTGGCCTCCACAGTCACCGGACCTGAACCCAGTCGAGATGGTTTGGGGTGAGCTGGACCGCAAAGTGAAGGCAAAGGGGCCAACAAGTGCTAAACACCTCTGGGAACTCCTTCAAGACTGTTGGAAAACCATTTCAGGTGACTACCTCTTGAAGCTCATGGAGAGAATGCCAAGAGTGTGCAAAGCAGTAATCAGAGCAAAGGGTGGCTATTTTGAAGAAACTAGAATATAAAACATGTTTTCAGTTATTTCACCTTTTTTTGTTAAGTACATAACTCCACGTGTTCATTCATAGTTTTGATGCCTTCAGTGAGAATCTACAATGTAAATAGTCATGAAAATAAAGAAAACGCATTGAATGAGAAGGTGTGTCCAAACTTTTGGCCTGTACTGTATATATCAACACAACACGCTATGACAGGTGTCACAGTACACGGCATTTTGCAGGAGGCAATTGATGATTTTTGGGACATAACGATCAGATGTCACTGAGAAGTAACCAAAAGGGCCTAAACTACACATTGGAGGGATATATTCATCATTTTATTACAAGACAAAATTTACAGGTCACAGTGTACACTTGTGAACCACATCTGGTTGCCATCACCATCAAAGACAACAAGTTAAAGTGCCACTGAAGTTAAGGTTTTTGGCTCAGAATATGAGAAAAGTATAACGGCCTTTTTACCATCTTTACCAAGAGTGTCTCTCCGTTAGTTTGGAGTTACAGTATTTACACTGAATCATTCAGCATAACGTTTGCCAACCTTTGTTATCTCTGCCATTACAGATAAGTTAATGAAGCTAAGCTCCAGAAGTTAATGTTAGCTTAACTAGAGCCCTTTGGACAACAGCTAACAATGATGTACGATCACCAAAGTACAAAACTAGAACAGAATAGGCTAATGAACTCCCAGCAAACAAGGTGACATGATGAACAACGCAGCTAGGAGCTAACGTTAGGCTAACTTTAGCTAATGTTGAAAATATCCTGTCCTTTAAGACCAGTTAAACAGAAAGCTAGCACACTTCACAGTCCATGTTCCACTGGGAGCGTATCTATGTTTCCAGGGTTCTATGTTCCCAGGGTTCTATGTTTCCTGGGTTCTATGTTCCCCACTTAACCCTGCAAAATAGGTTCTATGTTCCCTGCTTACACAAAAAAGGTATGTTTCCTGGGTTCTATGTTGCCCGCTCAACCAACCTTTTTGTGTAAGCGTGGAACATAGAAGCTTTTTTGCAGGGTTAAGTGGGGAACATAGAACCCGGGAAACATAGGGATGACCCCTGTTCCACCTTGTCTGCAAGTCTTGTGAAACAAACATGAACACAGCAGGAGCTTGTACAGCTATCTAGGCTGTTCAACACACAACCATGGCCATGTGGTTGAATATCCATCACTGAATCAGTTTGTCAGTGTAAAACTCCATGACTTTGGCTCTTTTCCCCCAAAAGTCTATAAAGCAACAGTTGTATTGACACTGACTTGAATCCATTCACTATACACGCACACACACACACACACACACACACACACATATATATATATATATATATATATACCAAAGTTTGGGTCAGTTGAACTTGGAAGTTTTAAATTCCTTTTATTCTCACACATCACGTTGATGGGGTTCTTTTCTATCATTCTGTTACTTTCGATCACACATATCCATGCACATGGATGGAGAGAAAAAAAAGCTGCTATTCATCAACATTCTATACCAAGCATGACTGCCTTCTGCTCCTACTTTCTCATCCTTTTTTTACCTTTTGTGGATGTGCAGTAATAGAACCAGTGCAGGCTCACACTGTAACCCTCGCACCCACTCAGTGACAGAGGTACAAAACAGATAAATAGCATCAAGGTAACTGGATCATTCCTACTATCAACTTCATGAATCCAGATAGATTTTTGTCAAACCACAAAAATTACACTATCTATGTACTGTGTAGAGGGTCATGAAATATTAACTCTACGTATTAGCAATGTAAACCTGTATGCTGTTTAAGCAATATCACACAAGAGGGAGTGATGTTGTACTGTGTATCGTCACAGCTGTGATTCGGTCATAGGCACGAGGCCACAGCCATTTTGGCAGTGTAATTGCAGCTACATAACATACTTAAATAATAAATTATTTAAGTATGTTATGTAGCTCCACGAAAAAAAAAACAAAAAAAAAAACAGTTCCCCCAGTCTGTTGCCAGGCAACGCAGCACACACGCCAGGAACTCACAAACTACTTTGTATTTACATTGATCTGCAACTGTGTAACTTCATCCAGTTCGGCTGATGAAACGTTGGCAAACCTGGATGTTGGAACGGCTGGATTCAGCTTCCACTCTCCCTCATCCTCATCAGTACCTCATCAGATGATCATTGTCATTGATAATTCAGTATATATAGTGTATAGCTATAGTGTAATTTTGCGTCAATGTAGCGAGTGTGACAGTTGGTTGATTAACGGTTGTATGTATATTTATAACACCTGTGAGCGGAGTGATTTTACTGTTACATGTCCCAGTGATGTTGTACACTATATCTAGCCTGAGTGTCAGACTGAAGCTCCCAGAACCTTCAGTTTGACACTGCCCCCACTGAAGGCGATTTACAAGGGGGAGGGAATTTGATTTTTCCCTAACCAATCAGTAGAGATCAACGACTCACCCAGAATATGACGTCATTAGTATCCAAGCGAGCATTGCCCGTTTAAAATGTCTCTGTTGTCATGCACGCCCAGCTGCATCGCTGTTAAATCCAGTTTAGCAGCTTCCTTAATTTGGTCCTCCATTAACGCGAGTAGTGGCGAAATACCTCGATAGCATCGTTAATGTGGTCTGTAGGATCTGTAGCGGTCGCTATTGTTGCTATCCTCACCAGTTACCTACCGGCGTACAGCTTGACATCAGCGTGGCGTTGATTGGCTACCCCACCCCCGGCGTTGATCGGTCCTTCCATCGTTTGGACGAGATAAATCGCAAATTCATTGCAGTATGCCAGACCACAGATGCAAGCCTACTCAGTTGAGTGGGCGGGGTCTATGGTCTGGAACCAGGCTACTCTATATCAGCACTCATGGAATGCCTCTTGTCCGATGAAATTACTCGGTCGGAACTAACTACTACTTCAAAACGATATTCAAATGAAGCATTTTAGATTTCTCATATTAAACATAAACTGGTTTTAAATGCTTAGAAAACAAAATATATACTAACATATATGACTTTAACTTTACTCTCACAGGAGGAATCTGATCTCTCGGGCAGAAAACAGCCTGCAGAGGCTCGAGGACACTAATAGCTAATTTATGGTACAGACCCCTTTTTAGGGCCAATATCCAGCATTCCTTGTGGCTATGTGGTCTGCAAAATAGCTCTCTCTCTCTCTCTCTCTCTCTCTCTCTCTCTCTCTCACACTCACACACACACACACACACACACAAAGAGGAAACAGAGGATAAAGGAAGCTAACTTTTCAGCTAATTTCAAATGTACCCTAATTTATGTATTACCCTAAGCTAACATATAGTAACAATAAAAAGCTTTGTTTTAATATGCTTATTTTGCATGAGCCACAGACACTGAACTAACAGGAACTCCCCATGGGATGTCTGGGTTTAGTAGATAAAAATGAGGAGAATGAGCTAAAACTATATATCTAAACAAAAAAATTCATCATAGCTATGGCAACGGCACTTCCCAGTGATAGCGACCCCACCCCCCACCCCAGTAGGACAGTGCACCACATCACATGGCAAAGACTGCTCAAGAATGGCCCATGGAACAGGACAAAGAGCTCAAGGCATCAACTTGGCCTACAAATTTCCCATACCCCAATCTGATTGAGCATTCGCGGGACATGCTGGTACCGGGGTACTGGTGGAGCCTTCTTTGACTGGACTTGGCTCTGGCCTGTGGAGGCATGGACACAGGACCTCTGGGGGGTTTCTTGTGCTCTCTGGCACCTGGGAGTAGGCAGCGGATCCTTTGAGACCTATTGGTTGTGAGGTGGGATACCAGCATGTCGAACAGATGGTAAATGGACTTTCACTTGTGTCGTGCCTACCTAGTCTTCCAACCACTTAGTGCAGTTTTATTATTGTTATTATTATTATTAGATTTTATTTGGTATGGGCATCACAAATACATTGGACAAACCATATGCACTGCTTGAGTGTTTTAGCATACATGCTAATTCTCAACACTTGTCCACAGGAGGCTTTTTAAAAAGTACAGACAATAAAATATGCATTAAAATTACAAGGGAAAACAACATGGGCTATACAGCAAAGACAACATTATCCAAGAACAGAACCAGACCTGACCTATTCACGTGGGCACTGTTGTTTAGATATGAGCCATAGTTTGAGTCTCTAATTTTAAATTAATAGGCAAAGAGTTCCAGAGTTTTGCCCCCTTCACAGAAAAACAGACTGACCAAATGAGGTCTTGTGCACTGGGACAAGACAATCACCATTGGTGGAGGCTCATGTGGTTGCTCTACCAGAGCTCTGATTCCTAATAACTACTTCAGAGAACGGTTGAAACATGATTATTGAGACATTTAAAAACCAGCTTAAGACTACTAAAATTCACCAAGTTTTCAAAGGTGAAAAGGTTGTGTTTTCTTAATGTGGGAATGTGGAAAATGTACCCCTTTCCCTGACTGATTGCCTGCAGTCATGTCACCATTACCATTTACCATCTGTTTGACATGCTGGTACCCCACCTCACAACCAACAGGTCTTATAGGATCCGCTGCCTACTCCCAGGTGCCAGTCTTCATGTGTCTCTCTATACGTAATAGGGCTGTTAATGACTTATTTGAGTTATGGATCAACAACGAAAAGATTGACGTAGTGAACGAAGTCAAGTACCTAGGCATTATTCCAGATAAGAATTTAAAATTTGACAGTCAGGTTAAGCAAATTTGCAAGAAGATCAAACCAAATTCAAATGTATTTCGTTATATTCGGAGGAACCTGTAATGTCAAACTGCTCGATTATACATGCATGCAATGATCTTTTAACACTTGTCATACTGCATCACATCATGGTCATTTGTAATCTGGAGTAATTATTGCAGTTTTCCAGCTGTCTGGGAATATTTTTGTTTTTATTGACAGGTTTACCAAGTTATTGGCTTCAGGAGACAACTCAGATACTTCTTGATTAAGACAGCATGTAGATTATGAATATTAACATGGAATTATCCAATTATCCATTATGTTCGCAATCACTTTTTTAACTTCGTCCTGACATACTTGAATCGGAGTTCTTTAGAGTATGACTCAATGGATTTAAAATTACTTGCCAATTCTGTTAGAGACTCAATAAAAAAGCTGTTAAAACATTTGCAATGGTCTCATTACTGTGAATGGAATCATTACAAACCTTAAGACAGCTTATTTTGGGGTGCTTTTGCCTACTGGAGTTGTTTAATCTGTTTATGTGTTGCCACAGTTTAGAGCTACTGCCATTGGCCTCTTCAATGAGTTTGGAGAAGTAATTAGTCTTGGCCTTCTGCAACTCAGACACCACTTTATTCCTCAAGCCAGTATACATGAGATGATCAGTATTCGTTTTTGTTATTAAGGACCTTTTCAGAGCAAGATCCCATTTTTTAATTATTGAAACCATGGAAGAGAGTATTTTCTTGTATTACTTTTCCAGGTTTTTGTTTATTTATTTATTTATTAGATTACATAAAGTAGAAATAAAGCTATTAACACTATATTTTAGATCTGGCTCTTTTTCTCTGGATTTTCTTCAGATTATGTTCAAAGTTAGCTATTTTTGATTTGGGAATTCCTGTTGTTAAAATTGGATTTTCTGTTTTGTTGTGGTGAACTAGACGTTTTTTGGTTAGCTTTCTTACAATCAGTGTCATATTAGGATCTGAAAGTCCAGTGATAAGATTATGGGCTCTAGTTTCGCAGACTGGGCACGGCAGAGGCGCAGCGCACCTGCACTTCGCCAACTGGGTGTGGCCAGGCGGATTTTGTAAGTTTGGCACACCATGCACCTGGTGCAGGTACTCCTCTATCCCACCTCCGTCCCTCCTACCGGCGCAAGTCAGAAAGAGGGAGGAGAGAAAGCGTGGAGTGGGTTTTACACACATCACACCAATCAAATGAGCCCCTCTCCTTGCCCTTAAATGCGCCGCACAAAGGCGTAATGAGAGTTTACTCAATTCGCCATGGCGGAAGAGAGCAGCAGCGTCAGACGGCCAAACTTCTCCCAGGAGGAAACTGATGTTTTGGTCCGGGAGGTCCAAGCTCGCAGTGTCTGAATATACGGAACTGTGAGCAGACCTCCACGGGCTGATGATGCAAAGGTAGCCTGGGAGGAGGTCACCACAATTGTAAATCAATGTTGCGTTTCTCTCGTGCACGCGTGCTCTCTCTCTTTCTCTCTCGCAGTCTCACTCGGTTTCTTTTCTTTTGACTTTTCTAAGATGACAGATGCTGAATATATACTCCCTATCTGATGCTGTGGCTGTTTGTGGTTGGCTGAGAGGGATGTGAACTCATTAGTTTGCAACTGTGTTAATCAAATCAGGTTGGGTTTCCATTATACGTGCCAAACGGTGCCAATCCCCTTTGATCTTACATCAGATGTGACGGGACAGTCGATATAGAGATATATTTATGTGCTGATTGCAGATAGTTGCATTGAATAGTGTTTTTTTGGGTATTTATTGCATCGTTAATGTGCCTGATATTCTGGAAACCTGCCTGTGAGGTTTTGGTGACGTGTGCACACTGTCCGCCGGTCAGCCAAACTTACACCAAGTTACTCGCTCCCAAGCTTACACCAGCTGCGCTCCCCCTGCACTGACAGTAGACGTGGTTTCAGATGGCGAGCTTTTAGTGCACCTTCGGCGAAGCCTTTTGGCACAAAACTGTCACTGCGCCAAGCTGGATCTGTCGACACCTCCCCCTGCTGCGCCGCCACACCCATCTCAGCGCACCTCGGTCTGCCAAACTACCAAACTGAGCGTGCCTCGGGTTGTGCTGCTCAAAACTAGCTCTGCGCGGGGTTCGCCACCCTGCGCCACCCTGCGCCACCTTGCACTGCGTCGGGAAACTGGAGCCCTATATGTTTTTGTTATTCTTTCTGGCCTCTTTATAAAAATCAGATCTATGAGGCTTTTACTGTTTCTAGTGATTTGAGTCAGTCTATCAATCAGCTGTTCATATTTTGATTTTCCACGTTTTTCCAACCAGTTGATGTTAAAATCCCAAAACAATATACATTCATAACCAGTGTTAGGGATGTCCCGATCCAGCTTTTTCACTTCCGATCCGATACCGATATTACAGCCTTGAGTTTTGGCCAATACTGATACCAATCCGATCCTAGCATGTATTATACATATTCACTTATTTAGTTGTCAGTCATGTTAGAAAAGGTTTGATCAAGCAATATTACTCTAACAAGAACAACTACTTAATCAGGTTAGTTAGAATGATCCACAACAGTTGGTGTGAGAAACTGACCTGTTTATTGTTAACAGGGTTAAATAAACAAACTTTAAACTTTAACATTAACATTAAATAAAAAATATAGCTGGTTTGCTTTGGCTGCTTTGGCCCCTCAACACAAGAAATCTTTAAAATGTCTAACATTGAAATTAAAATAGCAGCAAGACTCCACACACTTGTGCTTTGGCCCCCTAATAAATAAAAAATAGATTAACACCACAAGAGATTGTTGACATTTAACAAGTGTCAGTGCCAGCCTGGTGCACAGGCACACAATATTGTACAACTGTTTAAACAAGCAATAGTCCATCCATGGCTCCAGTTTCACTAATTGTGCTCAAAACAATGCCATCAGTGCTCTTTACTTAAACAGTAAGAGTGTAAACCAAATAAAAATATCACTCTCAAAAAACCAGAGCAGAAAACAAATAGTCAGTTAACTAAGTTGACCGCTACTCTTCCTACCCTTCCCTCCGTGTGTGTCTGCCGTCTGCATGCTGGCCTGGTGGATTGATAGTAAGTGCTGGAGTGGATCACTGGAATAGACTGCTTGAATTGCGGAGCGCTGGGCTGGCCAGAAAACCTGGATTGGATTCCGTGAAAAACTGGATCGGAGTTCTTGGATCAGCATTTTTCCATGCAGTCTGATCCGATGTCGATGCACGTTTTTTGCTAATATCGGCGGCTGATACCGATCCAAATATCGGATCGGGACATCCCTAACCAGTGTCACCAGCACCAGGCTTTTCAGTTTATTGTAGAAGTTTACATCATGAGATGGAGGACTGTAAAGCACGACTATATTGAATTTCATGTTTGGGGAGAGAATTACATTCAATCCCAGGGACTCCAAGTTCATATTCAGTTCAAGCTCTGACCATTTGAATTACTCACTAATATAAATTAAAATGCCCCCTCCTCTACCCTCCTCGATCCTGTCTTTCCTGTAACATGAGTATCCTGGTATGTTAACTAAGTCAGTGGGAACATTACAATTCAACCAGCTGTCAGATATACACAGAAAATCCAAGTTAGAATCAATAAGTAAATTCTGTATCTGATCTATTTATGGCAGTATACTTCTGATATTTACACTACAGAGTCACATTCACCCATTCACACACACATTTATACACTGGTGGCCAAGGCTACCATACAATGTGCTACGTGCTACTCAGTAACCATTCAACCATTCCCACATACACCAATGGAATTGCCATTGAGAGCAATTTTGGGGTTCAGTATCTTACTCAAGGACACTTTGACATGCGCACTGGAGGAGTCAGGGGATTAAACTGCAGTTTGTCCAATCAGTGGACAACCTGCCCTACTTCCTGAGCCACAGCCTGATGCACTGGGGAGTTGCCCCCCATGGCGAACACTGCCACCATCACCACCAGCCAAATTTGTCGTTTGTTAATGTCAGTCTGTCAGTAGGTCCATCAATTATTATTATAATAGTTACTGGATAGATCGCCAAAAAATTGATACAGCTAACGGAGCATGAATCCTAAAGTGACATTAGTGAATACTTCAGCACACTCTTCAGCAGAAATACCGAGTTAGCAGGAGTTTGCTGAACAATGGCAGAGAAAATGCAGCCTAAAGTACCACTTCCAGCATTACTTATAACGGCTTGCCCCGCTAAACAGGCTGAGCAAAGAAAGTCGGAGGCAGAAAAGGCTGTGACGAAAAAGGCTTTGGTTAAAGCGAAAGGACAAACCAGACATCAACATCGGTGCAGCTTTTGAGCGGTGGCGACAACTGAGGGAGCTGAAGGGCCTGAAAAGTGATGCAGAGGTTGCTGTCTTTCTGTTAGACAGGTAATTATTTGTTTTGCTTCAGGGGGATTTGTTATTTTACTTGGTTCTCCTCTGCTCTGCTGACTCCTGCCGCAGGATGCGCGTTCAAGCTTGTGTGGGGCCGTGGCTTTGGACGGAGCACTGACAGCAGGGGGAGGAGGTGGCGGAGCTTAAAGGAGGTGCTGCTTTCAAATCTTGCTAGCTCTCCAGCATTACCAACTATAGCTTTAAGGTCTGGCACCTGGTTTTTACCTTTTTGAAAAGCTCTGACCTCACCTGAGCGCTGAGAGGGTACATACCCATAAATGTTCCAAACACAGATGATAATAAGAAAACAAGAAAATCCAGGTAGAGTACAAAAATACACTCAGTGGGTCATAAGTGATGATTGAGAGGAATTACCTCTGTATAAGCCTATACATAGTTTTTTAAGAAAATCCTGCACAGTATATCTTTAATTAATATCTAATTAATGGCCATAAAGGATTGCTTTTTGCGTTAGTTTCTGGCACATAAATCACTCACCAAGCAGCGATATTTGATGACTTTCGGAATGAGAACTGCTTGTTAGTAACCCGCCTCATCCACTCGTAGCTAGAAACCCCAGTGTTAAGAGACAAGTGATAACCAGCTTCATGATACCAGTTATCAGGGTCACCAATGTCAGCTTTAGTGAAGCAGCTAATCCAAAGGCAGCCAGAGACCTCAGGAAAACAGCTAGCAATATGAAGGTTGACTGCTAGCCAAGTTCGACAAACTTTTTTTCTCACCACGGACAAACTCTGAAATAATGAATTTCATTACATGTGACAAGCTGCCAACAACATTATTATGCGAGTGTCGTGTAAGTAATAAAAAGTCTTTGTGCCCTACTCAAACCTGCATCTAATCTGTCTGCCTCTTTTGCCTCGCCTCCTTTGTCTCTCTGTGTGTGCACAGATACACACACAGCCTCTTTTGTTTCTTTTCTTGGTAGCCCAAAATGAATGTTGCCTCCACCGACCAAGTATAATTAAACGGAGAAAAGCATGACCTTATAACTGTGTCAGTGGACGCCCATTTTTGGGTAGGTCAGACTTCCCTCTTTCCTTCACTGGGGATGATGTGTTCCCTACTCCCCTGCGTCGATTACATGCTCCCAACAGGATAAACTTTATCCATTCTTTTTGCTTCAAAAGTTTCCATCTAGCACCACTGTCGGGCCAAAAGTCAACATTGCACACAGGATTGATATTTCTTGAAGACAATGTGATTTTAATGATCTGATTCCACATACCAGTATTTTCCGATCTGATACCCTTAATGGCAGAGCTACATCATTTGGCAGTGCTTTCCAAAATCTTTACAAATGTCAGTTATAATTAGGTTTTCTGATTTGTCACTGCTATGGGTATAGGTACCTTTGTGTTAGGTTTGGCCTGCTCATTCATTGCCCACACATCTTTCTTGGGACTACTTTCTTGAACAAAGTTTAGAACAGATTTCATTGCTGCATGGAGCTGTGTGAGGTTTGTGTTATCATACACTTGGTACATATGCAGGAATAAGTTTGAGGGAGTGAGATTATTTGAAGATATTTAAATAAATCTCTGTTACGTCCCCCAGCCGCCTGTGTATGTATTAAGTGTATGTGTTTATGTCTATGTAGTCTATGGATTTGATCACCATGTTTAGTGGAGAGTCAGACCTCTCTTTCTGTCCGGAGATCGTGTGTGTATTGTGTTAACAGGTGTGCAGGTGATTCGCTGGACGATCGTGACGTTGCTCCGACTGGATTGGCTGAGCGAAGGGCTCGGCCTTCAGTGTCAACAGACAGCTACTGGATAACAAGCGTGACGTCACCGCTGCCGGATTGGTGGAGCAAGGGGCTCGGCCTTCATAATGCTGGCCACACGGAAGCCGAGAGACCCACGCTCGTACATGGCAGCAGCACATTGTATCGTTCTCTGGTTTTGTGATTGATAAGTACTTTGTTATGTGATCCACGTGTGATTATTTAGCTTGCTTGCTAAATAATTAATTCTTTTGTTAAGACCAGCGCCTTAGGGCCAACTGAGTCCTTTGTGTATATTGTAAATAGCCATTGTCACATATTATTGTTGGCACGGAGCGTAGGGGTGAGCTGCTATTTTTGTTATACCTGTTTTCTCCTGTTTTTCGTTAGTGATGGACTGGGGGCTCATCCTACTCTCCAATGTGCTATGTGTGAGCTCAGTCCTGCATGTTCTTTAATGAAGCAATAGGAGAAGATATTCGGTCTCAGTTAATGTAGTTTATTAAGCAGTAAAGGAATAAAATTACAGAGCTCTGGGTCTCAACTTCAAGTCCCTGACGAACAACAAAGGTGTGTCAGTTCACGAAGTCTGACCTCCTGTCCTTTCCCTGACCCAGTATATTTGAGCGTAACAGAGTGTCATTGTGCACGCAAGGCGTTGTCCTCTTCTCATTGGCAGTTCCACTTCCTCCTTCACCACACCACGCCCCTGCCTCGTGTTAATCTGACTCCTTCCCGCTGACAGTGGGGGCGTGGTTCCTGTTTTGAAAGACAAGAGAACAACACAACTCCCTACACGTGCTGTACCTTACTATCTGTACATCACTTTCTATTATTTTTACCATATATGAAACTAATTATCTAAGCATTGCGGTATGTGCTCCTCAGATTTCATGTCTCTTCCTCTCCTGTACTTCTCCGCTTCTGCAAAGCAAACACATTCAGATCAGCTGAAATCATCTTAGTATTCTCATTGTTCAATTATTGTTTGCACGGAGCGTAGGGGTGAGCTGCTATTTTTGTTATACCTGTTTTCTCCTGTTTTTCGTTAGCCTAGGGAGTTAGGCCTAGTATTGTATTTTTGTTTCTTTTGTTTTTGTTAGGGATTAGTTATTTCGCCGGTCGGTAGACAGGTTGCTTTTTGTTTGTTGTTTTGGCCTGGGCTCACCCTGACGTCTTTTGCTCCATTTTGTGTGCGATATTGTACAGTGTGTTTTTGGAGTGTGTAGCAATAAATTGCTCACTTGTACATTTACTCTCGTGTTTCTGTGTGTCCTTATGTTACGCACCCACACCCCTAGACCGGGGCGTAACAATCTCTGAAAGCTGTTGTGGATCCTGACTGACAGACTGTACTCGCTCCCATGTCTACTGTTACAAATCTGCATGGTGTCTGACAGCTATTCAATCTACACGACATACAGCTTTAGCTGACATACAGCCTGCCAGCAAACAGTTTATGCATGAGAGTTTATCATTATAAATTTACTGAAGCAGGTGTTTGCATGATGTGAATAACTCTCTTTGATTAAACGCTCTCTGGATGGACTTGCATCCGTGACAGTGGAAGCAGCAGCATACTGCCAATGTCATTTGTTTCTGCTGGCATTTATCAGGGTTGCTAATGCTACCAGCAGCTATATATGAGAGGCAAAATTCAAATTTTTTCATACTTACAAGCACACATACATGCATACATATACAACAAACTTTGGAATCTATATGGACAGTGCAAAAAGATATTTTTGTGTTAAATTCCTCTGTAATCTGCTGCTCTAACAGCCCTGACTCTTCTGGTTTCAGGCTTTCCACCACACTTTGGAGCCTGACTGAAAGGATTTTCTCTCATTAGAGAGGTCCAATACTGATGATGGTTCATAAGACCTGGCTCCAGTTCATCTCACAGGTGTTTGATAGGGTTTAGGTCTGGACCTGGCTTTGTGAACACAGACATCATCATGTTAAAAACAAATGATGATGACAACATAGTACCCTTTGTCTAAAATATAATTGTATACTTTACCAACAGCCTCAGACCATCCTCCACCAAACTACAGATATTCCTCAGTACTACTACTGAGTACTACTTCCTTTTTGGCTAAGTATATTTTGGTACTAATGCTTTTTTAAAAACTGCCACGGAGCTTCAAGTGTCATTTACTGCAAGACACATTAGGCACATGCACAGATAGACCCCAGGTGGTACTCAAAAACCTGCCCTTTTGCCTTCTTAGGGTGTATGGTGCGCCGCGACTGGCTTGAGGCGAAGCAGGCTCACAGCTTATGTGTTTGTCACTTTCTTTTTCATTTTAACCCACACCATGATCTTTTCCTGACCCTAACCAAGTGGTTATTGTGCCTAAACCTAACCAGACCTTAACCACAGGGCATCATGATGATTTCGGAACAGACTTCAGAACAATGAGTTTAATATGGTCGGAACAATGGGCTGTCGAACCAATGGGATGTCGAACCAATGGGCTGTCGAACCAATGGGCAGTTCCCCCTTAGCGGCAGCCTTAGCTCTAGGCTAAGAGCTAACCCCATCAAACCAGCTGTTCCCAGCGTCCTTCTGGTGAACGTCTGCTCGCTCAACCCGAAAATGGATTACATCCGACTATGGAGATCCACTCACCGAGGAGTGAGGGACTGCTGCGTCCTTGTGTTCACTAAGACATGGATGAATGGTAACATATCAGACTCCGGTGTTGAGCTAATGGGGCTAACACTACATAGAGCAGAGAGAGAGGCTACATCATCTGGTAAGCTCCTGGTATATACACAAACAATACATGGTGCTGTGATGTGAAGAGAATCTCCCAGTTCTGCTCTCAGGATGTGGAGTTTTTGACTGTGAAATGTCACCCTTTTCATCTTACTATTTCACTATATGTTCTCTCTTACATGTTGCGCAAATTGTTTTTAAATGTTTTGTCTCTTTTTGATTGGGGTATGCGATATGTCATTTTGTTTTTGTGCTGCGCATAGAAATGACAAATGAAGACGTTCAGTAAAAAGCAAATGCGCCAGTGACCAACAAAAACCTGGTCTAAAGTCAACGGCGCTGTATTTCGCTGTTCAACAAGTTAGTAATATGCATCTCTAGGCGGGTGCACAACGCACGTGCACTCTGCTCAGACACACATGGAGCAGCCACACATATGCAAACGATAACAAATAAAAATATGATTACAATGTGAAAGGTTATTATTGTGCACATTAAAATATTTATCAGAAACACGTCTTAATGGTCAGTTATTAATCAAAATGATCTAATCGCAGTAATAATGATCATCATAATTTGTAATAGCCTAATGACAAATGAAATCGTGAAATTACCTGACCAATCATGGCAACACACGTAGGTATTTAAACGAGGAGATCCGTCTCCTTAGCTGTAAAACGCTCACTCTTTCTAGAGCTTAGATCGGGCCCAAAAAATCCAGCCCGACCCGGCCCGAGCCCGATTTAAACCCAACATTTTTCAATAAGTTGGCTCTTATAATTAAGAGTATTAAACCACAATTCTTGTTATTTGAATGACAGAAATATAGGATCTTAATGAATGGCGCAACACTGAAGCATGATTATGTAATAAAACAGGTGTTTATTCACGGTGAAGGGCTGTGCGCGCACAATGTTGCAACATTGTAACGAACTTTGTTGTAACTTCATGCGTCATACAAAGTGTGGTTTAATTTTACTTTTTATAATACTGTAGCGTCCGCCAGGACGTGTGGAAAGGATGACGCAGTTATTCTGCAAACCACCGTTTATTACTGAACAGTACAGGTTACTGTTGGCTGTAACCACGCCAAAACAACAAACAAGAACTTAGCTGTAACTCCAACTGTGCACTGCTGCTCTCTCCTCCAGCTCGCTCCTACACACACCAGCACCCTCACACATTGCCCTCATTCCCATCACACTCGCCCCCCGCCCCCCTACCTATACTCATTCAATCCCAAACATGCCATTAACTCACAGAACACTGACATTATAACAGAACATTTACTGCAGGGTTGCTACAATACATAGCCTATAACATTATCAATCATCAAATCATTATTATCATGATACGCCCAAAACACACCCATGACTAATTCACAGAGTAAGTCCAACCCTTTTAGACTCTCTGCCATGGCGCACAGTCTAAAAACGCGCTGTCTAACTAGCAAGTGACTGGGATACGCCCATACACTGCACACCTGGCGCTTTGTGTTTTAGACCATCTAAATAGGGCCCAATGTATGCAAACTGTACAATTCCTGTGAAAACGGAAGTGTATTTTGAATTCCTACAATGCATGTAACAGGCTGAAGTTAGATCAGATGGATGGATGAGAGGAGCAATTGTGTATGAGTGAAAGCAAACTTTTAGACACAACACAACAAACGATTAAGTTTTACTTTAACTGCATCTGGCATTCTGCTGCTCCATCTGTGCCCAGAGTATATGTACAATGACCAAATCTTAGGCTGTGCATATTCTAACAATGCTCCCAATAAATGGTTGAGCTCCAAAAACAGAAAATCAGTACATGGTGGCAGATGTTGTTATCATGACGGGCCACCACAAATACATAAGTATGGGAAACCGTGCACTCAAACATTTGAAAAAAACTCTCCTGTGTTCCTGCTAGTGTGTCATTAGTTAAGCTCTGGCATGTCAATCGAGGTACAATTGCCCAAGGTTCATTTTCAGTGACCTAAACTGCAGTTTGCATATGGACAAAAGGCTGAAATGTATAGGAAAAGCTAAGTTTTCAAATACACTTGTCTCTGTGTGGACTAGACCTACACTAATCCATATGTTCTCTGTCCAGGAAAGTGAAAAGTACATTTCTATGTTCTGACACGTACAACACAGTAGAATAAAAGCAGTCGGACACTATTGACTTCATGCTTGGATGTATCTACAGCTCATGGGATGTTTCATGGAAAACCTTCTCTGCAACTGACTGTGTCTGTCGACACTAAAAGTAGAAGTCTGAATACACACCATGTTCTTGAAGTAGCAAAGCAATAAAGACTAAAAACAGTCGCACTGTCCAGACCTGGGAGCCTTTGGAGAACTGACACTTGCTGCAAAATAAGACTATTTAATTGCAACATAAATCTGTTAAGCCTCCCTGCTACAACAAAAACACTTTAAGTTGTTCCTCCAGCTGTGGAAAAGTTCTGTGATAATAAGAAAACTTGTTTACTGCCTTTTCTTTAGCACAAGCCAGATTAATGGAGCCTGGAGCTCCACCGACATGTATTAATGACACTGACTGAAAATGAAAAGCACAGTGTAACATGGCACAGACAAATGATTAATAATTCAGGAACAGTCTGATAGCTTTATTTTTCAGATGACAGTAGAAATATGCTGAAATATGTCACAATTACTGTCAGAAGTAAATTTATCTGTTTAAAGCAGAATTAATCAATATTTCTATATAAACAATCAACCTGGGGCCTGTTGTTTGAAAGTAGAATTAACCAATCCAGGATAAGTGGAAAAGCAAGGCTGGACAAATTCCCCTAAGTCCAACCTGGCTTAATTGGTTGTTCGAACGCCAAGCCAGGCTGAGGAGGCGCGGCTGTACATGGGATCAATCATTTTATTCATTCATTAATCAACCATTGGTGTTATGTGGACTATCTGACTTTGTCTTGCAGTGTCAGGTGACACACTGACCCTTCTGGAGCCACTGGAAGATGATCCGGTGAGTGTTATTCATTAGAGGCTTTTGCTTGACATGTCTTGCAAGTTTACATTAGGTCAATACAAATTCTATTTAATGTGGCAGGGTGAAGGCACATCTGCAGCAGTGATGGATGCAGCAGATGAGGAGGAGACACTTTCTCTGGACTCCAGAAGGTTTGAGGTAACTTGCCAGTCTTGTGGAGATAATTTAGTCCTTAATGCATAAGAAGTCAGTGATGTGATGCTCATACAAAATGTATTTGTAACAGGACACAGATGAACAGCCTGACAGCCTGCCTGGAAATGTAGTGAGTATTGCCTGAAGGACATCCACGGTGTCCGCAATTGCTGTGCTAATAGATATGTGTTGTTGTTGTACAGAATTCACAAACTGTCAGACAGCTATATGCTACTCATCTGAGGAAGCAAATAGCCCTGGCAGATGTCAAGCTCCAGTGTGAGAAGAGGAAGCTGCAGGACATGGAGCTTGACAGACAAAAGAAAGACCTTCAGGAAAGGAAAGGACTTGGAGATTAAAAAACTAGAGAGAGTAAGTGACTTTAATGCACATTGTAAGCATGACTGTAATGCAGTGTATTAATCAATATTATTAATCTCTTTCTCTCCACAGCTCAAAGCAGACACTGACTGATTTTAGTATTTTTCATGTAAATAAAATGAGGTCAAAGAATATTGTGGTTTCATCTTAATGTTTTCATTCATTGATGTAAAGTACACTGGAGTTATTGGTCCAGTTAACTGGGAATATAATTTGGGAAGGTCATACAATTATGACACCTAATAACCACTAATTGTGTTAATGCCAAATACACCTACTTGTATGTTTATTCCAACAATTAATCATTTTATTGGTAAGGATATGTGCATGTCAAGGTATGCTTGGGCAAGATGCTGAACCCCAGATTGCTCCCAATATTATATGCACCCTGTGTGGTACTGATGGCATTAGTGTGCGTGTGTTAGAATGGACAAGAGAGCAGCTGCACACTGCTTAGCACTTTTATCTCAAGTGCTTTATAGTTTTTAGAAAAATAAAACATGAAAATAAAATGAAAAGCTGCTATGAATGCAGCTATTTTAACAAAAAAGACTGCTATAAAGGCAGCTATTTTAAGAACAAGGAAATAACATACCTCATACAGGTGGTCGTCATGGTGGAGCAACGGGTCCGACCTGTCCCACAGCACTCGCTTGCGTCTAAATGCTCTGCGCACAATAAGTGCCTCTTCCTCTAGTCCTGCAACCTCATTCAAAAACAGACACGCCATTGTGAAGGAAGAAACACACGCATGTCATGTGCATGGGGCTTTATGTATTGCCCTCATCACTGACTTCATTGAACACACCTGTGACCTGACGATGCTTATGATTGTTGATTGATTGATTCTTTTAATGACCACACAGCCAGGCTGGTGGAATTTGTTTCCAGTACAGCTCATTGATACAGGTTCCAACATAAAGGACATTAAACATATAACATAGATATACAGACAAACACATTATCACACGAATAATTAAGCTATGACAAAAAGAATGTTTTAAATGTTTTTTTTATTATTGTAGGCTTAATGTATTTTGTTCAAAAATGAGGCAAATACGTACATAAGAACATGAAATGACAGTAAAACACATTGATTTCGGATCGCAGTGACAGCTGACTGGGCAGATAAGACACCAGGCTAAACTAAGCCTGGTTGTTAGCCTGGTCGGGACCAGGCTAAGTGCACAGAATAAATCTCCATGGCAACATGTGCCTCTGCTTTCGAACAACCAAATCAACGCTAGGTTAAACCAGGATAACCAACATATCCCGGCTTAATCTCTTATCTAGGTTTTGAACAACAGGACTCTGGTCTCACTCTGAAGCCGCCGAAATCCTATGCCTGGTCAGTGACTTCTGGCCGCAGACACCGATGAAAGAAGCTGTAATTTTACACTGGCACGATATGCGGCTGATCACTGTTTTTGTTTACTTGTGCCTGGCGGTGTCAGAGAGAAATGTGGCAGTGGTGTATCTGTCCAACAACCACTGACTAAAACAAAAAACATCAATTTGCTGTATTGTACCAACGTAGTGCATTTATTTTGAAAGAGACTGTATGCAAACTGTACATTTCCTGTGAAAACAGAAGTGTTATTTTGAAAACAGACAATGCATGTAACAGGCTGAAGTGAATGGATCAAGTTACTTTGAGTATGAAAGGTATCTGTCTTTCTGTCCCTACTCTTAAGTTACATTCCCTTTTCCCCAGGCTGCGTCAATGCCATTTTCCATCCAACCAGACAACCTCGGATTTTTCTCCTTCTGCCCATCACCTGACTTCCCCACCCATTTATATACCTGCTCCCCCACCTACCCTGCAGTTTTCTGACCCACCCTCGAGTCAGATTAGTCCCACAGTGGTCAGAATACAGATATACTTCCAAGCAGAGCTGCAAGCGTTCCACGGCTCTCCACATCACAATCCAAACCGGACATCAGAGACCAGATGGCGGACAGTCTCCAACGTGTCCCAAAAGGAAAAGGAATTCCCTTCAACTGTGGCCACAAGCCGGGTTCCAACTCCACGCCCCCAAATAAACGCCATACCTACATAACTTCTGGCATCTAGGGATCCTCGCCAGAGACATCAACGTCTAGGATTGCCTTCCGTGATGTAACAGAGACTCCACCCTCTCAAGGGCAGCAGCCAGTACCATTAGCTCCCACTAGCAGGGAGTCAGGTTGTATGGTTTCAAGTTTTAAGTTACTCATTGTCACATACAATTAGAGTAAACAATTGTTTGTTTGTTTGGCAACAGTAATCAAATCTCAGGTTCCTTCTACCAATGCTCATTTAATATGTATTAGGGAAATCTCTCAAGTAGCCATTGCTCATTTAATTCATAGATAAGGAACCATACAAGTAAAACAAACAATAACCCTCTGTGTTTGCCCTTTCTCAGGTCATTTCATCATTCTTGTCATCTCTAATTCGAAGGCTTCATCACATTGTCACAGTCGTCTAATCAGATCCACATCCAGAAAATCTTCCATCAGCTTCACAGAAAGCTATCTGTAACAATCTCGTCCAAAGCACACACTCAGCCCACCTTACTAGCAGTGTCAGCTCCCCTTTTCCTCTCAAGTAACATTCATTCGCAGTTTTACCACACATTGCATCCATAAAATAATAATGAGTATAATAATAATAATAATAATAATAATAATAATAATAACAAAGAAAATATCCATCTCTACCCACAACTACTTATTTGGAACCAGCTTTCCATTAATCTAGCAATTGGCAGTTGCAATTGGCAGAATCATAAATTTGATTGACAGATTTATCAGCCAGTGTGACGTTCATTGACCTGCGACATCAGGGGAGTCTCAAAATTCACCACACAGATTTCTCTCACAAATGTAGAGAGGTTCACAAATGAGAAGCAGTTTGTAAATGCACATTCAGCGATTCGCATGATCTGTGAATTTATATTACAAGTTTGCATGAAATTTTTTATTTGTGAACCAGAGCGTGTGCATTTGCGAAACAGATCGTGTGCATTAGTGAGTCCGAAATACGTATTTCGGGCTCACTAATGCACACACACACACACACACACACAGCTCAATAGCAATCAAGTAGTGAAACAGTAATTTTTGTGTAGGTATTTAGTAGTAGTGATGAGTAGTGATTCAGTAGTGTTTTTTCATGAGGGACAACTGCAAACCAGAGCATGTGTATTCGTGAGAAACCCTGTGTGAGTTCATTCATTATGAGACTGATCTGACCCCATATATGAGACGTTAGTGCGCCGGGTGTGGTGTGTGACGTCAGACAGATGCGCCCCAGGAAGAAAGTGAGGCATGTGCTCTGTTGTTTACATCGAGGAGCCACAGTGAAGAAGCCTACGCAGTTCTGCGTGCTGTTTTTGAGTTATTTCCCTCTATGTAAAAGTCAGACGCTGATGAGAGAGGCTGTGCATCATCCCTGCAGTGCTGAAAATAAAGTGCCGTTCTTTAACGCAGACAAAGTCCCGTTGTTTACACAACGCTAAACACAAGCTAAAGGAGCTAATGGTCTTCGGAGGTCCCTTTACTACGGTTTGGGGTCTGCCAGCTTGATGGTAGTAACAGTTATTTATCTTATTTACACAACGGCATGTCATTTATGTCCCTACACAGTGTGCATCTAAAATCCTCCTCTGCGGGGGGGAGGGGTGAGCCCACTCTGAAATACAGGAGCCCAGCGTGGAGCGGCGGTGGTGGATTTTAAATAGAAACTTGATTTTCATTAAAACAAATCGGCCTAAACTGCAAATTCGAATTAATCGATAAAATTGATTTATCGCCCAGCCCTAGTCTCCTCTCTCCCTCAGCATTGTCTTCACTCCCCTCGACCCCATCTCAATCCAAGCATACCTGCCTACCAAGAAAATCCGCCAAATTCTTTCGAGCATTTCCATATCAGGTACGAGTGATTCACGCTGTCTCCAAATATGATAATATGATTGTCCAGCAGTCCAATATCATGTTTTCAGCATTGTTGATTTTCACACTTGACATGTTCCATGCTGGAACCATACTGCATACCGTAATCTCCTGAGATTGACCTTTCAAGCAGACTTGAACACAGGTCAGTGCACTGTTCCCTGATGCTGTTAACTCTTCACACTTTTCCAAAGAACCAGTCTGAGGTTAAGCATGCACAGATCTGGGCCCAGGTCCCTAACGCGAAAGCCCCCTCTGCCTTTTCAAATTTCCTTTCAGCCCAACTTCTTCACTGCTAGGATTCATTAACTACTTCATCTCTATCATCAACCAAGCTTGACTAACCATGGAAGATGGAGCTAAAACCATAGCACCAGTCCCAAATTTTTCCCGGAACGCCATCCCCTTTTGTGATGATCACACTAAGCCAGGAGTCATCCAACCGTACACAAACTCAGCCACCCACCTTTGTCCACAACACGCAAAATGTACCCAGTCTCTATAGCAGCCATCCGATGATGTGCCGATATTATCATGCATCCCTACTAAAATGAATGTTAAAGCCAATCCTGGTTTCACTCTCCGCTGCTATTTATTTTATTTATTTATTTTTTTTGTGTGCATATTTTCTGCACTTTTTTCCTCTCAAATGTGTGCTGCTTGTGGCGTGGTACCTGGTGGCTACCTTTTTATAAAGTCCAGACCTCTGCTGTGCACAGGAACACCCCAAATATAGCAAAATAGCTAATTAGAGAATGCAGGCAGAAGAAAGTGTCACTGCAGATAATACACTGCCACGTTCTTCTGATGGTTAAAACGTATGGTTGAAAAGGGATTACTTTTGTATGAGTCTATACATTGTTTTTTAGGACAATCCTGTATTGTATACTTAAAGAAGCTTGCTGCAGTTTAGGATTGTTTAGAACAATACTAAATGAATGCTATTTTACTTAGTGACAGTTTCATAGTCTCATATTGACTAGCCAGGAGTGGTTTACAGACAATATCCTCTATCTTTTTTTTATCAACAAATCCCTTGAAGAGCTCAGCAATACATTTATTGTGCTAACAATATAGTATAGTATTGACTGTTTATTGTCTGTGGAGCCACAGACTGATATAGCTCTTGGCTGTTTACCATACAGTGAAAATCGATAATGCCATACTGTTGCACTGGGTGACAAATTACTTCATTACAGTGAACATGGCCAGCAACAGTGTGTGTGTGTGTGTGTGTGTGTGTGTGTGTGTGTGTGTGTGTGTGTGTGTGTGTGTGTGTGTGTGTGTGTGTGTGTGTGTCAACCAATCCCAGCTCTCTGTCCATCAGATAAAAACAAGAGCAAAAAGTCACTTCATTACACTAGCACACATCTTTTGCCCAGAGCAAATTACAATAAGTGCATTCAACCTCCAAGAACTAAATGACAAATACTGTAAATACATCCCTTATTACTCGTATCAATGCGAATGGCAAAGAATTTCATTTTTGAGAACTGCGACAATTAGTGTCCTTAGTTCGCAAGCACTTACCTAGTGTTGTTAAAACAAACAAAACAAAAAAAGATGATGTCACATAGCAGTAAACATGGCCCTGTCCCAACTTTTTAGGAATGTGTTGCAGGCATGAAATTCAAAACCACTGCATATTTACAAAAAAACTTGAACATTAAACATCTTGTGTTTGTACTGTATTCAGCTGAATATAGGTCAAAAAGGATTTGCAAACATTGCACTCTGTCTTTACTTACATTTTAAGCAGCATCCCAGCTTTTTGGGAAATGAGGTTTCAAATATTCTAAAGGGATGTATTTTGAAACCACCTGCTCAATTATGTGATTTACTTCTTTACAGAAATTTCTTACCAACCGACATAAGCAATGTTAAAGTGTTCATTTATCAGTGCATTTAACACAAGTGGGATTATACAAGTGGGATAGTGTTGTCAAAGTTGTCAATTTTGACAGTTATGTTAACTATTATTACTAAATTTTGAAACTCCTTATATGGATTTTTGATAGCATTTATGCCATGAACCTTATCTCTAATTTAAAAAGTCCTCATAGTAGAAGCCTGTTGATTCACAGGAAGTGATGGCTTGATGTGTTTGATTAGAATTAACATAAGGAGAACTTGGCAGTTGGCATGAATAGAAACAAATGAAAAGGTGTCACAGAAGTAAACCTTCACTATCTAAACCATATTGCATTAGTTCTTTCACCTCTTTTGAGAGCTGCGGTATAAAACCATGGCAGCACTGTGTGCTTGGCACCAAAGACAAAAGCAGTATAAAGACAAGAAAGTCATAGATTACTACTTCATTTTGCCGCTGAGAGTACTTTCATGTTTTCTTTTCATTATTTTGCTTCAAGACAGATATAGGATTTTTATTTTATAAAACAAATGCCACAGCCTCTCTTGCTTCAACCTCTCAACCCGTCCACCCACCTCCTGTCTTTCCTTTCATCCAGTGAAGGCTCAGACCCTGCACTATACTACAGCCTCAATCAAGGACATCTTTGTCTTTGTATTGTCACTGCAAATGAAGGTACGGGTATGTATGAACTACTCTTTTTTACTTACTCATGGTCCATAAAACAGAAGAGAAAATTAAAACACTATTATATTAAAAAGAAAATGTCTTCTGCATTTCACAATCCCTCCTCCATCTTCCAGTCCGGTAAGAAGGGATGAGTTTTACGTTTGAAATGAGCACTATAGGCTAACACCTCTAAGAGATTAGAATTTACATGGTCAAGCATTGAAGTTTAACAGATCACAAAGGGATGCTGTCAATCATAGAGACAAAGGACAAAGGACACAATTAACACTGTGGTACAAAATCTTTTAGAGTGAGGTGTTTTTTTGTTTTTTTTTATCCAAAGAGACACAGATCTTGAGTCAAAGAAACAGAGAGTTTTGAGCAAAGAGACACAGATAGGTTGTTTTGGGAACTGATGTGTGATATGTGGAATTAGATACAAAAAGAAGAGAGACTGCTAATGTCCCTTGATTGTAAAGCTTGATGAGCATTGATTGGACAAAATTCCAAATTTATTGTAGAATTTGCTCACCTGGTTTTCCGGGGGTTGTCACTATATCAGTTTAAAATATTGCAAAACAGGATTGGAAAAATAAATAATGAGCCTCTGGTGAACAGCACTTATTCCACCAAACTTTCAACATGTCGTCAAGGTTAGCACAACTTTTGCTATGCCCTCCTGTATGAAAAATCTCTTGTTGTACCACAAGCTCAGAGTGCAAGTGTTCATGTCATGGCTCAGAGCTGGGAGCCCAAACAGCTTCAACACAGGAGCACTAAAAGAAAATATACTCCTAATCCAAACTCTTGTTATGAATAAAACAAAACTGTATTGATCTTTCTATGAACTAAAATGCTTAAAGAGGCAACAGATAGGATTAGGTTTGTATTTTTTTAGCCTGGCACCTAGCGTCAGTGGTGCTGGTCATACTGTCGCAACGACCAAATTGACCGTGGGGATCAGAGATAATCAATAATATATGACTCTAGTAGACTCTCTATATTAAATAAAATGTAGGGTGTAAAGCCACCAGTATACCTCTATGTATATGTAGAATGAGAAGGTGTGCGGACACTCTACTAAATAAATGAGTAAAGAGACTGAGCAACAATTATCAGATTTATCTGAAGAAAAAACAAATAGTAATGCAAATAATTATAGCAGAATGCACAGTACCAGTACAAACAGCTCACAGTAAATTATACCAATATGTACAGTATCAGTACAAACAACAGTAGACACAGTGGAATTATACCAATATGCTCATGTAAACAGTCCCCATTCTAGAATAAACGCTACCGTATGGAAACCATGCGGCCGGTTGGAGCTCAAATTGAATGGGAAACAAAGTCCAGTGTTCACTTAGCTGGGCATAACTTAGCTGGGCGATGTCGGTCGATAGCTGCCTCTGTGAGAAGAGAACAGAAGGAAGGGAGGGGGGTATCACTGTCCGAGGGCTGCTGTAGAATGGCAACCAGGATGTCAGCCGACCAACACTCGCTACCCGCTCCCTGGTTGCGGCGATTTGCGATGCTGGCCAGCTAGGAATGAACTAGCAGCCAGTACAGTACAGTCCTCTCTGGTCTAGCTAACATTTAGCCGTGTTACTTACTGATCCATTAGAAAGAAAGCTAGCTGGACATGGGTTTTGAAGCCTCTTTGGTCACGGAGCTTCCTCCATCTCTTGAACGCCTGACTGAGGTTTACTCTTGTTTTTCCTCTTCTTTTATCACTCTCCTTTTTGCTCTTCTTTGCCTCCTCACACAGAGGAGCTCCTTTTCTTTGGCTAGGCTGTTTTTCACTTGTCTCCAAACTTTGTCCGTCTGCCATTGTGCTCGTGACTCAACTATCTCATGCCACGGCCAGTTCCTCATAAGGACCAGCTCCAGTCCCTGATTGGCTGACCGACCAGTTTGGCAATACATGACGCATTTCCTGCCGTAAAGCAGAATTTTTCCGCTAAATTTCGGCACCAGTGGCAGAAGCTTATTGCATAGATTGCAAATCCACTAAGTAACCTATGTAAACACTGATAGTCTGATTTTACTGTGGACACTACCCTGTGCAACACACATTATTTTAATAATGATATATTTAGGAAAAGATGCTATCTGTTGCCTCTTTAAAAACTAAACAAATCAGTTTCCAAAGATGAGCAATACACGTGATAAAAACCTGTGCACTCCAAAAATCCAATCATAAAACCATTAAAAACCATAGAACAAAAGTTGTGCCTTAATTCCATACCATAATGTATACAGTGTGTAATATATACTGCTCTTAACATTATACTGAAATCAACATTCAGTACAAAATAGTTTAATACTAACAAAAACATATAAAACTTGAACCATCAGACACCAATCAAACTAAGAGTTGAGAAAGCCACTGCCAATGATAATAAGAAAGAGACAGCTTATTCATTTATTTTCATTTTTTTTATGTTAAAGGACAACTTCGGTATTTTTCAACCTGGGCCCTATTTCCCCATGTGTATGTGTGCGTATGATTCATAGGTACCACTCGTTTTAAAATTGGTTCAGTACTGAGGGAGGCAGATGCAGCGAAACAAGCTAAAACGGTAATGGGGGTAAATGCGTCCCGTATAAGTTTGCGCATTAAAAGTGCTTTTTTTCGCCACTGACCAGTTCAGATCGCCAGTGCTATCTCTGTAAATAGCATACTAGCTTTTCCCTTACCTCTGGGCTGTGTGATGTCATCTTGTGAGAGCTTTGCTCCACTGTGTCTGTAGCTCTCTCTACTCGTGGGACAGCCGTTTTCTTGAGGAAGAGGTGTTTCGGGATTGGATGTCTTCTCTTCGGCTGGCAGTAGTCATCTTGGGAGAAGTGAGCACTGCAGACCGATGGTCTGCAAGGCGCAGTGTCTGGACAGGAGTGTTAGCATCCATTTGTAGCACAACTAGCCACAACTTCAGTATCTTGCCGTCCGACAAAGGCAGCCTATGAAAGCTGTACGGGGTGTTGCACGACATTCTTGCATTTGGGAAAAAGGCCCGTTTATTTGAGTAGTCCAAAAACTCCGGTAACACTCCAGGGGGTAGCACATAAAAGATTCCGTCCCAAACTCTGACTCTTCTAGTGTAACACACACACTTCACACACGCATACTCACTTACAGTACCCAGCGGGGCTGCCCTCCGCCTTTCTGCTCCAACACTGACTGACAGCTGACTCCACTCATTCACACTCACCACTGCCCCAGGGCTGCTACCATATGCTATCTACAGAGATAGCACTGGCAATCTGAACCGGTCAGTGGCAAAAAAAGCACTTTTATACGGGACGCATTTGCCCCCGTTACTGTTTTAGTTCGTTTTGTGCCTCAACACTGAATCAATTTTAGAACGAGTGGTACCCATGAATCATACACACTCATACACATGGGGAAATAGAGCCCAGGTTGAAAAACACTTAAGTTATCCTTTAATGTGAGCATCTCCTGCACTGTATTGTGGTAGAATAGTGTTTGTCGGTACAAGGCTTTCAGTTCGGTATGCCTAACAACCCTACCCCTACCCCTACCCCAACCCTATCCTATTGCATCTGGAAAATAAAATGTACAGCTTAGCAGCTGTCATTTACCAACCCACTCCCACATCTTTCCCATAAGTCTACAATACCCGCACATATGCCACAAATCACCTGGTGCATCAATAAAGTAGTAATAATAATATTATAACAACAACAATAATAGTTGTGTTGATGGGCAAATTATTCTAGTCAGAGGGAGATTTGAATTCAAAGGCACGTCTACCAATTTCTGTGTTAGTTTTGGGAACTTAAACATAAGGTTGTTGACTATGTCTTGTGAGTATGAGGATATATATGGTGTAAGGTATTGTTTTAATTAAGAAAATGATCTGAAAATGCACTGGAGCCAATGGTAATGTCTTCGAGCACTGACTAACTAGTTCAAAGTTTCATACATTGAGCTGTGATGAGTTTGGTAGTTCTGCTACACTAGCTTGCTGCAAGATGTGGTGTGTGGTGGTGCGGGCCGGGTAGTTGATTCAGTCAGAAAGACTGAAAGTCACATTAGCAACGGCTATTTAGCTTGTGCTCATATGACTGTGGCATTTAATAGAGATGTTAATTCATGTATTTGTTAGACGGAAAGAGCTCAGAGAGCTGGTGGGACATAGCAAACTCGCTGCTAACACACTAGGGGCAACACTACTATGTGCACTAATGTCAGTAGTAACACAGTTTTTATATAGTAGTGACAGGGTCATGTTAAGGATGGCTCCAGTGTGTCATCGAGCATGCTTTTAGGCCCACTCAATAATCCTGGACACAGATGATGAAAAAGAAAACGGTCTTACTCCACATTTCAGTTGCCTGCTACACAATTCACGGTCTTTTAACGTTTTTTTAAGACCCCATTTCAGACAGATCAGAATTCCTGGTTTATACAAAAAATAGTATTCATACATTTAAAATAATAATAAAAAAAAAATCAAGAAAATTTCTCTGGCATTACTACTTTTTTGTTGTTTTGATAATGTGAAACCACTGTACTGTATAGAACTGAACTGTGAATTTAGTGAACTGTTACACCCTGAAAGTCTCCAGTTTGGCATTACTACCATCACCTTCTTGGTTTTTTGGAGACAGAAGTGACCATATTTGGGCAAGAGGCTGGAGCTGTGGAGAGGCGAAGGGTGGATCTGACTGAGAAGCTGAGGACACTATCGGCAGACAGCCTGTCACTCAAAGCAGCTTGCCCTTAATCATGCGTAATTTTAAGCCTTAATAATATGTGAACGGGTGAGGTATATAAATATTCACCCCCTGTACAGTTGTTATGAATGTTGAAATTAGCTAGGCTGTAAACATGTTTATTTCTGCTGTAAAGTTGGGCATTTTAACATGGGGGTCTTGCGGGATTGACTGTTGTTGCCTGGTATATGTACATACATATACAATGGCAGTCTCTGGCCTCTAATGAAGCTGTACTGTAGCTCTGTTGCATTGAGCATGTACTAAACATACTCTGCACTGCTCTGACAGGACAGTTGTTTTGTAACCGCAAACAACACACGAGGAAGTGGTTCATTTCTTTTTTTTTTTTTTTTACAGTTTGTTTCCTAAGTACAGAATGATTAATTTTTCAGTCTCTTTTGGGAGATTGACGGAAATTACATTAGTTTCTGAGTTATTTTGTCACCAACCAATTTTAGGCAAGTTAGAATTTTGATCTGATTTTGTTGGAAAACAAGTCATTACAATCCATCCTAAGGGAAACATGAAATTTCATGCTAGTCTATGAGCTAAAAGTAAGATCTTATTGGGTAAGCAAAAGTTTTGACCTTACAATGGCCCTTGATGAAGAGTGAGAGGATCACCAAAGGATTTATTCTATGGGGACCATGAATGTCCATCCATTATTTTTGATATATCTCAACCTAGATAAAAGTAGTGGGCATTGCCATCCCTAGAGCCGTCACTAGCCCTAACCCATTTATGTGGAATTTAATCATCTTTAATGATTGTAGCGATTGTGTGACAGAGAACAAATAAACATTATATGTTCCCATATGTTCACATGCACCATACAGTTAAACCCCTGACCAATGTATGCAGTGTGTTTCCCATGGCTGAAACCTGTGTTTATGCATGTCAGGCGCACATGTGTTGGTCTTGACCTTTGGCCTGCGCTTCATTTTTTCTCACATCTGTTGATTGGAGCTGTTGATGACTCCAATATATCAGAGGCTTTTTAATCCCTGGTAAGATGATGGGCATGCTGGGTACCAAGGCGACACAGTGGGAGACTTGATGGTGCTAAAAATGGCAAACTAAGGAGCTTTTTGACATCTGGATGGAAAAAGAAAATAAATCTGTTTAGAAGAGATGATCAGCGCTTCAGTGTATTCAGTTGTATTTAGTCGTGTAAAATGATGCATAAACTCCAGTTGGTTAGAGCAGTCCCTGGATATTTTTCAAACCAAATGTAGATGTATACCTCTATGAAATATACAAACTCTGCACGTGTGTTGCTTTAAGATCTTGGCTGTCCCTACCAATATATTAAAATAGTATTTTTATTGCCATGAACTGCACTTTGAGTTACATTATAACAGCGATCAGCTCATTATAATATAGTTGTGAACAAGTACTGCATACTACCTGTTTGGCACCAACTGACACACAGACAGTTAGAAAGTAGTGGGCGAACATAGCGGACCATTTAGCGTGGCCAGATCTTTCCCTCAGGAGTTGATAGAGATCATAAACAGAGCTTAAAGAGAGTGAATATTGGATTTTTATTCATCAGATGGACACATGCATGACTCCAAATGAATGATCATGTTGCTCTATAACTGATTTTGCCAACAATGTCACCATTTTAGGTCCTGTGAAATTCACCAAAATTCCTGTGAAACACCTATCCAAGGCATATCCAGAGTAAAATCTGTTCTTGTTCCATTTTTAGTACATGTTCATACGTGGTCTCATTTGAAAGGTAGATCTCTGAAGTTTTTCCCTCAACAGTCAATCGCTGTAAGTGCTTCTGTCACTGAGTTGTATAAGTTTCAACACACTGATATAAAAGTTTGCTTAATTTTTGTCTGAATATTTTCTTGAAAAAAAAGATGCTGCAGATGACTAGAACTGGGAGGTATTAGCTTGAAAACACAGAATGACAATCAAAATTCAAAGCAGATAACAATACCACAGAAAATAAACATTTTATACGTTTTCCAGATGTTTTCAAAGAAAGAGGGTAAAACAATGTACTCAATGTGTGAATATGAGTGAAAAACTAATCAACACAGGCAGAAATGTTTTTTTTCCAAGACAACATAGGAGTCATAGTTTATTATTTCTGTACATTTATAGCAGTCTGTAGGGCATGTGAGTAGTTCACTTCTACTGTGGTTCTCCAAAGGGTCATTGACGACAAGACCAATAAGCCCTTGCAGCATTTGTGGGACAATTAAATGGTTTTAACCTCTCTAACTCCGCCAGGATGCCGACGTCCTTGCTCCCCCCCCCCCCCCCCCCGCCCTCTCTTAAATGGTATCTCCCAGGCGCACTATGTCATCAAACCACGTGATGTTCGGTATTGCCGGATTCAGGAAGCTCTCGACTTCTCAAAAATAACATTGTTTTTTCTTTTATTTACTATATATTTCGCACCAGAGCAGCCTAAACACACATAGTCCAAAATCACCATGAGGGGTGACAAGTCATGTCATGCCGTTTTTCGACGGGAAAAGTTACAGGATTACTCGTGATCTGATGTGGAGCTGTTAGCGGGGTCTTAGCTTGTTTATAAAAGGTAAGAGTCTCACTCCTACCACTATATTTGGCTGAGATATACCGTCTAGAAAGTGGGATCATACTTTCTCGTTTCATGCGGCTTTATTTGGTGATATTTTATGGTGTTTCTGTGTCAAAAACAGCATCAGCTATCATAATCACACCTGATTTCAATAAGGTACAATGTTTGAAGCTGGCTGAGTGTTGTTTGATCACTGATAGTACTGTTTTGAAGCAGAGTGACCGACTCGTCATTTGGAGCTCCGCCTGGATGTTTTCATGGTAAAAACACTGTAGAATGGTCATACTTTGAGCAACCTTCTTCAAATTTGAAACAAGTGTTCACTGATAGTGTGCCTACAGCCCCACAGTGTCATTTACCTGCTCAGATGAAGCCACAGACAGTTATTCATCCTGAAAATCTTCAATTTTTTACTGACTTCAAAGGCCCATTACTCTGTCTCTGTATCACCTAGAGTGTTTCTGACACTTTCACAAGAAACTTCAGGGAGTTTTCTTTCTTGCAAGACCTCATACATGGGTATGTCATTTTAGGCGTTTTTGCTACAAAATGGGGGTGGAGTACAAGAGTTTAACAGCAGAAATGTCAGTGATGCATGTTCCTTCAGCTCAGGCCATGGTTGGCTATGGAGGCCACAGCAACAGCACTGGAAGCACCTATTGGCTCAAGTGAGGTGTCAGTGGAAAGGCCATGGGCTTGCCTTACTAATCATGGCAGCTGCCATTCAGTTTGTGTACATGCAGAACGGGAGAAATTATTGATAATATTTGGAGAAATGAGAATGTTTGAAATGATGCAACAGCAGTTTGTAGATATCTATGGATGCATTAATGTTTAATGTTTTGGATGTAATCATATTTTGCTGGATTTAGATAATCTGGACCTCTGGAAGTGTATGAGAGACAAAATGGGGCCCATGATTCATTCTGGATAACATGAATCTGTGAATTATGATAACATCTCATAGGTGAGTTAAAACTTTTCTTTTTTTTTCGTTTATTGAGCCTGCTGTGGTGGTTGTATCTTGAAAATGTCAACATTAATACAACCATGATGAGTGTATCTTTTAAATGATATGTCGTAAGAGTAAACCACTTGAACAGCAATAAATACAGCTGCTGTTCTCATATCATAATCATCATAAATCACCTTAGGAGGTGCCACTGGATTTTTAACAGTGAAAGGGTGTTGATGTCAGTGTTTTCACAACCTGTTTAGACTGCACCCAAGCGGTCAGAAAAATATGTTACTGCAGGTTTACTAAGCATGTATACTGTTTAATGTAATATTGCCTTGCTAGCAGCAACTGTGCTATTTTATTTATTTAAAATTTATTTAAAATTATTGATGTATTAATGGGTAATGTAAACAATCATTAGTTTGCAGCTGTTATATTCTACTCTGTATGTGTTGATGTAGAAGCACAACTAAGATGGCTGAGAATGTTCTCTCTCAGACACAACCATGAAGTCAGGCTATGGAGCTGTATGCTCTAATCCTGATGATATGCTCTGATATTCTCTCCAGTTTCATTCTCAAAACAGAAATCGATGAAACAACCTCACCTCAAGGTCTTTTAGTAGCTTTTCTGAAACTTTCCATAGTATTACAGTCTCTTTCTGCAAGAGTGTGCCCAGTTGTCATGGAATTCTTAATGTTCCAATTTCCATTTTTCTGAGCGCTTTTAGGACTTTTCCTAGACTAGAGTCATAATGCATTAGATTTCTTAGTCAGATAAACAATAGCGTATGCTGTTTTAGGCTGTAGAACAAATAACTATATCTTGGTTGGTGTTATTATGTATTCCTCTATTTGTCAATAAATTCCTTGAAAATACCCAAACCAACAATGTGTTAGTCTGTTTCTAGATACTTTCCAACTCTGTAGCCTGTGGCCTTGATAAAGGTCCCACTCAGCATGCAGAGCTGCATGTTTGTTTGAGTGTGTGTGTGTGTGTGTGTGTGTGTGTGTGTGAGTGTGTGTTAGCTTCATCTTTACTGGCGGTAACCTAAACACCCTGGTGGGTTCACACGGCTGCAAGTGACATACACACACACACACCATGTGCAGCAGCAGACTGGTTGGTTTTTGTCAGAAGTGATCTTCAGATGCTGTTGGTGGATATTCACTCTGACGTCCTCTTCATCTCTCAGATCACAGATGCACAGATGGAAGAGACACACGCAGAATATTTGGGATTTATTTTTATTGGGCTCTTTTTACCTGTTGGGACTTTTGGATTTGTCACTCTAATATTACTCTGCACCACTCCAACTCACACAGTTGTCAGGAGGAGTCAGGACTGATGGAGGATCATTTTGTTCATCTTAAAATGGAAAGCTGCATTCACTTAAAGTAAAATATATCTCCCAACAAGACAGAGGTGGAGGACACACATTTAGAAACAGATGTGGCTGGGGATACAGTTGATATAGGCAATTACTTTGTGGGTTATCTCACAATAAAATTATATTTCACAGTGGTATGCCAAATTCACAACAGCCATATTTATACACAAGAAAAACTGAACCCCAGATTTCACCCTATGATTAAGCTAGCAGCTTGCCATCAGTGATGCATTTTTCTTTTCTTTTCTTCTATTTTAGATAATATTGCCATAAGGTGCAGCCCATTTATCCATTGTTATTGAGACAGAGTCTACTGTAAGGCTGAATGTAGGCACAGATGTGCACAGCTGCTTTGCCTATTTGCTCAGCGTGCATAATGTGGGTGTATATGCACCAAGGTGGGTCTTGCAAGTTAAAAATACACTAGAAATCCACTGCCCATCTGTAGGCCCACCAAAGAGATTTTTGATGAATATGATATGTAAAACAGCAGCTGTATTTGTTTTTGTTTAAGTGGTTTACTCACACAACCAATCGTTTGAAAGCTAAGCTCCTCGCAGTGCCATTAATGCAGACCATTTCAAGATACAATCACCATAGCAGCTCAATAAATGCTTCTGTAAGACAATAAACAAACAGTTATTACTCACCTATGAAGCATTATCATAATCCACAGATCCATATTATCCGGACTGAATCACAGCTTACACAGCCCCCATTTCATTTCTCAGACACTGACAATAGTCCAGATAATCTAAATCCAGCGAAATACTTGGTCAAACGCATTATTACATTCAGAGATATCCACCAAATGCTGTTGCATTGTTTCAGAATAGCCATGGGCAGTATATAATTTGTTATACCTTCATACCTTAAGTATAGTAAATACAAAAAATTAAAAAAAATGTATTTTTTTCATCTTTATCTATTTTCTTTATTAGACAGTGAAATACAACCATACACTTTTTGGGTTCCAGTTTCTCTCTTTCAACTCCATCAGGCTTAACTGCCTCGGTAAATCACGGTAAAACACTCTTGACTTTAAACTCAACAGAGACAAAATTAAACTCACCAAAACTGTCCTGGACAGTCTTGTTAGTCCTTTAGTTAGTTAGTCTATTGTTCTAACAAATCACCGACTCTGGTTCAGTCACATTAAACCTTTAATTTACCGGGTAAGATTTTAAAAAAAGCTGTTTTCCCTGTGGTTTGACTGCTGTTGCGGGCACAACATGGGCCAGCTGTTTACAGTTAGTCCTGTTGCGTCAGCTCAGCTACCTGTTGCACCACACAGACCTCTGGGGTCGTGTGATGTACACTACATGCAAAAAATCCTCCGTACAGCTCCTCCAGTGAGAGGTCAATAGAAAGATGAGCATCCGTATTTTTGACAGTATTGAAAATTATACAGTGGGGATTTTTTAATACCTTGCTATACCATAATACTGTGATACCACCTCAGCCTATTTCTGAAGTTCATATTCCTGCACATATTATCAATAATTTCTAGGGCTGTCGTCTCCTGGTTGACTAGTCAATTATTTGGTCGCTATGCTCTTGTCCGACCAAATTCTCCTTAGTCGAATATTCGCCATGTTACTTTCATAAGGAGAAAAGTGCTACATCAATAGCTTTCCAGGATTAACACCCCTGTTGTTGACAGAAAGTTGAACTGGCCCACCCTCACGCTGAGCATCGCGGTCACACAGACCTCCTGTCGGTTTCTGTAAGCTGACACCTTTTCCCTCAGTGGAAACAAAGCTTGTATTTACTTGTATTTCACAGATAAAAAACAATAAATTGTAAAGACAGTAAAGCCTCCACTAAAATAGCATTTTAAGTCTTGGGTGTGATATATCCTGTAGGGATTTATCCTGGCTTCATATGAACGGAGGAAATCTCCGCTCGTCGCTAGGCTAATGTATACCATGTAAAATGCCATAGGCTGGCGCTAATAACGTTAGCTTGTTGTATTTGCTTGGAAAACCTGTTTGTTATAAGACATCTGTTTTTTCGGTGAATCTTTTGAGTTGTAATGGAGTCAACTTATGTGCCGTTACCTTTGTTAAATGTTGCTGTTGTCCCTGGCTTTATATGAGAAGAGAAAACTATCGCTAGACGCTAGGCTAGTTTATACAATGTAAAATGCCATAGACTTGTGCTAATAATGTTACCATGTTGTATTGATGGGGGGGTGAAGCCGATTTTGTGTTTGAAATTTTCTCTATTAAGCCACATTTAATGTGTGTTTTGAATCAACTATATAAACTTTACAGCATTTAACACAGTCCTCCACTGTGCTGACTAGCGTTTTGGAGGTGTAACTGCAGAGTGACACAGACACACCACCGCAGAAGTAAAAATAACGTGCAGATTTTTTTTTCCCCACGACTAATTGATTAGTTGAAGATTATGTGCGACTTTAATCGCAAACCAAGATTTAAGATAAAACCAAGATTTTCTTTCGTTGACTACACCCCTAATAATTTCTTCCGTTTTGCATGCAAACAAACTGACTGTTATATCTAAAAATGGAGGCAAGCTCCTGGCCTTTCCATTGACACCTCACTTGAGTCAGTAGGAGCTGCCAGTGCTGTTGCCATGGCCTCCATAGCCAAGCAGGGCCTGAACTGAAGGATCTCATTCCCTCTAGTTTAGAGGAATTTTAAGAGCTGGTGATTTGTCCACCTCATTAGAGGCTTATGGGTCTTGTAGTCAAGGGCGTCGTTTCAGCAAAAGCTAAGGTATGGCAATATGACAACTTATGAACTTATATAAAACTTCACTTTGGTCTTTGACCTGTCAGAAGTACATACTATGCTATTGAAAACTGTTTCAAAGGACATGAAGTTGTTTCTCACATTCATAATACCTCATGTCTGCATGTAATACACGACTTGGTGAGAGCAGTGAAAACATCGGACGTATTTCGGCACATATTTCAGCACCACGAACAGCGAGCAGACATTTAATTATCATTAGTCGTGTGTTTAACGTCACAGAAAATAAAGGAAATAAATTTATTACAAGTTCATTTCTAGAAGATAACCAAGGGCTCCGGTGTATGAAACACAGTAAAACAAAGGCCAATTTGGTCCGATACTGTATAGGCGACTTTATTGGAGTGTCTCCAGAGACCGAAAATACAAGCTCAACATGCCGACATGAAGAAAAAGCCCCACATACAATCAGACAGGCTTCAAGACATCATTTAGACAGGCTGTCTACAGCAGCAGAGCAAAATGCTTTTACAACACACAGATAACTCACATAACTCATAACTTGCTGAGGAGCGAAGTGACGAACAATTTGATTCACTAACACTCGTATTCACTGATGAGCATATTATTGACCTATTTAAGTGCAATACAATGAAAACAACCAGCCAGTGCGCCTCAGACTATCTAACATATCACATCTGATCACTTGCAACAAATATGAAGGACACTCACAAGTAAGATGACTACAGAACCTCTCATTTTTTTCCTCCCGATTCCAAGGTATGGCAGCTGCCATACCTCGCCATACCTAAATGACGCCTATGCTTGTAGTTATTGACACTCCACAGCAGTTTTTAACCCCTTATTGTCATCATAGAGCATATAAATGTAAAATTGTAAACAAATGGCTCCTAGGTTGTCTTAAGGGAAAGTGTCTTTCTTATTAATTTAGGTTTTCTGTAAGTTGTTATTTACACTAAGCTCCTAAATAGATATTTCTGTCTGTGTTGATTAGTTTTTCACTCATATTCATTACCTGTGACATACTCCAAAATGGTCGCAAAAATGGAGGTGCAGATATGAATAAAGTATAAACTGAGAAGAATCCAGAAGCACTCCTGGCAGCTCCTATGTGCATTACACCTGTACAAATGTGCTGGACATAATGAGCAGCATTCTACAATAGACAGACAAGGAAATTTTAAAAATTATCCTGCTAGGACAATGGTCATGCTCAACCTCTTGAGAGCATAAATGTGCTCAGTTAATTCATGGCAATATACCCTTTAGTCTCTGATATAGTTTGGACATAGCATTAGCATGATGAAAATAAATCAGTAGCTCACCAATAATATCCAGCCAACAGCTTTTTGAAAACACCCTGTCGTGAATCACGGTGTTGGTCAAAGGGGGCATTCTGACCTGCCTCTGTGTGTGTGTGTGTGTGTGTGTGTGTGTGTGTGTGTGTGTGTGTGTGTGTGAAACAGCACTGAGGGGAGGGGAGGCAAGTGCAGAGCTCAGGATGAGGACAGCCTGGAAATCCCAGATGGGGAGCGCTCAGGCAGCACAGGCTGGATTATAATTCTGAACATCAAATTGTCTTATGTAACACATTGTAGTGCAGACGACAGCCACCAGCAGCTGTTACACAATCCACTGACCTGGCAAGGAAGAGACATGCCTGCACATGTGCACACACAAGCACATGTAAATCTGTAGGCACAAATATTTAAACCGACACAAAGATATACAGGTGCCAAAGGAGAATATAAAAAATGTTTCAATTATAATGACTCAGTCTATAGAAACTAAAAGATCATTTTGCTGCTAGTTATGTAAAGTAACAGCATCAACCCCATAAAAACCCCTCCACTTTTATTGTTCATTTTCTTTTAAGTACTACATGTTTTTGAAAGAGCTGAGAACATTACTTAACATATAAAACTTACATACACACATACATCCATGTAGACATATACACATAAAATAAATTAACATAAGTTGTACAACGTTATACGAATGCCAGCCTGCACAGGTTGTTTTCCCAGCTGATTTGGTGTTTAAGGGTTTATTCTGCAGGTTTGGGGCTAAAATAGTAAAAGCATGATCCCCTTTGTTTTGAGCCTGGACTGTGTAACTTTTTAACAACACTTGATTCTCTGATCTAAGGGGTCTTGTGCAGGAGAAGGGGTTATGAGTTATGAAATGTAAAGCTGAGCCAGACCATGTAAGGACTTAAAAGTAATCAATACAACCTTGAATTGAATTTTGTACTGGGGAGCCGGTGTAATTCAGCCAGGACTGGAGCGATGCGCTCCCTACGCTGAGGGTTTGTGAGAAGCCGTGCTGCCACAAAAAACAGCTAACACCCACTGACATCTGGCGTTTTAATGTTATGGGTTTTTATCAGCATTCACACACAGGTCAAATGACTCTGCAGTTGACACCAGTATTTATCGGCTCTGATCAGCATTGATGGGAATACAAGATCTGTGTGAACACACTAACTAGCTGTCTCCACACAAGCAGTGCTCAAACATCAATCCAAATTAGTTTGCATTGAGTTTGAAAGAGAGATGGAATAATAATAATGACTAGTCCATACCCATTGGTAGCTTTGTCACCTTCTACCTATGCCAATCCTCAATGCCTATGTGCAGTTTCACATAGATTGACCACGTCAGTGAGTAGAAAAACGTGGGACAGACAGAACGACTGACTGACAGAATGACACACTGACACTTTCCATGATTATGTACAGCATACCATACCATGACTTAGTCATACCAAACATTAGAAAACACCACCAACAACATTGGTCCACAGGGGGAGCCACAGCGATCGGTCGCATTTTAGCCATTTTTAAGCATTTTTCTGTTGTTATAGCGCCACCCAGTTGCCAATTAGAGTTACATTTCTCCAGTCACCTTGAGGCGTCCTGTTCTATATATCTACCAAGTTTAGTAAAAATCCATATGGCGGTTAGGCCTAGATAAGAAATGAGCTCTCTAGCACCCCCATTTTGTTTGATGGGGTCAATAATGGAGGGGTCCCCTCAGATTATGTGTGCTCATATGCCTACAAAGTTGCGTGGTGATGGGTGAAACCCTTGAGATGTTAAACACCTTTATGTGATGAGCCACGCCCTCCGCAATATTCATTGCCTTATAGAAGCTCAGTTTTAGTAAGTTTTCCAACTTTTGCCAAGAGAGAACTTTAGATATTGGTCCCTAGATTATGTTCACCCAGTTTCATGCAGATCGCTCAAACTTCCTAGGAAGAGATCCATTTGAAGTGTTTTTCAAAAAATTCAAAATGGCGGAAAATCTATATAAGCGGAAGTTATGGGTTCTTGAGGCAAATGTGTTCCTCATGAGGAGAGGCGTCTCTGTGATGTGATGTGATGTGACATACAAAAAAGACCAGATTGTTATGATTTTCAGAGCTAATCGATACATACAACTGAGAGTCATCAGAGTAACAATGATAGGATACAGAGATTAAATGACAAATACCATGGCCAAGGGGTAACTGATACAAATTGAGTAAAAGAGGGCCAAAGACTGAGACCTATGGGACACCGCAGGCCATGCAAGTAGTTGAAGACCTAAAGTTGTCAACAGTGACTTTGAATCCTCTATTTGATAAATAGGATGCAAACCAGTTAAGAGCAGACCAACTTAGACAAACACAGTTTTTGTGTCTGTTGAGAAGACTCATATGATCAACTGTATCAAAGGCAGCACTGAGAACCAGCAAAATGAGAACAGAGATTACTAGTGTCTAAAGCCAGACATGTATTTGTCAATATTATTTTCTTCCATTATTTCTAGAAGTTGTTGAGCAACCACCCTTTCAACAATTTTGGAAATCAGAGACAAATTAAATATTGGGCTTTAGTCAGTGGGGAGTGTTGGATCTAAACCACAATTCTTGAGCACAGGCTGGATACAGGCTCGTTTAAAATAATCCAGGACCAGGCCAGAAAAAAACAGACCCAACAACTGTAAGAAGCCATGGGGCGATGACTCTGAAAACCTCTTTGAAAATGTGGATGGCAGAATATTCAGTTTACAAGTAGTTAGATTAATAGTAGACACAATCTCAACCAAATCTTAAAGGGTAAAGGGGTAAACTCAACAGTGTGATTGAAAGCTCTGCTGATGGAAGAGGTTAGCCAGCAGGAGTAACTGATGATTTTATGTTTTCTATCTTTTAAACAAAATACTTCTCCCAGTCCTCTACCGAAGTTACACAAACAGTGGTTGGGGCAGCGTTCACTAGATTGTTGATGATTGTTTTGAGGCAACTAGAGTGGAGAAGTAAGAGAGCCTCTGTCTTAAACATTATCTAAAATGTGTGTGTCCACAGTTCGCTTAGAACCATTTTGTGATCTGAAGTAAATGCCTCAGAAAAAGGAGTTTATGTCTAAATAATCCATTCTCACTCAACCCAGTTGTTAAAATCCAGCACTTGGGCAGTGACTTCTGGCATCAGACACTGGCAAAAAAAAATCTGTCCTTTAATGACGGTATGAATCGCGGCCGGTCGCTGTTATGGTTTAATGGTGGCCAGCAGCGTCAGGGGAAAACATGGAAGGACAAGAACTAAATTCAGAGTGGGTCCCACAACCACTGGAGAGCATTGTTGGTGTCCTGTTCACACCAAAAGCTGCCAGAGCTGCAAAGGCGTCAGGTCTAATTCATTTTCAACGGACATGCGGCGACCAGAGGCGTCTTGAGCTGCAAAAGCAATGAGCGGCGGCATTTGGCCGGCAGTTGAAGACTGGTTAACGTTATGCAAATTAGCTATGATGCCTTTGAGCTGCAAATGACCAGCAACCAATCGGAATGTAGATGTCCATCACTTGTGTGGAACCCAGAGAACATCCTCGGAAACTTTAAGTTCATACCACACATTTGCTCCTACTTCAAAACAAGCAACAAGCTGTCAAACTGATCTATGTTTACGGCCCTGGAGGATATCGTGAACCCAGACCCAACAGCGGCGCAGGTACCACACGGCAGCACAAATTATAAGAGTGTCTTCTTCCATGTTGAATTGATACACAAGTGTGGACAAGCGCACGTACTTATACAATGTCTTTGTGTTCTGGAATGCTTGTTATAAGCGGGAATGCAATTCATTTGCTGTCCTTACCACCAGTTTAACTAATCACACTGTAGGCACTCGAACTCAAACCACTGACAGTGTTTCCCCTAGGTTTATAGCTTTGGAGAGAATAACAAATCAAAAATTTTTGCTCATATTCAGTTCAGGTTCGGCCCACTTCACATGCTGCTGTGTTGTGCTACGGCTTATTCAAGCGCTGGAATTTGTTATTAACGTGACAACGCCTGAATGCAACACAGGCTGTGCGTGTTTAATGTTTAATGTCAAAATGTTCTCATTGTCCAAATGTGAAATTTTCCGTACTCAGGCAAATGCATGAAGTCACATTTCTGTGCTCCAGCCAGTAACCTGCTTTGCGGCTCCTTTAAATTGAGAAGCATAATCGAACGTTCAGAATTTGACGTCATGAGTGACTTGAGCTGCTTCGCTGCCACAAATATTTTACCAGCGATGCTGCTAGAGCAAATTCAGCTATTTTGCAGCTCTGGCAGCTTTTGGTGTGAACATACAGTAAGATGATAAAGCCAAACCCTGTTCTTTTTTCCTAAACCCAACCACATGTTTTTGGAAGATGTTGAAGGAAAAAAAAGTCAATATGCAGTATTATACCAACCTAGAGTGTTTATTTTGAAAGAGACTGTATGTAGAAGGTACATTTCCTGTGAAAACGGAAGTGTATTTTGAAGGAAAACAATGCATGTAGCAAGCAGAACTTGACATGGGATCCCAGAATGTCCACAAACAATGCACCCAGGGTACCTTGCACTAGGGTGACCATATTTTGATTTCCAAAAAAGAGGACACTCGGCCGGCCACGACATAGCCTACTTAAATGATACTCGCAGTTTACTCAAAGATGCCTTATCATTTTAATATATTTAAAATTTATATGTATGGATAGAAAATTCAGTTATATTACAAAATAATATCTCTCAAAGACAGAAATTCAGATAGGCCCCAATAGGGGACACATACACACACTAGAGTGTAGCGATCTGAGCCCGACGGTACCCGACGGGTCGGGCCGGGTTTGGTCAAAAATGTAGCTATAAATTGTATTCGGGTTCGGGTCGGATTTGGTCAGCTTTCAGTGAAAATGTAGTGTAAAAATAAATAAAATCCTATTGTCTGTCCTGTTTATTGCTTGGGCACTGTTATTTACGTGGCAACACCTGAACATAACACACACAGACACGCATGGGCTGTTTGTTTCTACCTCTCCCCTCTCTGAAAGTCTCGGACCTCCAGCCGCCCGCCTCCGCCTTGATTAAACGCTAAAAATAAAATAAAAGAGGGAGACAGGTTTTTCCTATTTTATCTTATTTTGTTTTATGTCTCCCTCTCCTCTCACTAGAAGCGTCGGACCTCCCGCCTCCCGCTCCTGTCTCAAACACGGAGGTCTCCCTCTCCGCAGCTGAGCACCCACGGTGCACGCCTGGCCTGTTAAAAAAGCCTGTAACCACTGTGTGACACAAACTCAGTGCTTTGGTCATTAAATAATGTCGGGCTCGGTTTGGGTTTGGACAGAAATATGTTGCCCATGCCGCACTCTAACACACACACACAAACACACGGAAAACCGGACATCATCATCAGTTTAATAAAACCCCCCGGACGCCCCGGACGGGACGTGAAAAGTGTCCGGGCAAAAGAGGACATTTGGTCAGCCTACCTTGCACGTCATATCAGGCCGTGAAAAGTCCATAAGTAGCAAGGTTGGAATGAGAATGTGTTGGTCTAAACCAAGGGTAAAAATTAAATCAAGACTGTGGCCCCACTTGTGTGAAGGAGATGATACATGCTGTTTTAAATTAGAGAATTCACATATAGTTAAAAATTCAGATGTGAAATGATTATCTGGGTTGACAACATGAATGTTAAATTTGCCAACCAATAAAATGTGATCATAACTAAGAACAACAGAGGAAAAAAATTCAAAGAATTCAGATTAAAAAAAAACTACTGGGTTTAGGAGGGTGATACTTAGCACAACACATGCTATGTTTCACTTATGAAAAGAAGATCCAATTTACTGGTGAGATAAAATCCTTTAGGATACAAGTTTTTTCTAACTTTTGATAAGCTCTTTTTTTGTAGAGCACACTGAGACAGACTTATGTATTGAATTTTAAGTCTATCTGACTTCTATTGTGAGGATGCGGCCTTTCCATAATGGGCTTTAATTACCGTGCCACCATCAGGCCAACTGGGGTAACATTTCCTGGACAGCATTTCCATAAATCTCTCAATAATTGGTTTAAATCTCACAAGACGATGATGTACCATCTCATGGGAATTTGCAAAAACATTTGAAGAAAAATAAAAATAAATACACACTAGAGCCATAAGGTTTCAGCAGTTCATTCTCATTCTCCCTGTCCCCCTCCCTCTATAGCTCCCTGAATAACGATTGACAGGTAGTTATAGTAACAAGGCAGGGTCTGGGACAGTGGCTTTTCATTTGATTTCAAATAAACAAAGTCTTGGCTTTCAGAATATTAAAACCTACGAAACCACCACTTAAGATGGCTCTAAGAGGATCAGCATCCCATATTCTGATCTTGCTTTTATCTATCTTGTTGCTGCTGGTTGATTTATTTTGGTGCTTCTCTCAGGAGTTTTGTCTTTGCCTGGCTCTCTCATTTTTGTTTAGTGTTAAATTCACCAGAATGTAGCCAAAGTTTCATTTTACCAGTGCATATAGTGACAACAAAGATCATTCATTCATTCATTCATTCATTCATTTATCAAGATACAAATGTTCAACATTAAACTTTTGTCAATATGGATGTGCTACAGGTCGTACACTCGGTTAGAATATTCACAATTCAATCAGTTCAATTTATGGAAACCATTTATAGAGATTTACTGGCATTGTAAACAAAGAGAGATGAAACTTAAGTGTTGAAGTGGTCAGAAAGTCCAAGCATGGATTTATATTCCTTTAGTCCATAAGGGTCCACTGATCAAAAGAATCTTTTTCATAAAATGTATCTAAGTTGTGAATATTGTCATGTTAAGATAATTGCTAACTTGGCTCGGCTTATCAAACAGACAGAAGTTCTTCTGACAAAAATATTTTTTTTATCATCTTCCTGCACTGTTCTATTGGGTATGCTTGTTTCCCTACACAGACTTTGCATTTCTATAGTATCGTCATCTGACTTGACTCCTTTTCCCCTGACAGACAAGAGTCATAATTACTGCGGTCAACAGAGGGCTTTGTCACTTGAATGCAAATGTGGTTCAGGGGCACTTGCTGAAACGACTGATAATGTTGTTTTTCATGGGAGGACAGGCTCATTTCTGACTGCATGTGGAGCGCACCAGGCTACTGCAACACAATGACTATCAGATGTTGCACTGTATGTTTTTGCAAACCACAAATCTGTTACATTTGTCTGTTGGCAAAAATGTTGAAACTTTACGTGCAGTTAGGTTTAGGCACAAAAGACCCCACTTGATTATAGATAGGAAAAAAACATGTTTTGGCTTAAAATACCAGGTTTTGGCAGGAAAAGCGGCTATGTCTTGATTAAAAACACAACCAAAAAAACATGCTTTCTATGCCTAAAAAGCTGGTAGAAACACAGCAATGTGTCGCTATGAAAAAAACCTCTTATTTGGTGCCTAAAAATGACACTGGAAACAAACATAGCAATGACTCACAGTGACTTGCAACAGGTTTTAGTGTATGTTGGTCTCAAACAGTGGTCTGCAGCTTGGGAAGGCATCACGACTAGATGTCATGCCATCCACCATCCCCTCCACCTCCAAAATATAAAGTCAGCTCATATACTGATTGATTGATTTTCAGTTTTGTATCATACACACACATGTGCCCAACCCTCATGGGTTTGTAAGACACCATTACAATGTCGTTGCAGTGACAATCCAAAGTACATGTTATGTTACTGCTCAGTCCTCAAACAAAATCCTCTGCCCTCTATCAGACTCAGGCACAAAAAAGGTTCACCTACTTATGGATGGGAATTGATAGGATTTTATTGATATCAATGCCAATATCGATTCAGCTTATCAATCCAATTCTTTATTGATTCCTCCTGTAAATTTTCTGTGTAGAAAAAGTAGACCTTAAAGGTTTTTGGTGTCAACAACATACATTTTTATTGAGTTTCTATTCTAAACAAGAGATAAGTGCTAAGTAAGTAAGTAAACGAAATATGAAATTGGTCCACTGCTATCATCTAAAATGGAACAAATGAAAGAATATTTGTACAGCATTTGTTTTCATCTACGTCAAACGTTACAGAATCTGTTAGTGTTGTCACGGTACCAAAATTGGGACCCACGGTACGATAAAGTATCACGGTTCTGAGTAGTATCATGATACCACAGCAAAAATGAGGCAGATGTGCCTTTTGTCATTTATAAAAAGAAAAATCACTTTTCTATAATACATCAATGATATTTCAATGGAATAAATTACTTATTGACTTATTCATACTTCAAAAATGAGTCATGACACCAAGAAGAGGAAAATATTGGACCTGGAGCCGGGCTTCTCGGTCGCCGGTAAGCTGTTATCTTGCGCCGCGGAGCACTACGGCCACAGTATTTGATGTATTCCTGTCCGTGTCTGTGTCTGTGACCCCTGTTCAACCCACAACCGGCAGGATTCGCCTTTCGTTTCTGCTGCTGGTTGAAATTTGTACTCGCACAGCGTGCTGAATGATTTATTTTGCTCGCACAAAACTAATTTTAGTCGCAAATGCGAGTAAAATGCTTGCACAGTAGAGCCCTGTAGTGGAAAACAAATCACTGTAGCATTGGTGGTGTTTCTGCCCTTGCATGTAATTACGGTGCTGCATAAATTGCACGTCATGCTGTTGTGATGAGTGAATGAGTCTGTGAGTCTTTTTTGGTGAAGTGAAGCCTCGCTTTCGACCGCTTCTGTCTCTCCACCATTACATCTTCTTTGTTGTTGAACGTACTGCTGACTGACGAGCGTGACGTGCGTCATTGACGTAAAGATTCAGCGTAATGAAAATAATTGATAAGGGAATCGTTAAGCATAAAGGCTAATGATGTCGATGAATTGAACTAGTTGGAGCCGGTTCTTAACAGGAACCGGTTCTCGATTCCCATCCCTACACCCACTGAAACAAGACTCAAATTTTTCAGGATCATCCGACCAAAATAAGTTAAGCTAATATTTCACGTAAAGTTCCCCACTGTAGCTATTTTTTATGAGAGCTTTTTATGAAGTTTGTAGTTTTGGTTTATACCATACATCAACAGACCATTTTCTCTAAACTTCAGAAACATTTCACTCCTAATCTCCTGAATATCACAGGTTAACCTGTTGTGGGATATAAATGACAATTTGTTTAAATACAATAATGCCTTCAACTCATTAGCCCAGGGGTGACAGTGGGAGATGTTGTGCCGTACAAGGATTTCTAACAAAGGCCTACACTTTATCCATAAACTTTTGGGCCTACATGTAACAATCAAAGCCTGAGACCACATGTTGGCGCCCAAAAGAACAAAGGAATCAGTCAACCCCCTTTCTCTGTGTGAATCAGCTGATTCAACCCCCAACACAGCACCCCAGCTGACCAGCAGAGGTCCCTTGAAATACACAGCTCCCATTGGGTGAAATCCGCCACGGCCAACCCCGCACCGATGACGTCACGCCGGGGTATATCATCACAAAGCGTACCTGAGGGAAACGCTTCTGGCTGTGATCCTCATAGCTAATAGAAATACCCGCAACTGTTCCTAAAGCTTAGCAACTCATCCCACATGGCGAACGCTTTAGAAAGAGTTATTACTGTGCACAGTTAGACGCGTTTTAGGCCTACGGATTTCCCTCGCTGGTCGAGCTGATCTCCTCTCCCTCACTCTGTGCGCCGAGGAACACAGAGCAGCCCGGTATGAGACCACGGATTGACCCTCTCACCCGGATGCCCGCGGATGCGAAGTTTGGTAGATAACAAGGACTGCCTGCTTCAAGAAGAAGGACGAGGACCCCCTTCTTTCCCCGAGTGATTCCCCGCTACGAGCCGGTGCTTCGCCTCGCCAGAGACTTGCCCCCCTCGCCGAGGACCCGTTAGCCGCTGTGAGCCGCTAACCACTTCACCTCTGCCGTAACAAAGGACGCGCGAGGAACGACCGACACATCACTCCACCTTCTGCAACAGTAAGAGGCTTTAGCTCTGGGCAGATAGTAGTTAGTGTGTGTTTTCTTTTTAAGTTTGTAAGGGCTTGTTGATGTGGACCACCGCGTCCGATTTTGGCTGCATCGATATTGTAAAAATATTGCCTGTGTTGCTGATGTCTGTTATTCTTCTGCCCGTTTGTGTCTGCTTGTAATACGTAGTGATCCGACCTCGTCGGACCGCTATTGTGTCGCCCCGCACGCGGGATTGATCAGTACTTAGGCTGTGTTGGTTCAATGTCCAGATTCACGCCGCTCACCAGCTGAGCCGAGCGCGTCTCTGCGTAACACAGACGGGTTACTGCATCTCAATACCGCCTGCGTGACCACACTTCTGAGTGCTTCCCTTTCTCTCTTCCTCTCTTCCACTAACTTACACTTGGAGCCGAGCAATTTGAACTTCCCTCTCTACCGGCTCCCCTCCTTTTTCTGAGTCGCGTGCTTTCTTGGCGAGCTGCCATTATGTGACGTAGCTTGCAGCGTCACAGCCGCCATCTTGCTACGCTCACACGCCTCTCTCTCTCACACACCCACTCGCTCAGACACACATACACACACACACACACACACACACATTCTCGCTCACTCACCCACTTTCTCCCACACCCACACACACACACACACACACACACACACACACACCCTTCTTGATGCTTGCTGGTTGATTCGGTTGATTCATGTTTTATAGTTGATAGGATTTATAGAGCAATGTTGATGTTGGTTGTAAATTAATATCATCAGTGTGAATAAACCCTGTTATACTGCAAAGAGAGGTTGCTTTGGTTTTTCATTGTATACTGTGATGAAGCTGGTTAACAAAGTCAGTGCCTGAGCTCCACTCCTTCCTGTTCATCTTATAGTTGCTGATATCTCCCTAGAATTAGCTTCCTAAGTGAACACTCTTGAGACTGAATTTACGTCTGATCATTGGTCCGGGTTTTCCCGGTGGTGCCCCGCTGTAAGCTAATTTGATTATTATGCTTATGTAATAATTAATTAGTTATTAATTAATTAATCAAATATTTTAATAATCCATAATTAATATTAATAATTATGAATTATTGCCAATGATCATATTTAGCTCCTCCTCTTCCCAACAGAGATGTCCCAATTAAATATCTTTTCAGGGTCTCTGATTGGACATTTTCATAAGTATATAATATGTCACTTAAAGGTGATAGATATATGATTCATACTTCCCGGTCAGTAGGTGTCGCACTCACACTCGCCCGCTCTCGCTTCACTCTTCAATTCTACAGGTTGCCAGGTTCGTAAATGGCAGACACTGGAGACAGCGATGTCAAGTGAAGACTCATTAAAAAATAATAATAATAAATCATGAATCCTCTCTTGTGCACCCTGTAACACACTGTAACAATCTCCGTAAAGCATTTTTAGCTCTACTCGTCACTAATGCTAATGTAATTAGTCAATTAGGATCCTTTGCAGTGGTGAACACACGGATTCCCTGATTCAACAACGTCCTGTATACACACAAAAACATGAAAGTGTTCTTCCACCAATAATAATAATAACAATAATAACATGATAGTTCGACTGTACTAGATATTTGATATATTCAGTAGATATACTTTTTAACGACACTATTTGACAACAAACGCTGTTTCTAGAGCTAAAATATCTGAAAATTAACCATCATCCTTAGTTTTTCTTAACATAATGGTGCAGTGTCATTACTAGTTCGGTTTTACTAGATATTAGATATATTCAGTAGATTTAGTTTTTTATGACACTATTTGACAACTCTACAACCGAAGTCCCAAAAACACAGTTTCTAGAGAACTTGCCAAAATATCTCAAATTAACCATCATCCTTACTTTTTCTAAACATATTTCATCTAGGTGCAGTGTCAATACTAGTTCGGCTTTACTAGATATTAGATATATTCAGCAGATATATCTTTTTACAACCCTGCTGCGTTAATTAGCAAACATTAGCTTACCTTTCCAGAAGGAAAGCGGCAACCTCTGCGTATCTTTTTAGCCCTTTTTCTGCCTTCAGCTGACACCAACGATCAAAAGCTGAACCGATGTTGATTCTGGTTTTGCTCCTCTGTTGGTCGGCTAGAATTTGCAATGGATAGTGCTGGGATGACACCATACCTCTGCAGCTGTCACAATCTGGCAACCCTGAGCCCCCCGCCCCAACCAACATAACCAAATCAAAATATTGACATATTTTGGACCCGTCAAAATTTCTAAAACAATTATTTCTCTAATGTAATTATTTTTTTCAGGAAAATATAGACTTGAATTCTACATTCTATGGATGTATTATTTTTTTTTAAATATTTGTTTTGATGAAACAAGCTATACATGTGGCCTTTAAAAAACCTTAATATGACACTGATGAAACATGCCTATGTAAGATATCCTGGGTTTGCAGAAACGTACAATGCCACCATATTTTCTGGCCACTGAGCTGTGATTATGTGCTGTCTCTCTCTCTTTTTTTTTTTAACCACTTGGCATTGCTTATCTACCTCAACACAAAGTACATGATGGCTGGTTCAGTGAGAATGGGAAAGAGAGTAATTTTTTTTGCTTATGATAGATGATTTAAAAATTAGTAAACCTAAATCAGATTTAAGCCCAAAACAACCCAAAACCTAATACTCTGTTGAACTTTTCATCACCATCAGTATTTGAATGTATGATTCCCTAATGTGTGGGGACACAAGTTCAGTCCTGCACGGGAGAGCTGAACTCAGCCAGTAACAGTGAAAGCTACCCTGTGGAGGGGACAGTCTCCATACATTTTATCAAAATGGGGTTTAATATAAAAATCATAAGTATTATAACACAAAGCTTAAAGCTGCAGATCAGTTGGCATTTAGGAGATATACAAGGTTCATACAACAGCATCTTTGGTCAAAATATTATGTGATTTGTGTCAGCTACAACATAAATACATTTCAATTCAAAATGTGACTGACAAGGGAAAATGTTTGTATACAGCATGTTGGTTTGTGTGTGAGGACAGTTTTGTATCTCACTTTAATAGCATTACAGCCTGTCACTGAGCTTACAGTCTCGTCATCATGTTGCCAGTGTATGTGCAGTTTCACTTCATTACCATCAGATGACTTTCTAATGAGGTGTTCCAGCTCCATGGCCTAATTAAGGAGTATAGGATCACTGTGATGGAGATGTGTGAAATCTACTTAAAGCCAGTGAACTTGTCTATATCTGTAAAATGTGCTTCATTTATTCCTGATGCCTGTCATGTCGTGTTAGGAGCTCATGTCACTGCTCTCACCTCTCAGTGCCCTTATGAGTTTCTGTCCGGATTACCTCTCACAGTTTCTACCTCTGTCAACACTTTCATTGCAGAGACAGGGTATATATGTGGTTGTTTGGTTAAAACACTTAAAACAACCTGTTTTCCTAACAAACAATATGACTGATGTTAATTAGGAGCAAAACTGAAGGGTTCTCCAGCTTCCTCCCACAGTCCAAAGACATGCAGGTTGGGGACTAGGTTAATTGGTGACTCTAAATTGTCCACAGGTGTGAATGTGAGTGTGAATGGTTGTTTGTCTCTATGTGTCAGCCCTGTGATAGTCTGGCGACCTGTCCAGGGTGTACCCTGCCTCTCGCCCAATGTCAGCTGGGATAGGCTCCAGTCCCCCCGCAACCCTCAGGAGGATGAAGCGGTTACGAAAATGGATGTTTGTAAGTTGTTGTTTTGTTTGATTGTTTGTTTGTTTGTTTTGGAGGGAACTCCACTCAGGGAACAGGAGATGGTCAGCAGGAATGACAGGATGACCAGAGGAAAAAAAAAACATATAATAATAATGGTAATGATAAATAAATAAAAACAGAATGCAAGTAAAAACAAACAAACACATTTATGTAAGAGTAATGTTGCAACAAAAAAAAGACTCAAACAAATAAAAAACATTATGCAATCAATGTAGATACGCAAAACTACCATTACGCAAATAAACAACCTAGTCACAGAGGAGTATGCAATTATTAGTAAATCACATGTTGGTGTTGGTGACAGACAAAAACGATGAATGCTGAATACAAACATACACATTCAATATTCATTATTACTCAGTTAATAAGGAAAAACTCCCCCAAAAACCCTTTAACAGGGAGAGACATGGTAAAAACCCCAACAAGAATAGTCTTGCCACCAGACAATCAGAGATCTCCGCCTTCTGATAGTCTGGGGACACTCCTTTCTAAAGTGTGTTTAACACACCGGCGAAAACGGCCGTCAACAAAGCAACGCCTCTTGCATTTTTGAAAAGGACACGCCTTCTCGGAAACATGCGCTCCCCCTTCTCTTGTCCGCAAGGAAACAAACACACAGAGAGCTTGAAAATGGATGCCGAGAGATTAAACTCCGTTTTATCAAACGTGTGCTCATCCGTGAAGAAAATATTTTTTCCAGCAGATGTCTTAGTTACAACATGATTGAGCTAACTGGAGTAGTTTCATGTCGTATCCGACAATGGGAGGCTTTTAACAGATGACGTCCTGATGTTAGCTTTGCTGCTAGTGTTAGCTGTCCCTGTCAGCTGCAGCCACTGATGCTTTCTAGACATCGTGATTTCCCAAAACTGAATAAATACCACACATAGCAACACAAAACTGCTTTGCTAGCTCAAGCATGTTGTAACTAAGATATCCGCTGGAAAAGATTTTTTTTTCTCGGACCGTTTAATGAGTTATTAGCTATTACAGACACTGCTAACGGCTAAGAAATAGTAATGTTTGTTCAGTCATTGTGTTTATAGACTTTTCAAACATCGGATTAGTCTAAACAGTGATACAGTCATGTGAAAAATGTGATTTTATATATATATACATATATATGTATGTATATACAGTACAGGCCAAAAGTTTGGACACACCTTCTCATTCAATGCGTTTTCTTTATTTTCATGACTATTTACATTGTAGATTCTCACTGAAGGCATCAAAACTATGAATGAACACATGTGGAGTTATGTACTTAACAAAAAAAGGTGAAATAACTGAAAACATGTTTTATATTCTACTTTCTTCAAAATAGCCACCCTTTGCTCTGATTACTGCTTTGCACACTCTTGGCATTCTCTCCATGAGCTTCAAGAGGTAGTCACCTGAAATGGTTTCCACTTCACAGGTGTGCCTTATCAGGGTTAATTAGTGGAATTTCTTGCTTTATCAATGGGGTTGGGACCATCAGTTGTGTTGTGCAGAAGTCAGGTTAATACACAGCCGACAGCCCTATTGGACAACTGTTAAAATTCATATTATGGCAAGAACCAATCAGCTAACTAAAGAAAAACCAGTGGCCATCATTACTTTAAGAAATGAAGGTCAGTCAGTCCGGAAAATTGCAAAAACTTTAAATGTGTCCCCAAGTGGAGTCGCAAAAACCATCAAGCGCTACACTGACACACATGAGGACCGACCCAGGAAAGGAAGACCAAGAGTCACCTCTGCTTCTGAGGATAAGTTCATCCGAGTCACCAGCCTCAGAAATCGCAAGTTAACAGCAGCTCAGATCAGAGACCAGATGAATGCCGCACAGAGTTCTAGCAGCAGACCCATCTCTAGAACAACTGTTAAGAGGAGACTGCGCGAATCAGGCCTTCATGGTCAAATAGCTGCTAGGAAACCACTGCTAAGGAGAGGCAACAAGCAGAAGAGATTTGTTTGGGCCAAGAAACACAAGGAATGGACATTAGACCAGTGGAAATCTGTGCTTTGGTCTGATGAGTCCAAATTTGAGATCTTTGGTTCCAACCGCAGTGTCTTTGTGAGACGCAGAAAAGGTGAACGGATGGATTCCACATGCCTGGTTCCCACTGTGAAGCATGGAGGAGGAGGTGTGATGGTGTGGGGGTGTTTTGCTGGTGACACTGTTGGGGATTTATTCAAAATTGAAGGCACACTGAACCAGCATGGCAACCACAGCATCCTGCAGCGACATGCCATCCCATCCGGTTTGTGTTTAGTTGGACGATCATTTATTTTTCAACAGGACAATGACCCCAAACACACCTCCAGGCTGTGTAAGGGCTATTTGACCAAGAAGGAGAGTGATGGAGTGCTGCGGCAGATGACCTGGCCTCCACAGTCACCGGACCTGAACCCAATGGAGATGGTTTGGGGTGAGCTGGACCGCAGAGTGAAGGCAAAGGGGCCAACAAATGCTAAACACCTCTGGGAACTCCTTCAAGACTGTTGGAAAACCATTTCAGGTGACTACCTCTTGAAGCTCATGGAGAGAATGCCAAGAGTGTGCAAAGCAGTAATCAGAGCAAAGGGTGGCTATTTTGAAGAAACTAGAATATAAAACATGTTTTCAGTTATTTCACCTTTTTTTGTTAAGTACATAACTCCACATGTGTTCATTCATAGTTTTGATGCCTTCAGTGAGAATCTACAATGTAAATAGTCATGAAAATAAAGAAAACACATTGAATGAGAAGGTGTGTCCAAACTTTTGGCCTGTACTGTATGTATATGTATATATATATATATATATGTATATACATACATACACACACATATATATATATATATATATATACATATATGTGTGTGTGTGTGTGTGTATAGCTAAAAGCTCTGCTGGTTTTCTACCCGGAAGTATTTGTAAACAACAAGGCGATTCCCTCTATAGTCCGGCCGGACAGATGAGTAATGGCCTTGTAAAAGATTGTTTGTTTCTTTTAGTTGGTGAGAATGTGTCGCTGCAAACGCGACAAACACCCACTAACTTTGACGGCGTTTTCTGCGAGCACGGCTGAGCCATTTTGTACCGCTACACGTGTTTCTAGTGGGACTATGTTTACAAGCACAAGAGTTCAGCGAGCCACCGAAGGACCGCCCTGCAGATTTACTATTGGTTCTGCAACGTAGGGAGTTTTTTTTTAAACTCTGAAATTGTATCCGCCCATCTAAACACAAAATCAGGGAGAAAGTCATCAGTCTTTAGTTAAGCAAAGCATCTAAAGACTGACTTGTGAGTCTACAACAAGAGTAACTGAGGAGGGATTCCAGGATAGACAGATGTGCATTAGATGCATTGTCATCCAGTTTAAACATACACATACAGTACAAGTACATAAGTACACAATCCTGCACATGGCCCATATTACTAAACAGAAAGGGTTATGTCAAAAAGAATGAGGTTGAGACAAGGCTAAAGGTTGGATTTAATTTAGACCTTGGATGATCTCAATAATCTTTGGAGTTGTTGCTGACAGTATGAGCTCCAGCCTCATAAATTCTGGCAGTAGACCTTTCCAGTAAACACACACACCTGGAAAAGAAATTTAAAAAAAGTTGCCAGATTCTATTTATGATAGTTGTATGAAGTTCATAAGTTTTTTTTAATGCAATTCAACACTTTGGTCTTGATATTTCACAATTTATTCAAACAACAACAGCATGGATTAGATACGTGTTTTCTTCATAAGAACTTAGGTAAAGACAGATTAAATGGAAAATTGTCATTTTATTTATTCTTAACTATTATCTATATTTTATCAATAGTTAAAAAACATATAAAGGTTCTTATCTGATTTGTGTACTTAGTTAACTTTGACTTGATCTTTCTTTTCCTTCTCATAGGTTTTTCAGTGTTTTGCTGTTTAATGACTGCAGAAGTGATATGGGGGTTTCTACCACAGAGTGCTGGCTTATGTTGGGTGGGTGTGGTTTCCACTCCATTTCAATTCAGAATGCAAAATGGTACCTTCCATTAATGCAACCTGAGTTAACAGCGTGTGCAACAAGCAAACAAAACAACATGAGCACTGATGGCATAACTAACAATGGAGACAAGTAAACACATATTTAACACAGTGTGTCATGGCTGAATCCAATTTGTTTTTTTCTCTTTATTTAGCACAAGGACAATATCTAAAACAAGACAGGAAATGGATATACAAAGAAAAAGGTTGCAATCAACAATGGTGGTTTACTTCAACACAACTGAACACCAGGAATAAACAATAGAGGTGACATTATACTAAAAAACACGAGAGAAAACAAACAAAAAAGAGACACAATGAGGTAAATAGATAAAGAGCACAAAAAAGGTGAGCAAGATGTCCAGATATTTTTGTTTTTGTTTTTTTCCCCTCCTTAAAAAAAAAAAATCCATTCACCCTTGTTTTACAAAATATCTTCTACACTAGAACGCTAAAACAACTTTATGGGCCCTATTTAGATGGTCTAAAGTGGACGGCGGAGGGCACATAATCCATGTCGCAAGTGTCATTGCTATTTAGATGAAGACGCAGTTGTCAGTTTCACGCCCTGCGCCCTCGTCGTCTAACTAGCAAATGAACTTGCGCTTCTCTGGGTGTGTTGGTCTAAAAATGAGAAGTGGTCAGGCGCAGTCATGGTGCGTTGCAAGTTAGATGATGTAAAAAGCAAATGCGCCAGTGACCAACAAAAACCTGGTCTAAAGTCAACGGCGCAGCATTTTGCTGTTAAATAATATGCGTCTCTAGGCGGGTGCACAACGCGCGTGTACGCTGCTCAGACACACACGGAGCAGCCACACATATGCAAAGATAACAAATAAAAATATGATTACAATGTGAAAGGTTATTATTGTGCACATTAAAATATTTATCAGAAACACGTCTTAATGGTCAGTTATTAATCAGAATGATCTAATCGCAGTAATAATGATCATCATAATCCGGGAGGTCCAAGCTGCAGTGTCCGAATATACGGAACTGCGAGCAGACCTCCATGGGCTGATGATGCATAGCCTATAAAATGAATTGTGATCATGTTGGCATGTAAATCACAAAATCAAAGATGTGAAAACGTTTGATAAACTTTATTTTGACATAAACACAACAATAACCAGCTTCTGTGAACTATAAACGTAAACTTATAGCCCTACAAGTACAAATGTATATTTTAAAAAAAAAAAAAAAAAAGCTTTTAGAACGTAAAACTGAAGATCATCTAGTCAGGAGGAGGAGGAGGAGGAGGAGGATGCACAGTGGCCGCACAGCCCGCTGCACAGCCGGGGGCACCCGGGGGAAGCTCCACAGCCCGCGCGCAGCCAGACCAGACGGGCCGGGTGCAGAGCTGCCTGCTGCTTTAACTACTGTATTTTCACAACTGAAACTACGCTACGCTATCCTGTACAGGATAGCGTTACCTTTTTAAAAACATCTACTGGAGACCTTATCACAGCTGATTCCCACTCAGTTTAAGGATAAAGAAGCTCAGTTTAACATACTAGTGATGCTCTGGACATCAACAACAATCTCACCACCTGGTGGTTCGACTGGGTCTGATGCCAAACTGTTGGTTCAAGTGGACTTTAAACCCCGGACACTGAGGTGGAGCAAAAATACTGGGTGCAGCAGATGTCCCCATTCATCTGTGAAGTGGTATGTTTAAGTGACCAAACAGTGCTAACAAAATATTAGCAAATAAGTAGTCTGCCATTCTTGTTGCTGTTTGCAGTGTTTGCTCATTGCAAAAAGCATCAACAGGCATGCCGGATTTTATAAGATTACCTCATCGTTTTCCAAACCAAATTCATTCATTCATTCATTCATTCATTCATTCATTCATTCATTCATCTTCTAACCGATAGGCTCCGCAGGGGGGCTGGAGCCTAACCCAGCTGACATCGGGCGAGAGGCAGGGTACACCCTGGACAGGTCGCCAGACTATCACAGGGATGACACATAGAGACAGACAACCATTCACGCTCACATTCACACCTATGGACAATTTAGAGTCACCAATTAACCTAGTCCCCAACCTGCATGTCTTTGGACTGTGGGAGGAAGCTGGAGTGCCCGGAGAGAACGCACGCTGACACGGGGAGAACATGCAAACTCCACACAGAAGGGCTCCCACGCCCAGGATCGAACTGACGACACTCTTGCTGTGAGGAGACAGTGCTAACCACCACACCACCGTGCCGCCCTTCCAAACCAAATCCAAACAGTAAACAGAGTTTTGTTCAATCTTCAACTTAGAGGGCATTTTAATATCCATGTTAGTGACCTAAACCTCAGTTTGCGTGTGGACGAGAGGCCCAAACATAGAGGAAAATATCAGTTTACAAAAATATCTTTTCAACTTTAAATACTAATTGTAGCAACTTGAAGTAGTTGGCAAAATTATATGAACATGGTAAAAGAGGGAGTACTGCTTTTTCAGCAGCATTCGTCAGATAGTCCGGTTCATTTGGATGGTTTGGAAGCTGTCAAACCAAGTGTTGACCAAACAACCAAACTGAGACCACCTGAAAAGGTGGGTCTCACTCCATTCCCAAGCAGACTCAGTGGCAGTTCATTGGTGTGAAAGAAAATGAACCATCCACAAGACTTTAGGACAGGAGATATGTGAAATTTGCGTGTCTTGTAAACCTTTTCTGACCTTTTTCAAGTGAATAAAGTACAAGATGTTTAATGTTCACGCTGATGACATTTATCATTTTTGTAAAATATACATTTATTCTGAATGTGATGCCTGCAGCACCTTCCAAAACAGTTGGGACAGTTGTTTAATGCGAAAAAACCCCCACCTGTTTGGAACATTCCTCAGGTAAACAGGTTGATTTCTAACAGATTAAAGTGTCATGAGTGGATATGATAGGAGCATCTTTGAAAGGCTCAGTTGGTCACAAGAAAGGACAGTCACTTTGTGAAAAACTATGTGGGCAAATACTGTAGTCCAGCATTTCAAAAATAAATTAATCTCACAGCACACTTACAAAGAATTTCACGATATCATCATCTACAGTCCATAATATCATCAAAATATTTAGAGAATCTGGAGAAATCTCTGCATGTAAGGAACAAGGCTGAAAAGCAACATTGAATGGTCGTGACCTTTGACCCCTCAGGCTGCACTGCATTAATAACCAGCATGATTGTATAAAGAATATTACTGCATGGGCTCAGGAACACTTTGGGAAATCGTTGTCAGTTAACACAGTTTTTCACTGCATCTACAAAATGCAAGTTCAGACTCAACTATGCAAAGTGAAAGCCATATATCAACAACATCCAGAAACACCGCCAACTTCTCTGGGCACAAGCTCATCTGAGATGGACTGACACAAAGTGGAAAAGTGTGCCGTAGTCCAGCAGTGTGCCTTCGTGGTACAAGAGGGCAGGTACTAGCCTGACCTGCCTGCAGTCCAGACCCGCCTCCTATTAATAATTGTGTGGCACATTATGAAGCACAAAATATAGCGACGGAGACCTTGGACTATTGAGCAACTAAAGTTGTATATTGAGCAAGAATGGGAAAGACTTTCATTTTCAAAACCTCAACAATTAGTGTCCTCAGTTCTTAAATACTAACTGAGTGTTGTTAAAAAAAACACAGTGGTAAACATGCTCCTGTCACAATTTTTTTGAAATTCAAAATGACTGCATATTTAGAAAAAAATAACAAAGCTTATGAGCTTGAGCATTTTATATCTTGTCTTTGTACTGTGTTCTATTGAATAAAGTTCTTTTACACAGTGTCCAAACTATTTTGGAATTGGGGTTGTATGTTAGTGATCTTAAAACTGAAATATATATGTTATTTATTTGTGCATCTTGTATCCAGGGTAACACATATGCACTCTGATACTCCCATACACTCCGATTAGTGGGTCAAAAACTGTTGTGCTTGTATCTGACTCCATGTAGACTACTTTGTACATTCCTTAAAGGGATAGTGCACCCAAAAATGAAAATTCAGCCATTATCTACTCACCCATATGCCAAGGGAGGCTCAGGTGAAGTCATGGACCGTGGAACGCATCTGAACAAGGGGGGGCCATAATTTCAAGTAACGCGGAGGAGGTGGGGGGGCATATGCATTGAAACAGACAATATTACTGACGTTGCGGAGCACTTTTTTTTATTCCAACGCCACACAGTCACATCTACAGTACACGCATGAACACGAACACATGCTTGCTCAGATTAACCCCTCTGATCCCACTCTAACATTCACACACAACAGGCCGAACCTATTTACACATAAACGCACAGATGTATAGCAAACCATAGCAAACAACCAAGTACATCCAGTCCACAACCACAACCAAAACTCATCTTGCTGCCTTGAATCTAAATCAACATCATATTCATTATCATCACAAGTCAGCACTCATATCAGACTGATGTGCAGAGCCGCACACACACACACACACACAACAACAAAATAAGCACAGCTGCGCAGTTACTGAAAAGTAACCACAACGCTGAATTTCTGACCATTACCACCCACAACTGCAACGTGTATGTCCACTCCTGCAAAACTCTGAGAATTTATGCCCGCACAATAATAGAGATGCATTGATTTTGTGTCTTCTCCCATCCCGCAGGAGAAAACACGTCATTTTATAGGCTATTAATAAAGAGATTCATGGGGTTGTTTGTTTTGTTCCCCTGGTCTGCATGTCTTTTGACGCACTGGTCAGGAATAGCGCTCCTATTTCATTGTTTTCATTTAGTTTTTAATGAAATAAAGGCTGTTTCATATTCTATTCTCCTCCTCTGTATTTATTTATTTTTCTACCTTTATATAATCACGCAGTGATTGAGGTTAAGCCAAGCCCGGCGCCAGGATGAAGTTACTGAGGGGGCAGTTAAAAATTACGAGGGGGCAAATCTTTATTATGCAACATAGGTTCACACAGTGAGTTATAAAGAGCGTGCAGACGTGCGTAATAGTTGCACAAAACACAAAAAACTGCATGTCTTCTTTCATGTTTGTCTCATGACAGATGGAGCTGACAGACACACACACAGACAGACAGGTGGAGCAAGCGGCAAATTGGTATGAAAGCTGGTTCAGGGCATATTCGTCCATTTATGAATAAATATGGAGTGGAAACGCTCATGCATGTGCACCAAGTTCCTGTGTTGACATCCTGTCGCTAGGCTACATCTTCTTCTTCTTTTTCTTCTTCTTCTATTTTTTAATGGGGACCCGCGGGACCCGGCGGGACCCAATCCCAATGTAGCCCTCTATGTCAGAGTACAAAAGTTACCCGGGCCATGGCCCCCCTGGCCCCCCCGGTTCCGCAGTCTACGGGTGAAGTTTTAGAGTCCTCACATCACTTACGGAGATCCGAGGGGAGAGTGGGTAGCAGCACAACTGCACACCTAATGGCTGACGGCAACCCAGATTAAAACGTCCAAGAGCACAGAATTGAAACTACAAAATATCTTTAGAGCTACAGGCTACAATGAGGCTAAAAACAGAGTTCAAATGACGTTTTTCCAAACAGCTTTTTATGTCGGGGCTTCAGGACACTTGGATCACTATGGATGAGCAGTATGGAGATATTTTGTGGTTTCAATTCTGTGTTCTTGGACGTTTGAATCTGGGTCGCCGTCAGCCTCCATTAGGTGTGCAGTTGTGCTGCTACCCACTCTCCCCTTGGATCTCTGCAAGTGATGTGAGGACTCTAAAACTTCACCAGAGCCTCCCTTGGCATATGGGTGAGTAGATAATGGCTGAAATTTCATTTTTGGATGCACTATCCCTTTAAGCATCCAGTGTGTAGGATTAGTGGCATCCACCAGGGGGTTGCAGAGCTGACTCTTCCCCAGTGTGCAAAGTGTGTAAAAGAACTACAGTGGCTGACTCTAAAATAAAAATGGTCCTGCCTTCAATCAATGTTTCATTTGTCTGTTCGGGGCTGCTGTTGAAATTCTACGGACTTCAAGGGGGCGGACCCGCTTTGTATGTAGATATAAGCAGGTCATTCTAGGGAAACGAAAACAAAAAAATTCTTAGTTTCAGGTCATCATACACTAATCAAAACATAGTTATACCTATTATATTCCATTTCCATTAGTGTCAATACACACTAGACTTTTAAGTCACTTAAAAAGTATGTGTCAGTGATCCCACAATAATAAGCCCAAATTACATACTGTAAAATCACAGAATCATAAAACTAATGAGGCTCATAATTAGTTATTTCTTTCTGAGCTCTTTGTGACACCAAAGAATACAATTAGAAGCACTGAAGTGCTGGCACTGGAATATGATTTGCTTACTAGGGTCCTGATGATGCAGAATGACCATCACCAAACTTTTCCAGTTATCAAGTTATCTGTCAGTCTGTATAACATGTTGTTTACTCCTGTTGGCTTGTTTACAAAACAATCATTATTGTATCCTTATTGCCCCATCTCTGCAAACTGCTGACAGCAATAGTTGGATAGGCTGCATATTAACACTAGTTGAATATATTTATAACTTGCCTTGTTTGTAGTCCAACAGCAGTACAACTCATCCTCATCACCAAGTGTTATCACAGCATCTACACAACCTGCTGCTGCCTGATTGTTACTAGATAGGGTCTCAACTTCCTATCTGCTGTTGTATGTACCACCAGCACTGCACCCTCTCAAGGGTATTTTTTGGTCTAATCAAACCTTGCTTATGCTGTGTTCAGGTAATATGGGATATATGGCAGATATGTCATGCAGGTGTGTACAAGGCAACAAGGGAAAGGACCCAAATGCAGACAGTCCATGCTGACAGGGACAGTTTTGTAATTTCTTGAAAAAGTGAAGATACAAAAGCTTACTGGCATGCATAACAAGTCCAAACAAAAGTAACAGAGAATCCACAGGTGGACAGGGATGGGAAAAAGGTAAATCATGCAGGTGTGTTGGCAAACAGGTTCAGGAATAGGACTAGTCAGTTATCGCTTTCAGTACATTTAGGCCCTTAAGAGGAAACTCTAAGCAAACCAATTATTTCAAGTTGTCCTAAATTAAAGTAATTAAGTTGGATGTATTACTCAATGCAAATAATCCTTTCAGTTTAACCTGAATATTTTAACTTCATGTAAACCTTTTTTTGAAGGTCGGAACAAACTACTTTTAAGTTGTCTCAAATGAAAATTTAATGTTGTCATAATTTAATGTATATAAAATTGAATTTTAAAAAACTGCTTTAAAAACATTTTTGACTAATACTCAGAACACATTCCTTTAGAAACACATTCTTATTTATTGTTCAATGAACATTTTTTTAACATTGTATTTTTTTTTTTAACAAAAAAAAAAAAAAATGTATACAGTACAACACTGCTCTTAGTGACCTGATCAGACCCAAACTAAATACTCAGTGACAAAAATAAATCACTTGATAAAATTACAACAACACTGAACACGGCAATAGATTCTCTATAAATGGACTGATAAAACAAATAATCCGAAAATGTTCCTAAAACAAAAATCTGAAAATGTTCATATTTCAAAATGGTCAAAGTAAAATACATTTTGGAAAATAATACAATCAGAGAGCTAATTAGGAATTATTCCGTAAAATAAAATCATGGACAATGTCTGGAGAATGTCTGTCTTCTGACAGAACACATTTACTCAACACCGTAACAGTTGCTGAAAGCACTTTCCTTAAGTGTTTTCAGATGATTAATCTCCTCAGTTCCAAAGAGAAACCTCCAGTTCCTTATTCCTTGGCTTGAATTTCTAACCTATCTGCCATACAAAACCTGCAAACGTGTGTGGATCTGGAAAGTCTAACCTATCTGCCGTTCAAAAATCTGTACAAACACTGCACTGCAAATGCAATTGTTCTCCAGTTTTTCAGCACACTGCCTACTTGAGCCTGTGATGCTGTTAGTCTCTAAACTTGGCCAGATACTTTTGTCAATATGCAGTCATGCAAGTGCAACCTCCGAACACCAACCTCATATAAAAGGGTCTAAAGTCTTGGTTTTAGAAATGCTACAAAATTGACACACCAATGGAAAAATAAAATCAGACGAGTCAGTGGAATTCAACTCTACCTACTCTGGGATGTAAAGCTGGGTGCTCAGCCTATGAACTTTTGGGGACATCTTTTTTCCACCAAGCTCCATCAGGACTTTTTGCACAAATTCAAGGGTGTATTGCAGATTTTTCAGATATTTTGGTTGAGTGTGTATGTGAGCCTGAAGAACATGGCAACAGCTGTTGTAACTGAGAGCACCTCGTTCAGGACCTGTGTTCCATCGATGACTTTGGATGGATGGGAAGGATCCTCTCTGCCAGTGACAAAGATCACCATGGTTGCCTGCTCCAGTTCGCCAGCCTCATTTTCCTGCATATCCTGCACACACACAAAAAAGCAACAAATGAGGACAACTAGAAGAGTGCACAGTAGAGTGCAGACCTCTGCCAAAGCCTAACAGTCTCTCCACTTTCTTAAACACTGGACAATTTATTGAATAAATGACAGAAACAAGAGTTCTCAGTTTAGACTGATGGTGGCGCTACAATAAAGGTCAAGGAGTCATCAAAAATTACTAGTTTTTTTCCCACTTGGGGCTGTTTTTATAGCAATTTGGCCATAAAATTTAAACAGACACAAATCAAAGAAATTTTTATTACTAGGAAAAAATACACAGTGTTATGTTGAATCTCAACAACAAAAATGGGTCTGTGGGTGTTGTTAGTGAGAGAGAGAGATGCCCTTCGCTCGCAGGAACTCAGCATTGATCTGGAAAATAAAAACAGAGCATGCAGAAAAAACTTTGAAAATTTATGAATTAATGATCTTCTGAAAAGAGCTAAAGATTTGATCAAACTACTCGAAGATCAGCTTTTATGAATGTCTGATTAATAATATTCACAGTTACAGTTGGATGTCAACTGTCCGGCCTAATTTTTGAGTATTTCGTAGCTGTTAGCTATAAGACATTTGCTCAAATGTACTGAACTGGCCTTACAAAACGTGCCATGCCTGTGAAACTATTACAGGCATACTGGCCAACATTAAAGTACATGAATGAGTGAATGTTGTCTGAGTGACTAATGGGTCTGAGGTGCCGTGCATTGAAAAACATACCTCTTCCATCTGGAAAAGTGCAGGCCATCTCTCCAAGATGTCTTCAGTGCTCGGCTGCTTATGCACTATTTCTTGTCTCCGGTATCCAAACGTCTTTGCCATCTTTTCTTTTATTGTTTGTCGGTTGTTTCTTTTCTCTCTTGTCTCCTCTCTTGTTCCAGGCTTTCTGTAGCCTCACCACTTGGAAAAGATGGAAAATGTTTGACCTCGGCTCGTCGAGGTTTCTTCACATTCTTTGCCGGGTAGGCTTCCTCTCGAGACTTGGGTTTCAAAGAATTCACTGTGAGCTCAGCTGATGTGCCATGTGCCTTAAGTTGAGTCCTGTAGTTGCCCATTTTTATCTTGATCCTGCGTTTCCATCCATAGCTCTCATTGAAAGACCCTGGTTTTCTCAGGCAGGGGTGCTTCCTTGTCAGTGCCTCAGCAACATTGCTGAAGGCAGGATCTTCAAGGTATGGTGTGTATGCGTAGATACTTTCAGCTAGTTTCTCCAGTATGTCTGACAGCATTTTTGAGCTGGGTGTCAGTCTAGTTTGGCTTTTCATGTACTCTGCATTTCCCCTCTGCAGGTGACATTCTGTGTCATAGGAGAAGTGTGGGATTGGGAACAATTTTGGCCACTGCTGTGTTCTTAGTGAGTCTGAGGAAGGGCTGCTAAGCAGTATTGTGTCATCTGTATGTGCAGACACTGAGGAGTCATCACTGTCCAGTCCAAAAGGGATGCTACTGACTGAAGGATCAACTGGGTACAAGGTAACAGTTGTGGACTCGGGGTCTAATTGGACAACTTTGAGAATTGTCAGATCCTTAATTACAGTTGTAGAAGTCAGATTCACAAATATGTTACCAAAATCAGCGTCCTTGTACTGCAGCCTTATGTATCCCTCTAATTCACATGCATTCTTGACCTCATCGATAAGCTCTTCCAGTGAATTGGGAATCCCCTTGCGTAGCTCCATTCTTAGGCTGTTGTCTTCATTCAACATGACCAGCAATCGAACAGATGTGATATCTGCCGTGGTGCTCTGTGAGAGAGAAATTAGTTAGTTGCTTTTTAGCATTAATTTTAAAAATACATTTTAATGTAATCCTTAATATTTTCAAAATTAAACTAAAGGTGTCATTATGCAAAATACACTTTTTCATATTTTTCCTGCTTCATCTCTGAGTAAATGTGTACGTTAGATTTGGCTCCCGTTATGTTATAAAGGAATCCGTTGAACATAGACCTCCTCCTCCAGCCCTTCAGCAGGCGGACTCTTCCTGCCCACTGAAAACCTACTGAATGAAATTGTTCTGTTGTTAGCTGGAAGAACCAACACAAGTCTTTATGTCTTCCCATCTTCTGAGAAAGTGAAGACCATCAGGGGGCAGGTCTTAGCTAAAACAGCCTGTTTCAGACAATCTTAACTGAGGGGTAGCATAAAAGTAGAAGATCATAAATAAGGAGCTGTTTTTTAACTGTGAGTCATGAAAAGATACTCTAGTGGAGACCAAGAATAAAATATAGAGCTGAAATAAGCATAATATGGGACCTTTAAAATATTAAAATGAACGTTTTGTTGTGTTCCACTTTAAGACAGACCTTATACATGTATGTATCTTTTGAGAGTTATCAGCCACATTCCCCCAGTTGTGTAGTCAGCCAGTGGGTATGGATCTGCCAGTTCATTTGGGTCAACCAGTTCCACCTCCTTCGTAGGACACGTTTTCAGTTCATAGGCTCTGTAATGTTTTCAGTACCATGTACTCAGAGCTCTGACGATGAAAAGCAGTTTATCCTTGGCAACAATCATCTGGATTATTTCCGTAAATTCAGGCAGCCCTGCCAATGAGCCATGTGCAAGGATCATTCCATTCCTGTAGTTCAGGCCACTGTACATTGCATTTTTAGCCAAGCACACACCATCCAACTCCGGGTGCCTCTGCTTAAGAGCAAATGCAATGTCATTGACACATTTGCTACCTCCAGGGGGGATTTAGAAAAGTTGCACATGTAAAGGTGATGTGCCATGAGAAACTGATGTCTTTGTGCTAAGGACAGAAGCACATTTTTGAAGCAGGTTGTATGCCGCACAACTCTTTTGAAGAAGCTGTGCTTCGCTTCGAAGCGCATGGTCCATAATGCAACTAAAGGTCCAAACTCACAGGTTAACTGAGGATGATGCTCTGAGAAATGGTGTTTAGGCAGAAAGTTTGACTCTGGGAAAACCTCTTTAAATCTAACTCTGTGCTCAGAGATCTTAAAGTTCAAATATGCAATTGATTCCGGAGTCTGAACTGGAGAAACAACTTCCACAATGTCCTTCAAGTCAGCAAGGAGTTTCCAGGCTGGTTCATCAATGGGCAATTTCTGTCCAAGTAGTAGTGGAAAAAATCTTATTAAACACCAGTGTTCATGTGCGTTACCACCAATTGTTTTCCTGGATGCACAGGTCAGGGGAACAGAGTGGGGCTGATTTGTTTTATCAGTCCATTTAAAGGGAAAATCTTCCATCTGTCTATTTCTATCTATTTTAAAGAGAAGTCCATCCCAAAATGATCTGTATACCTGTTTATCACTCTCCACTGGTTGATGTTTTTCTTTCAAATTTATAGCCTTATTTAATATAGTTTCACAATTCAGAAGTTGCTGCAAAGATTTTAGTAAAGGTACATACTGAAAAGACTTTCTATTCTTTCTGTCTAACACATATTTAACAGGTTACACAACGTTGAAGTTTTTTCTACAGTATGAATTCCGTTTCCAAGCAGTCAATAGTAGATCCTGGTTTCCTATTGCAGCTTGAATGGGATTCGAAGTGCAAACTACAGTAGCTAACTCTTTTGCAACAGATTCATCAACTCTGCAATTCTTATCTTGTATGAAGCTGATTACAGTCTTTTGGGTGACCGGCACAGAGGCAGTACCAATTAAATATTGCAACTCTTCAAGTAGTTCATTCACAGCTGCACTTGGCACCAGAAACGAGTGTTCTAACTTAAGTATGACTGAGACTAATTTTAGTTCAATAACTTTTGTCAAATTTGTTGATTCTTCATCAGGAAGTTCTTCAGATGGTAAATCATCATCTGACTGCTCAGTAGTGCTGCTTTCAAATGATTCTACAACAGCAGGACTCTCAACAGGTCCAGGCTTGATTTTTCCAGGCTTAAAATCATGAATTGTGTAGGGGGTATGTTTTCTCCATTTGTGAGTTTTGAAAGCACCGTAAAGATTTGTTTTGTATGAACAACCAGCAAACATACAATTGACAGATTCTTGATTTTTCAAATGTGTCTCAATGTGTTGAAAATAGTCTGTCTCAGTAGAAAAATGATTGTTGTCGCAGATGTGGCACTTGAATAGTGAAAAGCTATCCTTCTGTGAGGATTTTTAGTCCGGGAGCCATGGTGTTGAACCTTGTTTTGTCGGGTGCAATTTTTTTCTTTGCTGTTTCTTGTAGCTTGGGGGTACCTCTTCAAAATACACGAGGGTGCTCAGTGATATCCCTTGGGCATTTTCAGATATTAACCACATGGCCCAAATCACACAAAAATAGACTTATGATATTGTATGCTGAATACATAAATTAAATGCATCAAATTTACATTTTTTAATGTTTTTTCATACAAGAGGTGATGGAAAATGTATTGCATTCCAAATGATTAGTATTAACCCTTTCAAGCCAGGCCTGTAAAACAATTTTTGTAGCAGGAGTCATTAGCTACGACACAACTCAAATTTGCATTGTGTTGGATCATTTATTGATAATGTCAACAAAACATGAGCAACAGGAAAAGGGGTGCAGCTCTTCCCCCCACAAAATTTATCTAACTAAATCAAACAAGTGCATCCTCACCCAGTGTGTATGCACCCACACTACTAAAACAGTATGGAAAAACACATAACTAACATAACTTCGATAGTACACACTCAGTGGTGTAAAGAACTTATCTCGCAGATGTGTTACATATTAGAGTCTTGAGCATCCTACTCTGAAACATGTACAGAACATTATGCATGGCAAACCATACACTTTACAGCTGCATTTCTTGGAGTTACAAGGAGCAGCCACACCAGATCGTCTTCAGGATGTAGTCTGGAACAAGTTTGACATCTTCTGGTAGGTGGATTGGGATAAGTGCCCTGTTACATGTGTCCTTTTTCCATCCAAATTCCTCTGGGTTCATTGCAGGTGGCTGATTGTTATTGAGATTTCGCCACAGGTACGCTTGGAAGTGGGCCCTCTTTACATTTTCAGTGAACGCTTCCTTTGTCGGAGGTAGAGCAGCTAGATTTGGTGAAGACATATATCCTTCCCCCTTCTTTTTTCCCTGGACAAGTAGCCTCGTGTGTGTCATGTCTGTGCTCTCCGTTAAGCCATAACAGGCTGAGCTGAAGGCAGTGGCTTGGTCAAGGACTTGCTGGAATGGTGCATCCACATTACCAGTAGCTGATAGATCGTAACCAGCTTTCAGGGCTTTGATGACAGAGCCTTTCCCCAAACCATAGTATGACGCTACAGTGTCACACCCTGATACGGCATGGGCTGGTAAAAGGTGTTTGACAATTTGTGTCTGCTTGGCCAGTGTTGACTTGATGTCCACTATTACTCTCTCCTTGCAGGGGGATTCTATGATGAGTGGTACATCCAGTCTTGCCTGATGGTAATGATGAAGAAGCAGGATAAACACATCTGTATCATCAGAAACCACTGTGATTTGATGGGCTTCTCCAGCACACCTCAGGACTTGTTGGATGATGATAGTATCAGCGTCTTCCTGCTGATTTTCTAGGTCATATCTGGTCGCTGTCTGATTGCTCAGTTTTTGTGGGGGGAAGAGCTGCACCCCTGATATCTGAAAATGCCCAAGGGATATCACTGAGCACCCTCTTGTATTTTGAAGAGGTACCCCCAAGCTACAAGAAACAGCAAAGAAAAAAATTGCACCCGACAAAACAAGGTTCACCTAAAAATTGGGCTATGGCTCCCGGACTATTTTGAGCAGGATGGAATTTGCTTAGATGGGTCAGCAGAGCTTTCCATGTCTTGCATGTGCATGAGCAATTCTCATAAGTATAAGGGTAAGCATGGCCTCGCCCATAATGTTGATGATCAAGTTTATAGTGTTTCAGAAGTTCAAATCTTCTTGAATATGAATGGTCACAGTCTTTACATTTTCACATGCATGGATAACTGAGGAAAAATACAAGGGAGGGGAGGGGAGGGTTTTAGGAGGGTGATCTAATTATCACAAATGCCTTCATGTCAATGTCAATGTCAACGTCAGCTTTATATAAATAAAGCTGACCTTTAAAACAGCCAACGGCCAACCAAAGTGCTTTACAGTTAAATAAGCAAGAACAACAACAACACACAAAAAACAACATTTATACAGTGAAATATAACAATGGTAAAAGACCATGATAGTATAGAACTTACCACAAGTTGAAGAGGATGCACAGCAGATTTGGTGGCTGCTTTCCTTAAAAGTGCAAAATCTGCTTTTTAGTTTCGTATGTATTTCTTTAGAAAATGACATAAAGTGCTAATCTTAGTCAAAAAATAGATAACGTAACATAACGCGGTAAAAAACGAGTCACAACAAGCACACAGGACTGTTTAGAGTTGCTGAAGAGTTTATCTGATGACTGCAGGCAGAGGCAGGCTAATGCTTCCCATTGACTCCCAGCATTTGAGCTAAGCTAATTAGCGGTGGGCGAGCTCTGCCCGTCTCTCCCCTTTTACTGCACGTACAGTCGAAAGAATTGTATCTATCTGCTTGTCATGGACTCGGGAATGAGGCAAGATACGCAAACAAAACAAATGTTGGCGTATACCTTTAACGTTACTTTTATTAGCCGTAACGTTAGCTCTCGCTAGCTTAGCTTAGTTTAGTAACTCATGGGAGCATGTGTTTCAGTGCCCACACACACGCATACACTCATACAAGCTTCACACCATGTACAGGCTGTTACCTTCATGAATGTTACCTTCATCATACCTTCAACGTTTTATGACGTCTTTCTATTTTATCTGAGTGAAAATTTTACCTTTCCGCGGCAGCTCCTTGTCTCCCAACCTTATCCACCGTCTGCCTGGCCGGCTCTGCTCTCTCACTTAAAGATACAGTGCGTCGGCCCAGAGGACTGAAAACAACGTCCAGTCAAGAACAGAATAATACATGCTTAGAAAATGACTTTGACTATCTTTAACGTTACCAGAATGCAAAGTATTTTCCTTACCAGTGTCAACTTTGGCTTCTTCTGTCCAAATCCGAAATGCAGGACCGTTTGAGGTGGAAATACATTTACCGCCAGAAGTTTAAAGACTGCGCATGTGCAAATCATACTCAATCTAATAAAAATCCTTTGATCAAAATGAAACATTAAACTGTCAGTTTACATTAAAGTAAAAAAAAAACTGACTCAACCATAAACATAAATTAGAAAGTTTAGTTTAAATGAGCAAACTAATATTTTTCAACTACTGGAATGATAAAAATCACATTAAACGAATGACAGCTTTGTTTTACTTTTTTCAGTGTAAGCTAACAGACTCTGCCTGATTGGTAAGTAGCCTACTATGTCACTGGTTTCTTTTTCCAATTAACATTCTTGTTTTAAACATAAAGAGATACTTTGCCAATTTTTAACCATCAAAATAATGTGGGTAGTGGGTATAGATGAACTGTAGTAAACTTCCCTCCATCTAATAAGTGTCTAGATATTCCTCCTCCCCCATGGCAAAACTCCACCAGATGACATAATGTACATCATTTGGCGGATCTTTGCTACCTCTTGGGGCTGTTGCTTGAACACACATGGGAGAAGTTTTCCTTGTAGGCTTTCTCCAAGAAAACTCTTAACTGACAGAAATCTATTCCTTTTACCCAAACCATGACTTTTATCCTAACCCTTTACCAGGAGATCTCTTCTCTAACGTTCATCATAGATCACAGGGACTATGGGCCGGGTTGGTTGGGGAGTGGTGACAGCTACTCTGGCTCACACTGCAAGAATGCTGCTGCTTTGCCTACAGGTGGCTTTGTTTATAGCCGGCTTTTGCTATTTAGTCTTTCTATGAACTGTTGTGTAATTACATAACTGTCATCAATAAGCTCTTTTTAGCCTGGGCCATTTAAGTAGAGTGACTGTGCTCTGTGAATGGGGTTTATTTCATTTACAGTGTTGCTGTGTGTAATTCACAGGCCTGATAACCTCACCTGTGGATCTTCGATAGCAGGGGTCTGCAACCTTTGCCATTAAAAGAGCCATTTTTGACCAAAAATAATTTGAAAAAATCTGTGTGTTTGAGCCTTATAATCAAGGTAACATAGCCTATTATGTCTAAATTAGCTTATACTTATGGTCTAAATAAGCATTTGTTAATATGTTTTACTTAAATTTTGCAGAGCTGGCAGTGAGAGCAAACAAATCTGTCCACGCACTGCTACGTTCTCTATTTTATTCAATTTACTTTTTTGGATTTGACATCCATAGCTAACCAGCCACTGCTATCGAGGTTCAGCAACATTTGGATTCATAGAATTAATTTCCATAGAATTCTTTTCTCAAAGTCTCAAGGAGCCACTGGACAGGGGCTTAAGAGCCACATGTGGCTCCGGAGCCACAGGTTGCCTACCCCTGTTCTATAGCTTGTGTAATTCATTCATTCACTTTGTTTTATTTCACTCAGTTTAAAATGTATTATCAAGTGTCTAATTATTTTATTCTGGGTTACAAATGTGGTTATTTTACATTAGCAACAGATGTACTGTTTATTATTAGTTTGTTTAGTTACTTTTGCTTCATTTGCTGTTACCTAGCAAGTCACTTCATGCAGATAACAATGTGTTTAGTTTATTTTGACACATTTGCAAACTGGTGGTTGTTCATTTCTTGCAATTATTATCATTTTGGGTCATTTATTTTGTTTTGTTTCTTTTGTAATTATATGCCTTACTTGTAGATTTTGTGTTTGACCATCTTACACAAACTGATATTGCTCTTAGGAGTGTTCCTAACCATGCCCATTTTTGGAAACCCCTCTATTGGGGTACCTAGCACACAGATCTGGTACTAAAAGATGGAGCTAAAACACTGCAGTCTGTTGATTGGTCAATAGCGGAAGGTCACTCGGCTCAGAGCTGAGTTGTGGCTGGTTTTGAACCTTATGTAACCACTGTTCATACTATGGCAAGTTTTACATATGTTATATATATGCATATATATATATATAGAGAGAGAGAGAGAGAGAGAGAGAAAGAGAGAGAGATATAGATATAGATATATAGATATAGATATAGATATATATACACACACACGTGTGTGTGTGTGTTTTGATGCCTCTGGCAGCAGCTGTAGACCGAAACAAAAATGACTTAATTCACTGGGTCGGCTGTTGGCAACTTTTAAGGTGAACGTTTACTTGTAATGTAACTCAGTGCATGAGTTGACGACATGACTCCATCAACACACCTTAAATTTCAATACGAAAATTTTGACCATTCCATAAGTCTTTATTGTCTTTCTTGGATGACATACTTTTAGTAATGAGTTGGTCACCAGGTGTTTAAAATATATATTAATTTGTCTGAATTGTGTGAAATGCACATATTCTAATCCTAGTGGAGCTTCGTTCCTGTGGGCTACAGCAGCACTAAACCCTTGCACTTACCTGAGAAGGACTCAATGCACAAACCCACTACCTTTAAATATCCCAACAAGAGAGACTCTCACTGCAGCCTGTCCTATTTTGTTCTGAAAATGTCTGTATGCAACCTTGTTCTGCGGACAATAAATGAGGTGGAGACTTCTGTCTGTGTCACTGGTGAAGAGGTAACACAGCGAGTGACAACAACTCCGTCCACATTTAAGAGCAGTGTTTGCGGTGGACACACTAAACATACCTAGGGTCTAGGTACCATGTCTGAAGGGTTACTTTTGGTTCTAAAGGTACTTTACCAAAAGTGTTTGGTGGAAACAGGGCATATGTGTTTAAAGATGCAAGGGGACTCTCCTTTGGGCTACCTGTCACTCTTTACTGGCTCTTTATAGGTGCTTCATTCTTATGATGATAAAGATTTTGATATTGTTAATAAAGTCAATTCCCAGAGTGCTCTGATTTCCTTGAGCTGAAAAAACTTAAAGGGAAATTTTAGTTTATTTCAACCTGTCTCTTATCATCCTAAACAGTGACTAGTGTCATATAATAATAGTTAGCATGTTAGCCGTTAGCCTAGATACAGCCGGGGCGCATAGTAGCGTCAGACCTGTTAAAACATAAGTGAAAGGGCATACTCTTGAAGTGCAAAGTTAGTCCACTAAACAAGCTTTTTCTCCTCAAAGACCACCTCATATCATTAGGATATATGTCAGAGAACACACAGAAAATGACAGGGGTGGAAAGAGTACCAAAAAAGTCTACTCAAGTAAAAGTACTGTTACCGCGATGAAATTTTACTTAAGTAAAAGTGAAAGTACTGGTGTAAAAATCTACTCAAGTAAAAGTAAAAAGTAGCTCATTTAAAATGTACTCAGAGTAAAAGTTACTTAGTTACTTCTTGGGGGGTGGGGGGTGGGGGGTGGGGGGGGGGTGGGGGTATAATCTCTCCCCATGCAATAAAAAAGTACAAAAACATACACAAAGCTCAAACTCACTTTTTTATTAAAGAAAACACATAGATCACAGATAGATCCAGATTACAGTTCCTCCTTAATTACTCAATGAACTTGCTTTTTAGTTTGAACAGGAGCTGGTTTTCAGGACTCGGCACCATCAGGTGAGTCAGAAATAATAATCAGAAATAGTATCATTGTTTTCAAGTTGCACCGACGCACCTGTTGCATATTCAGGTGTACAGAGATACACATGTATCAAAAACTGCACAAATAAATCAAACTTTTGCAAAATAATCATGACTTGATTCATGCCTGAGCTTTCATTCACATCTCACTGTATAAGAACAGAAAATCAACAGGAAACTGTCTTTAGCTCATCAAGACATAAAAGCAGAACAAGATTATCCCACTTATGAAAATAAATGTTAACAAAACTCAGTTGAAGTGAAAGTCGTCGGCTCTGTCTAAAAATCACAGATCTCTGGATGAACCATCTCCAAGTGAAAGTCAATTCTTTCTTCTTCTAGGATTTTTTGACTGATTTTTCGAAGCACTTTTTACACCGTTTCTTTCTCCTCCTGCTCTGCTTCAGTTCCTCATTTTAATTACTCAGTGAACTTGCTATTTAGTTTGAGCAGGAGCTGGTTTTCAAAGTTAGTAGAGTTCATTCTAGCTCGGTTTGCAGTGAAAAGCAGTCCAGCACAGCTGAAGAGGCGCTCACAAGCAGCAGAAGCAGGCAGGCCAGTGTTGAGTTTGAGAGAGAGCTTTCTGATGAGAGGAAAAGAGTTCAGTAGGTCCATTTTGTCTGAAACACAGGCAATGAACCCATCTAGCTCACTTGTGCCTTTTGACTTTCTGGACTTCAGTGATGAGAAGAAATCGTCCTCGTCTGATGAGTGGCCGACATGCTCCATCTTATCCTCTGTCATGTGCTCAATGTGGTGCTTCACATAGGCCAAACCTGTGTTAAGTGACAAATACACACAAAACACATAGAATATATCAGACATTTAGGCTTTCATTTATGTGGCGACTTAATTCATCATAATGTTGCCATTACAAAAACCAAAACATTTTCTACATTCATGTAGACAGGCTCATTATTTTGTTGCGTATATGATATTGGACTAAGCCTTCTTAAAGGTGGCAAAAATGTTTTACTGCTGGCCCTGTGCACAGCAGTACACTGCTTTGCTTCTATGCTGACGAAGTGGAGACTCCTCTTCTCCAAACTTTGTGTGAGCTGACCAGCATCTACAGTAGGTGATACACTGACTATATGTAGTTTATACATCCCCCATCAATAATCCAAATGATACCTTTAATAATAATAAGTGTTGAAAATCATACCTGCTTCTATGACGTTGGCTTTCTCAGTCCAAGTGGTCTTGAATTTTGGCAGAAGGATCGCTGCAGCTATCAGTTCAGGGTCTCCCATCATCCCACCAAAGCGCTTCTGGACACCAACCTGAATGGCTTTGATTAGTGGTAGGCACAACTTGTAGGATACTTCCAGTCGTTCGAGTTTTGCTTCTAACTGGAAGATCACTGGCAGCAGCCATCCCATGTGTGTGTTCATCTCTGACTGAAGGATGTTTAATGCCTTCGTCACAGGCTTCATCACGGTGCAGTACTGGGTCAAGAAGGCGATTTCATCCGGACTCAGCCTATATGACATAAAGCAAATATCAACAGATAAATACTATGTTTTAAATTAGAAGTTTGCCACAACCAAAATTCACAAAATGTCAGAAATTCAAGTCAACACCCCAAAGCCAAACCACTCTGTACTAAGGATTACCAGCAATCAGATGCTTTATTTACCCATCTCACTAGTACTACTGATAATATTGATACTTTGTGGTCATTTTTATGATATCAAATAAGTCCACTCATGTTCTATTCAGACTGTATGCTCAATGTGTGTGTATTTATGTACTATTCACCCTCTGTGTTTTATGGAAAAAGGTGTAATTGAAAATGTAATGGAGAATGTGTGAGAGAGTCATTATTTCAAACTGTGAATAGTGCTTACATAATGTATTCCATTTCAGGAGTACTCACATTTTCACCTTGAATTTCTCACAGTCATTTCTGATGGCACCCTCTCCCTTCTCGTGTATAATTTGTATGATCCTCTCCACAGCCATGTATGTGGAGTTCCACCGTGTTTGATTTGGCCGTATGAACTGGAGGATGCATTCTTCTTCCACAGTTTCTGCAGCCATGTGTGACCGACCTGTTTTGTTCCACAGTCCTTGGCATTTCCCAAAGGCTGCACGTGATAGCTGTTTGTATGTATCATTCTGTTCTTCTGCCTTGGCAGCATCTGTTAACAGGTGACGCGCACCTTTGATGAGAAGGCAGTTGGTATTCAAGACCGTTGTTTTCTTCCAGGATGTTGAATGTGTCTTGATGGTTGACTTTGGGCTCTTCTTCAGAAGAGTCTGACTCGGCTTCCGTGGACAGGCTCTGCTCCCGAAACACGCTGAATGCTTTGATAAATTTTGACCCGCTGTCTGTTGTGGTTCTTACAACTTTTCCCCTTAACCCGTACTGACAGTGAACGTCATCAAGGGCACCTGCTAGCACATCGAACGTGTGGGACCCCCTCAACCTCTGGCATGCAAGTGCAGCGGATCGTCTCTCAAACGTTTCTTCATCTATCCAATGACAGGTGACCCCTATGAAACTTCTCTGGTGTGCTGTCCAACAATCGGTGGTAGTTGCAACATAACTGACTTCACTGAGGTGTGACACCACAGCCTTCTTCATTTAAGTGGAAGCTGCCTGTATTCTGGCCCGGAGAGTGGGTCTGGAAATGATCTTGCATTGAGGATTCAGTGTTGATACAAGTTCTTTAAAAGCAGGTTGTTCAACCACAGCAAATGGATGAAGGCCTTCACAAATGAAGTTAATCAGGACCTTGTCAACTTTTGCTTGCGGCACACGTTTAGTTCCACCCACTGCCACCAAGTCAGATATTTTTGCTTGCTTGCTTGGGGTTTTTTCTGGTTTCAGGGTCCGCTTCCGTGCTGCCACGAGGTCAGTGTAGACTTTCATCTTTGATGGATGTTTCCGCTGTGAACAAAAAACAAACATTGTCATATAAATAATCAATACCATGTTTTCATTAAACATACAGTTAAAATATTTTTTATATTAATAGATTAATTCATATTTTTCAAAGTGTCATGTAGAAAGAGTAGACTATATCATGGATGGGTCACCGGCAGACTTTAAGTGTGGTCCCAGATCACCTGGTTTTATCCTGCATATAAGATTACTGAATGAAAAACATTCACCAATATATCAATCAATCAATCAATCAATCTTTATTTATATAGCGCCAAATCACAACAACAGTCATCACAAGGCACTTTACACATAGAGCAGGTCTAGACCACACTCTTTAATTTAATTTTAAAGAGACCCAATATTAGAACAATACTAGAAGATTTTTTATGAGCCAAAACTTAATAACTTTTTGGTGCATTTTTCAATGTGTTAATACACTCATAAGCATATCATAGCAATAGCATAATTTTGTGTGAAATTAAGGAATGGGTCAAATTTGATTGTTTAAAATGAACCTTACTAGTTTTACTACCAAGTAAGCTAACGTTAACTAGCACTATAAAGCTGGCTGCTGACACTGACGTTAGCATACCATGATTGAGTAAAGTCATTAATTGCATGGATCCATGATTAATTGCATGTAACGTTATTTAGCTTCTCGTGAGGTTATCTTACTTGTACATGCTTGCGCAGGTTGGAAGCAGAGTTTTTGTAGGTGGATAGCTGCGTCTCTTTCGGCATACAAAGTTTACATTGCATGATGAAATTGTTCTCATTCGCGGACTTAAACTCAAATAAGTCCTTTAAGTATGGCCAGGGATTGGCCTCACGTTCTCCGTGCGTGTCTCTGTGTCCCAAATTCGACCCTTCTCCATCGACACACTTATTTCCAACCACACACTCAACTCCATGCTCTTTTAGCTAACGTTAGCTCCTCTGTGGCACTGGCACCAACGTCTTGATGTTTATGACCTTCTGGCGCTGCAGTTGTCCAGAGCCAATCAGACGGACTGTTACTGGCACGCAGACGCGTGTAACGGAAGCTATTTAAAATGTAGTGAAGTAAATTACTTCCAACAATATGTACTTAAGTAAAAGTAAAATTACTGATTTTAAAAATTACTCAAAAAAGTACAACTACACAAAAAAACTACTCAATTACAGTAACGAGAGTAAATGTAACTCGTTACTTTCCACCCCTGGAAAACGACATGTAAACATGTTGTCTTACCTTACCGGTGTGCTGCCATGTTTGTTTACCATTTAGCTCTGCTTTCCAAAGTGCGGCCGAAATATCGCGAGAACAAGCAGCGATCTCATACTGTGCCTGAACAAGCAGCAACAGCTGGAAGGCAGAACCGGACAGTAGCCTGAAAAGTTCATTCATTTATTTTATGAAAGATTTGTAGAATAATGGCTGACTTTTTGCCAGACTTTGACTTTGTGGAGGAGGAATTTGATTTTGCAGAGTTTGATGGCCGCCCTTATTTATTTGATACACTGACGAAGAGCTTCGTGAAATTGAAGAATGGAGGAGAGAGAGAGAGAGAGGCGCAACAGGTAGAGGACGAGAGAGGAGGAATGGCTGCTGCAAGGCTGCGTAGCTCTGGAGATTGGTGGTGTACCTGTGAATGCTGTGCCCCAATGCCCACAGAAGGGGAATGCCTCTGTTGCAAGGAATGGGACCGGTTGCAGCCTTATTTTCAAGGTCTGGATGTGACCGAGGACGAGACACCTCCACCTGGAGTAGTATCCAGCTGGGCTTTATCTAGAGCTTGCGAGATTTCAGGCACGGTATGAGATCGCTTCTTGTTCTTGCGATATTTCGGCCGCACTATGGAAAGCAGAGCTAGATGGCAAACAAACATGGCACCACACCAGTAAGGTAAGACAACACATTTACATGTCGTTTTCTATATGTTCTCTGACATTTATCCTAACGATATGAGGCGGTCTTTGTGGAAAAAAAGCTTGTTTAGTGGACTAACTTTGCACTTGAAGGTTGCCCTTTCACTTACGTTTTAACAGGTCTGACGCTACTGTGCGCCCCGGCTGTATCTAGGCTAACGGCTAACATGCTAACTATTATTTTTATGTCACTAGTCACTTGAAACAAATTTAGGACGATAGGAGACAGGTTGAAATAAACCGAAATTTCCCTTTAAGCTCCCCATGCCATCTCTCCTTTTTTCCCATTGACCAATTGGATGATTTGAGAGGCTGGCCTTCTGTGGTGGTCATGACAACAAGTTTACAGTTGATAAACAATGGAGGAGAAACTGGTGGTAGTGATTGCGGGATACCTAGAGCTATCCGACTTTACAAACTGCAGTTACCACCATCTAATTAGAAAACAGCAGGTGTGGAAGCACATAAGTGCAGTACCTGAAATGTCCATCATTGAGATGAAGCTCCTGGACCAACTGGTGGTACTCCCCGTGAACCACCCACTTTTATAGGGTCTCATGTACCCCCACAGATCTCCGTTTCCCTGTGTCCAACAAAGTATTTGCTGACAGCCTCTCACCCTTAACCACAGCTGCAGCAAGTACTAATTAAATAAAAACCAAAACTGATCTGTGCCTTAGTGCCCTCCAACTTAACCACCCAGCACAATAATATACTGTGAAGGCAGCCCCTGATGTCCAAACTACATAAACTAAGCTCCTCACTGTGTCCTTGACTCTGAGCTCAGAAGCAAACTTGACTACATTCTCCCAGTTCCTGCTTAAAGCTCGTAATCACAGCTGGCTGATTAAGCCCAGACTGACAGGTAAATGGAGAGCTTCACCTTCACACGCAGCTCTACTCAGCCTTCTCTGTGTTACAAGGTTATAGAAAGCAAAGGCCTCATCAAGTTTATGACCTATATCCATCAGACATGATAGCTGGCCAATCAAATCTTGATTCATTTCACTGCTCAAGAAGCAAATAGCCTGCTGTCAAAGTGTCCAGGAGGCTCCTGCCCAGGCTTCACTTACTAATAATCACAGTCTCCAACTAAACAGGAAAAGACATCAATACAAAACATTTTTATATATTTTAATGCCTCCTTCAACAAGGTCCTTCAAAGTCTGGTGCTAATTCTCTTCTTATCAATAAATCCCATGTGCATATCTAAACCAACAATAAATTTATCTACTAACAAGAATTGTATGTGTAACCTGATATACAGTATGCTCTTCCTCTGTACCACAGAGCTCCACTGTTGTTTAAAAACTATTAATAAAATACATCAGTGAGCCTCACTGTTGCACTGGATGACATGTTCCCACATTGCCATGGACACACACACTATAGTTTATTTTGAGTCACTCCCACACACTCTCCTGCCACAAATACTCACTAATGTAGATCATCAAATGTGGATTCATCCACCTCTGAAAATAGTCACAATTAAATACAATAATTTCTCTTGTTTGAGTAATGTTTATGGGGAACTACAGCGACCAGCTATTTTTTTTAATGAAACTAGATTTTGTGAATTGCTTCTAAAGATATACATTTTTATTAGGAACCAGTGGGCTTGGATCTGAGAGCTACAAACCATGGATCAGATTGTCCAGCAAGTGTGCCACTATTGAACTCCACCTGAAATATTAAGGGTATTAAAACCCCATTTTTATTGGTTTTTAGTGGAGCACATTTCCAACCACTTTAAAATTGAATCAAATAACTCAAACTAATTGACATAACTTACCACAGGGGCCATTTTAGTAGCTGTTCTTGAAATATGAACGTAGAAGGCTTGTTTTGATCCCCAAGATGAGCAGCTAAGGAAGGTTGTACTTTATGAGCGGAAGTTACACAGCAGGTACATATATGGACTTTGTGGTGGGACTTATCAACTACTGTTTTTAAGGTCAAGAATTAAATTAAGATCTCATTTTTTAGGCTAACACTGACGAGAAGTCTTAAAGGTGACCGTGTAGCACACGTGATAACCCCCTCACAGGAAGGGATAAAGTCTGAGCTACAGCCATCTGGGAGCAACATTAGTCAGTCTGTGCCAGCTACTCTTCTTTTCAAGGGGAGATGAAGAGAGTCTGTAACCATCTGGTGACAGGTAAAGAAGCTGCAAAGAGAATTTAAACCTTTGACAAGGCTCTTGCACTTGGAAAAGGGAGACTCATTTCCGCTTTCCTTCATGGGCTATCTCAAGCCACATATGATGAATTAATCTCCCCCAGGCTTGACAACAATCTTGACAATCTTATCTCTCTGGCCATTCAGGCAGACAATCACCTCAAGACCACCTTTACAACCAGCCATTTCCAGACTTCTTCTCGTCTCCTTCCTTCAACTCTCCTTGATGGTTCATCTTAAACATGTTGCAACTCTTTTCAGCCTGAGTCTCAGACTACTGAGACAAACTCTCCTGAACCCATGCAACTTTGGTAAACACCAGACACCAGAGAACGAGACAAAGATGTTGCACCTACTGTGTTTTACCAGGACACTGCAGATCAACCTGTCTGGAGTTGGCATCGTAAGATAGGGCTCATCAGTCAACAATGGGTCCTGGTGAGCCAAATCAGTTTTCAAAATTCTACCTCCAACACACTTCCTTTTCTGTCGGTTTGTTTTGAATGATGCAGTCTTTTTCTCACAGGCTCCCATTCATTCTGGCTCTGAAGAGGGTTTTTTTGACTTTTCCCTGGTTTGCCACCTAGAAATCCCAACTCTACCACTCACGAATCCCCTTGAGACCAACAGATTTGAAAGAAGATATCAGCAAGAAACGAGCAACCACACTGTTCCCTCATCAGTTGTACTGTATTGTTGTATTGTATAATAACCGCCATGGTTAGGTACATAGCAGAGTCTCTTGCTGGAGCAAGCTTATTCTTTGTGAGTGAGATGGACGGCATACTCAGACCATGTACTTACTTTAGAGGGTTCAATCAAATAACGGTCTAGAACTGTAACACCCTGCATTCTGATGTCATCTGTTGGACAATATACTGTCCCAGAAACAATTGTGATAAACAATATTACTCAAAAGTGGAAAAACAACACGCACATCTTACCCTGTATGAGGATGGGTGCTGGACCAAAAAAGTTAACATGCAAAAACAAGTAAAGTCCGCACACCATAAAAGCTCGAATCAAGTGTGATTTATTTATAGCATGACGTTTCGAGCCATGTCGGCTCTTCCTCAGATGCTTACATGAATGAATGTGTAGGGAGACGCCATCTTTAAAGATCCCAAACCCTGGTCATGTGACCTGGCACACCAGACGTGCATTATCATCAGTAAATACAAACCAATAAAACATATCAAAAATAGTTATTAGCCACAATAGTTATCACAAAAAATACACATGTATACATATATACATACATACATCTAAACACAATTTTTTATGTTCCCCAGAAGGACTCAGGCTGTAAAGGCCGAGAGAGAAACTCTAGAGAAAAAACATAAAGGACAGTAACTCTGAACATACAGCATCTAGACCAAGGAGCATACAATAGCAGTCCACATCTATAGAAACGGTCTAATATCAAAGTCCTCATTTAGGCCCTTGGGGGTTAATGTCCCCAGTGTGTGGATCCAAAAAAAGCTTGCGTTTTACGATTGAATTGAGAGATGGGGAGGTTCTGTTTTAAATGAGTGGGATGGTAAGACTCGCCATGAAGGAGAGAATTTCTATCTGTAGGTTTACGGTATAGACTAGTTTTTAGACCATCCCTTTCTTTAATCACCACAACATAGTGGACAATAATCCTTCATGGTGAGTCTTACCATCCCACTCATTTAAAAAAGAACCTCCCCATCTCTCAATTCAATCGTATCAGACGTATCTGCAGCTTGGTTGAGGACTACAATCAACAAACTATTGATCTAAAAAACCATTTCAGACAAAGGGGTTACAAAGAGACCTGGACTGATAATGCTGTCTCACGCTTCTCCAGTCTTTCCATCACCAGACCTAAGGAGTCAGAACAGAGAACTGTGTGTGCTATACAATATTCACCAGTGTCTAAGGACATTTAAAAGACTATTAAAAAACAGTGGCATATAATTGAATCAGATCCATCTTTGAAAAACAGTTTCCCTAAACCACCTAGAGCGGTTCTAAAAAGACCCCCAAATCTGCGCAACATGCTGGTAAGGGCTGACCTCCCCCCCAACCATCTCACCATCTCATTTTCTTAGTTCTATCCCCTCTGGTAACTACCCGTGTGGTCTATGTCAACAATGTCACTTTACATACAAAACTAACTCTTTTAATCATCCTCACACAGGAAAAAAATACCACATAAAAGGATTGATTTCATGTTCCACTACCTGTTATCTATATGCTCAAATGTCCATGCGGTTTGGCATACATCGGAAAAACAAACAGACAGTTGAAAACACATATTGCCGAACACTGGAGCACCATCAGAAACCAAGTTGCCTCGAGCCCTGTAGCAGTACATTTTGCTGAAGCAAAACACAGCGTTTCTACTTTGAAATACATTGGGATCGAAGCTTTAAAACATCCACGCAGTAGGGGGAGATCTTAACTCCATGCTCCTCAAAGGCGAGCTTTTTTTGGATCCACACACTGGGGACATTAACCCCCAAGGGCCTAAATGAGGACTTTGATATTAGACCGTTTCTATAGATGTGGACTGCTATTGTATGCTCCTTGGTCTAGATGCTGTATGTTCAGAGTTACTGTCTCTTATGTTTTTTCTCTGTAGTTTCTCTGATGCTGTACATATTGAGGTTTATGTCATGACTTGTTTATCATTGTGTTTTTTTCAGTGTATCTTGTCATGGTATGTATATCAATATTATATATCTCCGTTGTGGTATTGGAGATCTGGTTATACCTAGGTCTTTTTGATATTTTTGAGTATTCTCCACAAGTATTACTGACCCTGTAACTGTTATTTAGTACTAAAAAGAGGCACCTCTAATAGTTTTTTATGTAACATGACGGCCTTTACAGCCTGAGTCCTTCTGGGGAACATAAAAAATTGTGTTTAGATGTATGTATGTATATATGTATACATGTGTATTTTTTGTGATAACTATTGTGGCTAATAACTATTTTTGATATGTTTTATTGGTTTGTATTTACAGATGATAATGCACGTCTGGCGTGCCAGGTCACATGACCAGGGTTTGGGATCTTTAAAGATGGCGTCTCCCTACACATTCATTCATGTAAGCATCTGAGGAAGAGCCGACATGGCTCGAAATGTCATGTTATAAATAAATCATACTTGATTGGAGCTTTTTTGATAAACAATATTACTGTCATTTTAACAAAGTACTGCAAGAACACCCCTTCAAAGAGCACCGTGCTTTCAATGAATATACAACATCAGAATGAGAATATATTAGAAAAAAAGGAAATTATTCAAATATCCAAAATAAAAAAAAAAACATTAATCAAATAAAACCACACAAAAAGCACAAAAAAACAGACTGTCAGGCTATGGTGACATAAATTTCATTTAAATAAATATTAAATATTTGGCAAAGAGCTCCCAGCTCATTTTCCAGCAGAGGGTGGCGGGCTTCCTTTTACACATGGGTGGAAGACTCTGGGTGATGGCCGCATGGCGGAGGCCAAACACCACTCATCTGCACATGCTTAAACTGCCAGTTTGCCAATCCAATTTGTCATTGGTTGTGACCGTTTTTTAAACGCATTCACATTAATAGAAATGTCATTAGACCTCAACCTAGAATATTTAGACATCGAAACTGTGGAGTGTGTCCATTTAAACTTATTCTTTAAAACTTTCTGGCTGGTCAGTAGCCGTCGGCTAAAAGACCAATAGAGTGCCCCAGGAATGAGTCCTGAAACCCAGAAATAAGTTACCATTTTGCACTCCCAGTTCCCTTGTCTCGAAATTAATAGGTTTTTTAGTGATTTTTTGCCTAGATGCCTGAAATATGGCTTCACAATTTTGTTATGGTGGTTATATTTTGTAATGCGTCCGTGGTGTCGTACGTTTATAGCCTAACGTTAGCTTTTTGTTTGTTTGCCACAGAGCTTATTTTCAGCAATAATCTAAAATCCAATGGAAAAATATCATAGGCTTTTGACGAGGTAACTAGTGCAATGTTAACTTCCACATCGGCCTACAGAAGAACATCATCTCTGGGACACTCTATTGGCCTTGACATTATCTACACTTAATGTAATTCACAGAAACTGCCACAAAGACAGCATAGAAGGGAGAGGACAGAAGGAGGGCACAACCGGATATGACAGCTGTTTATTTGGCCTAGGCACTGTGAAACGAAAACACTTTGGCGCTGTGCCCAGGTCTTATAATGGTGGGGAAAACCCTGCTATTTAATCTGGTATGAGATCAGCAAAGATAAGATAGATAAGATCTTTATTGTCTCCCTTAGGAGAAATTTGTTTTGTACCTGCGAGAGACCGTCCAAAAAGGATGGTGACATTCTTATGTAAACATGCATACAAACGCAATGGACAAAATTTAAGGTCAGCAAAAACGATCAAGGACATGTTCATGAGTCTTAATGCAATTATTGTGACATGCCTTGATATGCCTTCATAGACAATTTTTGTCGACTTGATGACATTTTCCTCTGGATTACGTCTTCCATGTGTGACAGATGCTAGCTATACTATCAGAAAATCAACTATATGTAGGCTGAAAAGTGGGCATTCCAGGCCTCACTATTTCCTCTCTGGATTTCACTGTAACAGACAGATGTGTCCAGATTGATTTTGTCAAGGTGAAAGCCATAAATGATTGACCTCAGCCAACTTCAGTTAAACTTTTGCCAGTTTTTATCGCTGCTTTGGGGCAAATCAGTGGCAGCTCCTCTTGCAGCGCTAACCTCTTGCTCTTTTGCCTTCTCCTGATCTCCTGAAGCTGAGTGGGCCTCCAATAGTTGAGGTTGTGATTTACTTCAGCCCCAGTCCTTGGGCATCTGGACATCCCTCTCCCTTTCATTGTATAAGTTGACGTCTTTGACATTGGTGTAGGAGCAGTCCTGTCCGAGTTCTCCTGTGAACAATCCAATGGTAACACGACTATCCCTGAAAAGGCGGCAGAGGAGATACACACACACCAATACAACTGGGCCACAAAAAGGGTTTATGGGCTGAGATCAATGCAAAAAAAGTAAAATTTATTTAGAAGATCAGTGCACAAAAAGAAGGGTGCTGAAAGTGCAAACAAATAATAAAAAGTGATTAAAAACAGCAGCAAACATTTCAGTCCTTGACTATTATCAGCACTGATGATAGTCAAGAATCAAAATATTTCTTATCATCAGCACTGATTCAAAACACTGAAGAGCGCAGGCAGTGTCAGAATCACCCCACCTCCCACAGAAAAATAAATTTAGTCTCAATTAACTGAGGCTCTTCAGCCAACTTGACACTGCTAAACTGTATAATTTTAGTGTGTAAACTGCCACTGCCCACAGAAGTGGAAGGTGTTACCATGAGCTATACAGATAAAAAAAAAAAAAAAAAGAAACACTACTGAATGGTATGCTCCTCTTTTAACATGTAGCACTCCAGTACATGGTGTCCACAGAGACTGAGGAGTGTTTTTGCCCAACGTATCCTAATACAACAGTTCATATAATACTTGACAAAATGCCCACACAACTGATATGATATCCTATGAATTAGCATCCAAAGAATGACATTACATCCTTGACATAAAGTTACATAATTAACATAAAGTTACTGTGGTTAGGTTTAGGAAAGGAAACAAGGTGAGGATGTACCTTGAAATGACTTGGTGTTCACTCAAAGTTCACATGATTCTGAAAACTGGTCTACTGCAAGCCCTGTATTTTGTGACCCATCCACCACCCCAGCCTGCCTCCTAATTGGACCGCTCAGCAAGGGTTGTTAACTAAAACGTACTCATATTTATGGTATAAGCGTATACTGTTGCAATAAATGGTTAAAACCTTGATGCGAGTGACTTGGCTGAAATACAGAAAGCGTTTTTGGTGTCTGCCACTTGACTCTCTCACAGAATATCAAGTGAAACAATCACAAGTTTAGTCACGTGCACTCTCTACAAGCAGCCATTCCAATCAAACAAATCTACTGCTGTTTATATATTGTGCTTAATAACGGTATCCATAATGTTTAATGAAGACCCCCAGTTTTGCTATGAGCTCTCTGTTTTCAGAATAAGCCCCCACCCTCACCCCCACCCTCGCTACAGAGAGTCAGGAGAATAAAATCAATATGTATACTTCAGACAAACAAGTAAACTTAGTATACTTTTAATAAAAAGGATCCACTAAATTTCATCAGCCTAGTGAAACTTGATGAATGACAGTTTGTTCTCCTGTTGCTGACAGACAACTGCCTGTGAAGACAGAGAGACAATGATGGACGTAGTGTGGATTAAACAAACTGAATGATTCCCAGTGTGAAAAAAGGTGTTCATCTGAATGAGGATGGAGTCTCCTGGATTTGTGGGGGTGCAGCTCAGGTACATTTGGCTGTCTGATGTGATGTAATCAGTCCTCAGTGGGGGTTGTCGAGCACTCCATTAGCCATAGTTAATTTGCTCCACCTCCTCTGACTGAGAAGTTTGCGATTCTGTTGAACCTTTACACGGACGTCAAAAACCTCCTGGATGGCTTTCTTGAAGCAGTGGAAATTGTAGTCAATCAGTCCTGTGAGGGACACAGAAAAAGACAATCAAGTAATTGTATTCTTCATAAAACATAAAAGTCAACCATAGGCCACAAATTAGATAAAGGCCTGAAAGGGGAACTCTGCTAATTTCATACAAGAAGATCAGTTTCCAGTCACTGTTAGCACAATCAAACAATCAACAATGACTGCGTGATGCAGTATAACAAACTGATCTTGTTTCTAAAATTGCATTCATTAAAATCTTGCCATTTTACATTCATTCCTTACATTCTTGTGTGTAGTTAGGTAAGTAGAAGATAACCTAATTCCAAAAGGCATGAAGTTAAAGATGAAACATTTCTTCAATAGCTTAAGCAGGATTACTTTTTCATTTCAATCTTTTATAGTTTCAAAATAACAAAAAAAGGAAAAGGGCCAGAAACAAATGTTTGGACACCCTGCATGGTCAGTACTTAGTTGCACCCCCTTTGACAAGTATCACAGCTTCAGACACTTTTTGTAACCAGCTTAGAGTCTTTCACTTCTTGTTTGGTGGATTTTCACCCATTCTTCCTGCAAAAGGTTTCTAGTTCTGTGAGATTTTTGGGCATACACTGGTCTTTTGGGGTCCATTCACATGTTTTCAATGATGTTTAGGAGGACTGTGAGGGCCATGGCAAAACCTCCAGCTTGCTCCTCTGGAGGAAGTCCACTGTGGATTTTGAGATGTGTTTAGAATCGTTTTCCTGTTATGGAAGCCGTCCACTATTTATCTTCAACGTTTTTACAGATGGTGTGATGATTGCTTCCAGAATTTACTGGAATTTAATTGAATCCATTCCTCCCTCTACCCTTGAAATGTTCCCATACCATTGGCTGCAACACAAGCCCAAAGCGTGATCGATCCACCCCTGTGTTGGACAGGTGTTCTTTTCATGAAATTCTGCAACCTATTATCTCCAAACATATTTTTGCTCATTGCATCCAAAATGATTTATTTTAACTTAATCAGTCAACAGAACTTGTTTCCTAAAAGCACCAAGCTTGTTTAGATGTTCCTTTGCAAACTTCTGACGCTGAATTTTGTGGTGAGGACACAGGAAAGGTTTTCTTCTGATGACTCGTCCATGAAGATCAATAGTATAGCAGTGGCGAGCGGTGACCTTTTACTCTGGTCATGCTACCTCAATTTTGAATATTCCCCGACATGACCTAACTGTCAGCAACACATGCCCGCGGCGCACCCACCCACCCACACACACACACACACACACACACACACCAGCCTCGGCGGACCTAACTCACTCACGCAAACAGGCCTAAACTCTGATCACAAATCTACCACAACCAATTGAGGCCACAGCAGACCAAAACCATTCAGAGCAGTACAAAAACACTCAAAGCACACACATACACACACACACTGGCCTCGGCGGACCAAAACCAACTGCTGTTACAGTACAAAAATATTCAAAAATAGAACAATGTCCTACCTTATTTGTAGATGAATTCCATCCTACGAGCCTTCCTGGTGAATTCAGTGATGACTTTGTCGTAAAAAGTGTCGGACGTCTTCATTTTATGTAGCATTCTTCTTTCAATGGACATCATCGCCAGGCCAGTTAATCGTTGTTGTCCCATGGCATTCCGTTGATAGGTCTTGATTCTTTTTAATGAAGAAAATGTTCTTTCTAGTGACGCAGTGGTAGATGGCAGGGTAAGAAACAGTTCACACAGTCTGTAAAGTTGGGTCCTGCCATCACAGAGGCCGTTTGAGTGCTTTAAAGATGTTAACTCTGAGACATTTCACTTGGCCAGCTCAGGAGATGTAAACAGCACTTTCAGTTCACTGCGCAAAAGTATGTCATCAAAAAACTGTGCACGTGTCCCTCAAAGAGTTAAATGCACTGTCTGGAAAGTCCTCCTCATACAGATGAAATTTAGAAAAGTCCAATAGACCCAGAAACCTCTCCAGAGATGAAAGTCGCTGCTGCATTTGTAACTCAATAGTGTCCAACACTTTGAAATAAAGCTCTTGATATTCTGCCTTTCTGTCATCACCCCCTCTGCTCCTCTTAGCTGGGTTCTCTGGTTCTGAGACCTGTGCAAAAACATGCTCAAACTCTTCTCTCCTCTCTGTCTTTGCAACTGTTCTGCTATTCTCTTCATTTGACTCACACAATAGCCAATGTCCAAGCCTTTCGTTTGTAGGATGTTGAAAAGCACATCAGTGTGAGAAAACACATCAGAAAAAAGGACTTTGGGATCTTGTAAATATTGCAAAAACCCCCCTGTTGAAAGAATCAACCTTTCATCCCAGTCCAACGGGTTGTTTTTTTATGTGACTGAATAGTTCGATTAATGATTTGTGGTTCTCTTTTGCTGTGTTTACTAAACAAGACATAAAGTTCCACCTAATTGCAGCAGCTCTAGGGAATCGTCTCTTTACGATGTCATCTAGAGCCTTGGTGCGCTTTGCAGAAGTGGTAAAAAATGATCCTAGGCCATTTAAGGTTGAAAAGAAAACCTTGCAGTCTTTGATAGTGCTGCACACTTGTGACAGCACTAAGTTGAGAATGTGCACACAACAATGCACGAAACTGGCACACAGGTATCGGTCCCTAACCTTGGCCTGCAAGCCATTTAGGTGGCCAGACATTACACCGGCTCCATCATATGTTTGACCGACAAGCTTGTCACCACATTCCATTTCACCTACAGAGGAAAAAACATGCTCCGCTAAGGCAGTGGCTGTTCTGTCAGCGCTAACGTCGGAAAAGCCCACAGATCTCTCCTCCACCACCCTCTCTTTGGTAACATACCTCCAGACTGTAGACAACTGGGCGAAGTTGGACACATCTGTCGTTTCATCAAGTAGTAGCGCTACAAAGCTTGTGTCTTTGAGTTGAGATTTTATTTCATTAAGCATCACACTAGCCACAGCTTCAATCAGATCGTTCAGAATGTGGCTTTACATGCCACAGAACACAGTGCATGTTTCCAAATAATGGGCTAGCCTCTCATCATATTTCCGGAGTAGGTTAACAGGTTCAATGTAGTTACTGCGATTGTCTGATCCTTCCCCTTCTGAGTGCCCTCGGAATGCCTGCTCCTGGGCTCCAAGGTACACAACGATGTCCACAAGTCTTTTCAACACGTCCCTGTTCTTTCTTACCCGCTCGTTGTGTTGCTCCACTGCTCCGTTGCTACTCGCAGGCCCTCGTTCAACTGATCATCAATCCGTGTGTTGCCAAATGTCTGCAGTTTTACCAGACAAAGTATGTGTGAAGATGCACGCTCATGTTTGGTCATACCGGTGTGGAAGTTGTTTAAATCGCCATAACCTGTTGTGGTCCAGACTGTCTATTCGGTGGAAAAAAGGAGACATGGCCAACAGAAGAGTTTGCTCACCTTTGGACAGCCAGCTAGCCATGTGTGTTTCTCGTACGTGCTAGATTGAAAATGACAAACAAAACTCTTAGTTGTTTTTGTGAATGCAAGGTCTGGAGTTGGACGTCCTTTTGATATAATGTTCCTTTTTTCCTTCAAATGTCCTCAGGGAGAATGGCACTGAAATGGCAGTTTTTATTTGCCTTTCTAACAATCCTACAAGCAGCTCTTTCTGAAAGTTTTATTTGTCTTCCAGACTTCAACTTGACCTCCACAGTTCCTGTTAACTGCCATTTCTTAATTACATTATGAACTGAGGAAACAGCTGAATGACAAATATTAACATGCTAAAGAAAGGTGTGTAAGCATTTAGCTCTGCTGTGACTGAATATAGCCTCACAGAGCCGCTAGCCATGGCTGTAGACTCTTATCCTGTTTGTTGTTTGGCCAGCTCATGGACTTAACATTAATTACCAACAGCTGAGTAAATTTGGCGTCATTATAACCAATATGATTAACAGTCCTAGGGATTACACAGCTCTCAGTTATGTTATGTATTATAAATTATGCAAGCTATAATTGCAGTTAGGTCTCCTACTATTTGAAAAACACACTTTCGAATAACAGTGACAATATTTAAACAATAAATTATTCCACCCTAACTTGAAAGCCTAAAAGATGAAAATGGTTGCATTATGGGAAATATAGGATCCAGTGTTTTTGGACCTTGACTAATATTAGGGACTAAAAGTCTTCTGCTTTGATATTGACAAGTGTCAAAAGTTTTTAGATCCCATCTCTTGTCCCCAACTTCATGAAAAAGCACTTTTAGGGAACCCCTTTAAGATATTGTACAATTTTTTTTTTTTTTTTCAAAGGAGTGGGAAGACATTTCTGAATTTCTGGCAAGGTCTGAGAAAGTGTGCAGAAAGACCATGAGGTTACTTTGAAAAAAAAACAAACAAAAAAACCTAATGTCATAAGAGAATGAAAGGAAAGCTTAATGGTGTAAAATAACCTTTACCAACAACACAGTTTGCAGTTTAAATGTATGGTAAATAAAATGTAATGTAAGTTAAGTATCTCTCGCAAATGACCTGAACATCATAGTAACAATAATGACAGTGAAGGCAAATGTGAAATACAGGCATATGTCAGCTATGGAGGATGTAAGAAGAGATGCTTGTTTGATTGTTTGTTAGTCTGCCTATTGTACTTTTCACCATTATTGTTTAATTGACTGTATATTGTTAACACCAACCTACCTAGGGACAAAGGATGGAAATTAGCCACTGGCTATAATCCTGCATATTTACACAAAAGTGTTTATTAATACGCACCGTCCCTGATTATTTCAAAAATAAATAAATTAATAAAAAATGCTAAACTCTATTTTTAAGTTTATATTTAATCAACTTATAGGGATAAAACACAATAGGCAGCAATAAAATAAAAAAAGGGAGTAAAAAAAAGTAAAAGGCATAAGCAGTGTTTGAATCACTTAGCCAAGATTGTAAACAGCATATGGTACGTGCTACCCTAACTTCACAGAATCATTTCTCCTTAGATGTGAGGCTAAACAGGAGATGATCTCCATAGAGACAGTACATCTCAAGGGAAAAAAAGTCCATTGTCAGTCAGTCAGTATTACTATGTGCACATTACTAAGCCACATAAGGCAGATAGTCAACTATATAACTACAGAGAAAGCAGGGACAAAACACAGCTACTGCATGTAGAAGCACAGACCCAGCTACCAAATGAACAGAATTTGAGTTTTGGGTGCACTGTGTGTTCCTATGAGATGCTGATGCAGGACAAAGCATTGGTAATTGACCTTTCGCTAAGTCCCACCCCCACACGCAGACAGGCTAATCATAACATAGCACTGGGCCGTCTCAGACCAGGGTCTGCTCCATTGACTCTAATGCAGTCATTTCAGATTTCCTTCATTTTCAGGGTGGTTTTGTGGATTTAGAGCTAAATGTTGTGCCTGGGGCACGTCGTGTATTAATGATACTCGTTACCTGGAGAGGTTGGACAAAGATATAAGTTTCTTCCCTGTGTAGGGTTAGCTACCTAGCTAGCTACTGAAGACATAGCCTACTGAATGTATACACATGCTGCTTTTGCTTTTTAATGGTTATAACAGTAAAAAAAAAGGCTGACCCTGCTGTACAGGGACCAGTGAAGGGAAGCTGGGAAACTTTGCTGATATTCAACCAGCTGTCTCTCAACACATTGTGCGCAGATTAACTTGTTTGACTTCTTCCACAGCCTCCCGACAGTCCAGCTGCCAGTCTGGGTGCTGGGAGCGGCACAGGGGTGAAGCTAAACACTGTTCATCTGCAGACACTGCGATGCCACACAGCTGGTTCAATATCAGCAAAGTTTCCCTTTAAATTCATTGTCTTCTGTGGCGATCAGCAGTGATGTGATGGTTCACTTTTACACCGTGATCTGTAGGCTTTACTGTAGCTTCAATCTTTATTTTGTTACCTTGATTTCGTTGCTGTGTCAGTCTGACATCCTGAATATATCCTTCAAATGCATATTGTAGACCCTTCTGTCTGCTTCTGCCCGAAAACACTTTTTTGTTTTTCCAAAAATTTAAGAGTATTTCTCCAGGGAATGCAGTTAGCGACAGTGAAAGCGCCATGCCAGTCTAGCTCCGAAACTGAAAGTTTGTCGGACTTAGCAACAGTAACTAAGGGGGGCAGGCCTTAGCGAAGGGTGAATTGACAGTATTTGGGAATAAGAATGGGTTGGTGTGCAACAGTGAGCTAGACTTGCTCCATATATCGTCCTACGAGGTTCATGTACCATAGGATCACCTCCAGCCGGTGACCATCCCTCATTCCTGCCCATGGAATACCTGCTAGATAAACCTTGCTACTTGTCTATCTCTGCTGAAGCTACTCGCATCTCTAAAGCCTGAAATGCACTTGTTAGTCGATACTAATGCCTGTATTTATTTTCGGTTAAAGACTTGCCCTGGCTGCAGCACTGACTGTGCATTGCAGTTACTGCATCTAAACAGTTGCCAGGTGCTGTTTAATTAACAGTTTATCATTAAAACTATTAGTTATCAAATGTCAATCTCTTGGACCCTGCCTTGATCGTTAATTGGCTACTAGCATGACAGCCAATAGAAACAATAATACCATCATTTAGACAATAGATTTGTGGCTGTGAGTTTTGGAAGTGGGTGGAGTCTCGGGTTTTGGGGATCGTATACATGCCGCGTTTTTTGCGCCCTCATATTTATTGTTTCCAATATAGACGCGCAGCAGGCATGCTCAAACGCCAGAGCAGCGTGCACACGTTCCCAAGCGCCTGTGTCTTAGGGCACAACTACTGCTCCTTGTGATAAACTGAGTTCAACTTTTGGAAAACAGCAGCGTGTAATGTATGTGATGAGGAACAACCAATCACAGCCAACAGATATCTTTCCCTTCTTCCGTAAATATCAGTGTGTGGTACATATGGAGACGAAGTTAATTTTTTTAGTGCTACTCAGAACTTCACATCTGTCCCCCGGATAATATTTTGGGCCTTACACACAATTATAAAACAACGCCTGGAAAAAAAGCGGGTCTGCACACACCTGCCTCTGCGCCTTTAAAAGTTGGCACAGAGTGGGCAAAAGAGTAGCACCCAATGCCTGACCTCATGTTTTCCAGGCTGTTAAAGGTGCTACATGTGTAAGGCCCCTTACAGTTATTTTTCCCATTTCAATTTATTCTTTAAACAATATGCTCATTGCTACTGACAAAGACACACAGAACTCTCTGGATAATATAACGACCACCACTTAATCCACCACTTTCAATCATTCAACTTGGCTGTGAGAAATCTTTGTTTCTATATCATTTAAATTTTGGCATGGCAAATGGGTCAAAATATGTGAGTCTGGGTTGCTGTTGCCATGTTGAATCAACTTGTTAGCTGATATATAACAGCTTTGTTGTTATAGCTGAGAACAAAACATGGCACCATGTTGCTAAGTTCAGTAACAATTTGAATGGCACTTTGACCCAAGTGAATTGATTTAAGCTCAGACTGTATTTTAAGCTTTCTCAACATTGTTATCTTTAGCTTCCACCTGCCATTAATTGCACACATAACACAGTTTTAAGCTTTGGATGTGTCTTTTTGAAATGCACTTTGAAGTCATAATCAGCGTCTGTCATTACGTTTTTATATACATAAGCTTGTACCTTGCAACTTTTTATTAAAGAACCAGACATTTTCAAACAAGGCTCTCAATATTCAATAAAATAGTTTTTATGCTGATTCATTGTGTATGAAAAAGCTCATGTAAAGGAGGTATTAGTGATTGATTGGATAAACATACTGTAAACAGACTGACCTTTTCTTTCAAAGCTTTCCTTGCGGACAAAGCAGACCATTGCGAGGAACTTGGTGACCTCCTTCAGGTACATGACTGTAGTGTTGTTCAGGTGGATGATAGCCATAGACTCCTTGTCATAGGGTAAACCAACTTCACTGTCCGTCAGACTGAAGGAGAGGAGACAGAGAATACACTCAGCTTCAGTGGGTAAACTTATATTATTGCCTTGCAGTAGTATGCCTCCGTGAACCAATCGAGTTGCACTTACAGTTTACATCCATGTCTGTGAAATTCAGTATCTGACCAAAATGTGTCCCCCTCGGTTTCTGAGATATGACATTTAACAATGGCCATAAAAGTGTTTTTGCAGAATATTATGATGTCACAGTGAAACCTTTAAAGGGATACGCCAACATTTGTTTTGTTTGCGTGTCTTGCCTCACTCCCGAGTCCATGACAAGCAGATAGATACCATTCTTTCGGCTATACGTGCAGTAAAAAGGGAGAGACCGGCAGAGCTCGTCCACCGCTAATTAGTTTAGCTCAAATGCTGGGAGTCAATGGGAAGCATTAGCCTGCCTCTGCCTGCAGTCATCAGATAAACTCTTCAGCAACTCTAAACGGTCCTGTGTGCTTGTTGTGACTCGTTTTTACCGCGTTATGTTACGTTATCTATTTTTAGACTAAGATTAGCACTTTATGTAAGTTTTGAAAGAAATGCATACGAAACTAAACCGCAGACATGCTTGTAAGTAGGTCAACAAAACAAAGCCTCTGTTTAGGAGAAGATGAAGAAGATTGCTACTACAGATTATGGCCGACTTTGTAAGAGAGGACGAGGATGATTTCTTCGGGACTGACGAAGATCCACAACCTTACCTATTTAAACCAGAATATACAGAAGAGGAACTACATGTTTTGGAAGCTGAGCATGCACGAAGAGAAGCTGAGACAGTCGAACAGCCTGGGGCCGAGGGGAGAGTCAGAACCAGCATGGATTGGTGGTGTAGATGTGGGGCTTGCCAACCTATGCCGACAGAAAATGAGTGCTTCTGCTGTACTGAGTGGGAGTTGGTGCTGCCATGCTTGATATATCTGGCAAAGAGGACAGTACACAAAGAGATTGTGTCACAATGAATGACGCTTTTCCAGCTACAGTAAATCCCGCAGTTGTTGAAACTTTTTTTTTTTTTTTTTCCCATCTACCCAAAATAAACTGGAAAAAACGCCCCAGGCCATCTGGACCTAACGGACGAGTAGAGTAAGTGACTATTATAATTTTATTATAAATTATAATATAAAAATTATAATTATAATAAAGATGCATGAGGCACATATTGTTGTATATAGCAAGCTGTATACACAGTTAGTCTCTACATGTATAGAGAAAATAGTTAAAGCATAGGCCAAGAATTACACAGTCGTGTATGTTGTTCTGGTTATTGATAAATTTTTTTCTTGTTTCTCAGTAAATACAGGTTGGTGTCCTACCGCATTGTTTTGGAGTGGGCCCTGAAGGGAGAAACGCTGGGGAAAGGCAATCGTAAACCTTTGCCACCGTGTGTTGTCAGTGCTATTCGTAGAAGATATCCCTCACCAACGGGGACATATCAAGGATTCCAAGAGGCACAGGATGCTATGGATATGTTGTAGACTTGCAAGCCATTCCAGTTATCAAAACACTATATAAAGACTTGTCTTGATCACGCACAATTTGTTGATACATGCACTATTCATATCCTTGTGACATATCTGCTGGCTAATAATTGTGTTCACTACCTTCCTATAATACTCTCTTTTTACCCTAATAAAAGTTTCAATACAGCATTATGTTGTTATTATTACATGCAGCGTAGTAACAATCTGTGAACAGACAGGTGACTCCTGAAGTTGTAAATAGATTACACACCATATATTAGTTCAATACTCAACCTTCTGACAGCTAAATAATTTCAAAATAGTTTCTCTATTGTTGTGTGACAAGTTGATCTATCTCCAACACTGCCCTCTTCTCTCAATCCTTCCATCATAACTGTTGTTTTCCTTGTTTGTCTGAGGACATCAACAGTTGTGATGGGAAGATCAGGAAAAGAGGGCAGGGTTTGAGATTGCTGTGTAATAACATCTGTAAGCTATTTTTATCAAACATTTCAATGTTCAACTTGTAAATAACATGATCAGATTTGCAAAAGTAAAATGACAACTCACAAAATGATAAACTGTGTTATTTACTTTACAATATGTACATGTATGAGGTAAGAATGAATATTTTGCGGTAAATGGACAGGTATGGATGAACCTGCAGACTGGTTTGGGACAGAAAAAGTAGTACTATATCACTATATTACATTACTGTATGTCACACTATAAAACTATAACATTATGTCACACTACATCACACTATATTACATTGTCCCAAAAAACATATCACACTGTAGCATCCTATTTTACAATGTATCACACCAAAATCAACAAATAAATATAAGGCACACTTATGACTGGAGGGGGGGGACTTGCAACATTATTCCTCTGATGAGCCTGTGAACCTAGATTTGTGTGCTTTTATGACATCCTCCTTGTTGGGTTTAGGAAATGGGGCGATGTTGGTAGCCAGACGAGGGACTTTCACTTTTGATGAGGAGTCTCTGAATATGACTGAGGGATCCAGTCTGTGCAGTACTTGCTCCATCAGGTCATCTCTGAATCTTTGAGTTGTCTCCCTGTAAACTGGCCGGGAAACCCACTGCTTGGACTGCTTCTGAAAGACAACGCTGTGTCTTTGGAGGCCTGAAATGATATACAAGCAAGAATTGAGATGTTTCAAAACGTTCAATGACTTCTTGACAGATGCTGTTCCATAATGTTTTATTTACTGCTTTGAGCAGAATGAAATAAGTCCTATATAGCTCTACTTGTCACTCTCTAATCACTACAGTGATTACGGTAGACAACTCGTGCAATGAAAATTCTCAAAATCTAAAATGATCTTTTTAGGTATTTTGTGTAAACTTGCCACTGCTCATATTCTTAGAATTTACCTGTTGCAGTCGAAGCCTGTTCACGTTTTGTGTTGTGGTTCTCATTGTGATCCATGACAGCCAACCTTGTGCACACCTGCATCGAAGGATAGTCAAAATGCAGGCGCTTTGGACAGTATTTCAGGAGGGCATTATGGAAAACCTCAAGGTTTCCTGAAAACACAAAAAACATAGTTGACATTACAAACTATAAACTATAAACCACATACTTTATGCAATATTTATCACAGAGTGTGTGCATGACCTGTTGAAGAAACCAAAAACGTAGAATAGTATGCATACCAATGCTCCTCTTGTCTGTGGTGCTTCATAACCACCCCATTTACTGTAAATCATTTTCACAGAAAGATTTCCTGAACACACAATTACCTCTTATTGCATTTTATTGGGCCTTTTCACTATCTTCCAACAAGTTTATATACATACCCGTGTGCTTGAACAGCGTCATTTGCTCCAAATCTTGAAGGGGACGTCTGTTCATCACCACCTCATGAACGCAGCGGAGTCTTCCAACAATCATCTCTTCTTCCTTTGCTCATCTGCTGACAAATCAGGGTGGTAGCATTTGTGCTCTTCCCCATTTTCCTCCAAGCGATGGACTCCACGGATATGATGAAGGAGTGACTTCCATCGTCGAATCAACTCCTGACAATAACATTCCCCCACAAGAAGAAATCATTGTAGCACTGATGTAACATTCCATATGAACTATCCATTGAATAAAATTAGAAACATTGTATGCCATAGACCTGTCAGCAAATCAGTAATAATGTTTCATCATTTCAGGAATGAAGTACTGAAAATGAGGTACTGTATGGCTTAGGTCTGCAAGGAAAAGTGAAATGCCGTAGGGCTGTCTGCAACGAGGTGTGATTGTGTTTACCTCTCCATCTCCTTTTGATGTGCTGCAGCACCACCACAAGTGATTGATTACGCTCTTTATCCAAGGACCAATGTCTTTGCAGTACTTGCGTTTAGAGGCTTGGACTAATTTCTTTTTTATTCCTAAAATAAAAGGGGAAAAGGATTAGAAATGGACATTACAATTCAGAAAGGGCACACACAGACAAATTATTTTCTATGGCTGTTCTCAGGGAAAACACAGCACAGCATTATACTAAGTGACAGGTATTGTGCTATATGGGCACATACAATATTGTTATAAGTAGACCAACCTTTTTTTATATGCCAAGGATCAAACTGGTGGTCTATGTCTGGAAAAGTCTCTCTCAAAGTTTTCCTGATGGACGGATGTCTGTCAGCGGTTACGACCTTTACATGGATCCCTTCATCCAAGAGCCTTTCCAATCCTTTCTTGAAACCTAATGGCTCCATACCAACAGAACTTTTTGTTTGGGTCACCTTGGGGGAACAAGAAAGGTTTACGAGTTACTGGTGGTTACGTTTTTGAAAGAGACTTTGTAGCACAATAACTGTTATTTTTTGTCTATTATTGTGTTTTTCTTACCTGAATCAATTCAAAGAGTATGATTTCATTGGTGGAGTCATCCATGAAGGAGTAGGTTGTGTATTTGCTTGAATGGCCCGGGTTATCACTTCTTCCATCTGCACACACATGCACTGCCTCACCATCCAGATTCTGGCATCCTCCTGCATCTTGTATGCTTCCTCAATGACAGGAATCAGGGAGCTAGACTGTATGTTATAATATGTGGTTTTCTTGGGCAGTTGAAGCCTCAAAACCGCTGCCCAATCAGAAATGTCAGTGTAAGTTGCACCAGTGAACAACGTTGCTGCTGCTGTAAGCAGATTGTTTTCAGCCATCCCACGGACATTTGGACATGACTCCCATTTCTGCAGTGTGACCGTTGCTGCATTGCCATCTCACTTTGAGTCTGCTGCCAGATGATGCTAGGCTGTTGTCACACATTTCAGCTCCACAAATACTGCATCTGTGAAATAGTTCCATAAGTTTGGACTCATTCACTATCCACTTCTTTTCCATCCATGTTCTTGTTTTTTGTGGATTTCTGCAGCTTTACTCTGTGACTTGGCCAGTGCATACATGACCGTCATCTGTGTAAAGCAGGCAAGTGGCATTTTGGCAGCTTTAATTAAATCTCTGTCACATCTAAATTCCTAGCCTGGGGTTTTGAGGAATGCATCTGCACCTTGTCGGTCGAGACCTGTAGCTCTCAAAATTTCATTGTTCTGCTGCCTGTGTTCTTGGTGTAACGACAACATTTATACTTTGTCACAAGGATAAATACAATTAGACACAAAAATAGGGAAAATTGGAATAAGATGTAAAATGTTATGGGTGTGCCTGTGCAATAATATCATTAAAAAATATATATGTTTAGTCCATTTTTGACCATGACTAGGGAATGATAGAGGTTGCAAGTGATGTGCAATTCATGGTGGTTCATCAGTGGCCACAATCCATTCTTTGTGAAGTTGCCCCTAGGTGTGCTATTACAGCACTCAGGCACACAGACCTTGATTTTAATATTCAACCACATAAATTTCAAGATTTAGGGGCGTCGGTGGCTTAGTGGATAGAGCAGGCGCCCAATGTACAAGGCTGTTGCCACAGGGGCTGGCCATTTTCTGCATGTCACTCCTCCTCTCTCTCCCCCTTTCACACAGGCTAAAAAATGCCCCAAAAAATATCTTAAAAAAAAAAATTCAAGATGTAGAGACCAATATGGAGAGGGCAAAGACAGAGAGGGAAATAGAAGCAGTGAGAGGAGCAGTTAAGAGGGAGATAGGGGCCTGAGAATTTAAACAAGAACTAGAGCACGAGGACATGTTAAACTGAAAACTGAGCAGAGCGGACAGGCTGTTTTTTGTTTTTCTCCTATAATATATTCTGTTTTCACAAAGAAAGCCAAGAAATACAAGAAAACATTGCTTCCTTCATTCCATCTGATGAATATTCATTTTCTCCTCCTGGTTTTTATATTTGGGCTTCCTTCTCTTTTTGAGCCACATGGGATTTTCATTTTACAGTATACATACAAAGGCCCATTGTAGCATCAACTCTTGTTACCACAGAACCCCAGAAAGCCAAATAAAGTTTATTAGTATTGCACTTTCATCATTGGACTTCACAACTGGCCAACTGATTAAAAGTGAAAACCCAGCATCAGACCCTCAGCTCAGGATGAGGAAAACTCCCACTAAGACAACTTCTGAAACTGGGGCAGTACTTTGATAAGACAACCTCATTTGCAAGTGTCAAGTTCTGTTTTCTGCTGTAGAGAAAGTTAAGCAAACAGGTTCTGATATCATCTACACTGTTTACGTTCTATTCATTTTGAATCCACTTTTCCTCTTCACATATAGCAATGAAACTTCAATCAGACATAGCCTGTAACAGAAATCTCATTCATCTTAATTCAAGAAGTGGGTACTACCATTCCATCTGCATACATGCAGGGGTAAAAGTAGACTCAAGATCTCACTACTTCCCCAGCCTTCATCACTTCATATTGTTCTCCTCAAGCCCCCAGCCTCACACAACCCTAAACACATGCATTTTTTTTCAACCTCTGTATGGTATAGAAAGAAATCAGAAGCATATGATATCATGTGTAGCTAATGATTTATTTGAGTGGTGGAAGTGCTACAGAATAAACTAACTAATGCTAACAAAACTTTTAAACTCGTATTTTTTTTTTTCTTTTAAAGTACAAGAAATTTACGATTGAATTATCGACATCAGTCAGCTTACAAGTCAATCAATCAATCAATTTTATTTATAAAGCCCAATATCACAAATCACAATTTGCCTCACAGGGCTTTACAGCATACGACATCCCTCTGTCCTTATGACCCTCACAGCGGATAAGGAAAAACTCCCCAAAAAAACCCTTTAACGGGGAAAAAACGGTAGAAACCTCAGGAAGAGCAACTGAGGAGAGATCCCTCTTCCAGGACGGACAGACGTGCAATAGATGTCGTACAGAACAGATCAGCAAAACAAATTAACAGTAATCCGTATGACACAATGAGACAGAAAGAGAGAGAGAGAGAGAGAGAGAGATGCAGGTAATGACAGTAGCTTACAACAACATTAATGAAAGTAATAATATTATAGTTATAGTTCTGGCTACTGTGGTACAATATGTTGAAAGTATGTATTAATATCTGGCAGTATACATGTGTGACAATAGTCATATGTGTATAATAACAGTAGAAGTATGACTAATGACTAATGATGGCAGCAGCAGCAGGAGGCATCTGGCAGGACCACGGCAGGACCACAACCACACACGTCACACTGTCCAGGCACTGTTGCGATATGAGTTAGTCTCCATCTTTGAATTTTTTTTCTTCATAATAAAACACTATTAAGTAAGCTAACTGTAAAATCTTCTCACGTACTGCACCAGGTTACAGGACCTTCTCTCACTCTCTCAAATAAATCTGAAAATCAAAAGTGCTCCAGGTTACTGGAAAGACCTTTTTTATACAAATAAAATTCAATTGAAAATGAATTGCAGTAAATCCCAGATCCAAAGACCTGAGAATGTTGTCCTCTTATCTATTAAGGTATTGTCCTCAGTTGTCAGTAAGCTTTAAATAGTCTAAATGTTTGTCTTTTGGACCTACAACTAACTGTATACATTTGAGTTATCTATGATAGTTTTCTTTTTTTTTTAGGTCTAATACAGAATCATCTAGAGGCTCAGGTAGTAGCTTTATGCAGCCATCTTTTCACAACTGCAGTACAAGCCCCTTGTAGGTACTGACAGATCCTTCAGAGGCAAATCCACCTCTGTTCCTCCCAAAAATAGAAATGCCTCATTAGACACTTATTGTTGCCAAGAAGAGAGAGATGTTTTACAAGCCCTTAACAACAACAAAAATCAGAGAGAAAATACAATACGGTACATACTAATTTATCATTAGATCAAAGTGAGGGCTCTATTTGAACCAAATAAAGGCAAGAATATTATTAATCAAGCCAGCCGATAAAGCGGGTTTACAGTGGTGATAGATTTTTGTGACTATGATCATGAAATTAATCAACAGCTATCAAATGTTCTATAGGAATCTCGGCTCAGATCCGACTACGGATTTTAAAAACACCATTCACAGCACGTTATCCTGTCATTTTGAAAATGGCATCACTAAAAAGAACTTGATTATATGAAAGTAGATCATCCACTATCCAAAGTACATAACAATTTAGAAAATCCACTCAGTAGACCTGTTACAGGTGGCATTGGCTCTTTGACAGAGAAAATATCTACATTTGTTGAATGTTTTCTAAAACTTCATGACACCTCTTTGCCTTTACATGTGTAAGGTATCAATATGATTAACATAAAAAAAATACATAAAACACTAAGTGTTCTGTGAATAGCTGGTTATGTTTGATGTGGAATCACTCTATACCAACATTCCGCCTAACGGCAGTATTGAAGTAGTTGACTATTTTATGGTCCTCTCATCCATATAGGAATCCCCTTTCTGCCATATTAAAGAATTAACCAAACTGGTCCTAATAACAAAATGTTTTCTTAAACAAACATTCCTTTTATTTGCAGTTGAAAGACACAGCTATGGGTAGCCCCATGACCTGATTTCCTTATATGTTGGACACTTTGAATAAGAGTTTGTGTTAAATTGAGTCTTGGGCAAATGTACATTGAGGAAACCCCCTTACTCTTGAACAAGCTCCTCAAATACTTGAACTCCTTCACTTGTGGCAGTAACCTTCTCCCAATCCAGAGGGGGCATTCCACCACCATTTTTGGGCAGAGAATCATAAACTTAGAGGTACTTACTCTTATCCCAGATGTTTCACACTTGCCTGAAAAGAGCTCTAGTGCATGCTGGAGGTCATGGTGTGACGAAGCCAACAGAACTACGTCATCTGCAAAGAGCAGAGATGTTCTGAGCCTCATGGTCATGAAATTTGGGTAGTGATCAAAAGAATGAGATCGCAGGTCTGAGCAGCCAAAATGAGTTTCCTCTGTAGGGTGGTTGGTCTCAGCATTAGACATGGGGGAAAAGCTACAGTACAACATCCGGAGGGAGCTCGGAGTACAGCCGCTACTTAAATTGCTTTGAAAGGGGCCAGTTCAGGTGGTTCAGGCATCTAATCAAATTGCTAATCAAGAGGTTTTTAAGGTTTGTCCAACTGGAAGGAGACACCACAAAAAGACCTACAACATGCTACAAGGATAATAAATTTCATTTGGCCTGGGAACACAGAGAGATCCCCCCCTTGGTCAGTCTGCTGGCCCCGAATACACGGATGAAAGTGGATGAATGGACATAGATAAATATAAAAGAATTGCTGGATTTCACAAGTTTTCTAAATGCCAGCAGCCATCTTAAATTTATAGTTAAATATGATCATTCACAGATCAAATTTTCTAGACATTATAATCATCAAAGAACAAGAAAAAATGACTTCAGGTTGCTATAGGAAACCGAAGACAAAAACATAATTCAAATATTGAAAAAAGTTTCCATCCCACCTCTTTCAAAAAATCTCTTGTACTCCACCCCCATTTTGTAGCAAAAATGCCTAAAATGACATATACAAATAAAAATGACTGTAGCTTCTGAACCACTCTGACTACATGCATACATGATTTCTTGCCAGAAAGAAAACTCCCTGAAGTTTTTTTGTGAAAGTGTCAGAAACACAGATACAGAGACAGAGTAATGGGCCTTTGAAGTCAGTAAAAAATTGAAGATTTTGCCTAAAATAAAATAAAAAATGTATTTCAGGATGAATAACTGTCTGTGGCTTCATCTGAGCAGGTAAATGACACTGTGGGGCTGTAGGCACACTATCAGTGAACACTTGTTTCAAATTTGAAGAAGGTTGCTCAAAGTTTGACCATTCTACAGTGTTTTTACCATGAAAACATCCAGGCGGAGCTCCAAATGACAAGTCAGTCACTTGGCTTCAAAACAGTAGTCAGTGATCAAACAACACTCAGCCAGCTTCAAACATTGTACTTGTGAAATCGGATGTGATTATGATAGCTGATGTTGTTTATGACACAGAAACACCATAAAATATCACCCATAAAGCCATATGAAATGTGAAAGTTATGATCCCACTTTCTAGTGTATCTCAGCCAATAAAGTGGTAGGAGTGAGACTCTAACCTTTTATAAAACAGCTAAGTCCCCGCTAACAGCTCCACATAAGATGGCGAGTAATCCTGCAACATTTCCCGTCGAAAAACGGCATGACATGACACTACTCACTGCGATTTTGGACTATGTGTGTTTAGGCTGCTTTGGTGCGAAATACATAAAAAAAGGAAAAAAAACAAACAAACAAAAAAAAAAACAATGTTATTTTTTAAAAGTCCAGAGCTTCCTGAATCCTGAATGGGAGATACCATTTCACAGAGGAGGAGGGTAGCGAGGACGTCGGCGTACTGGTGGAGTTAGAGAGGTTAAATTAGTAAATTCAATATAGTATATAGTATACCGCATTTGTAAAACAGATGATTCTTACAGTAAACATAGTCTGAATTTGATTGTTTCTCCAATAAATCCGTTTTTCTGTTGATGCAACCTACCTTTTCATTCTCTTCGTTTTTGTTCATGTCGTCCCTTTTGTCGTAGGTCCCAATACCAATTGCTAGGCTGAATGGGCCTGTACTCCTAAAAACTCTTTCTGGCCAAGTTATATATTACTGCTGTCTATTTTTGTACTTCTTATATGTCTTTTTCTATATGGTAGTTTTCATGATAAGTGTTTTTCCTGGATGATTTTTATGATGTATAAAACATATTTGACTCAACATCTTATGTGGTGTATGTCTGTATCTTGATGTTTCTGGTTCCTTTTCATGGAGGCATAATCTATCCCCCATGTGGGAGTATCAGACAACCTTGTTTAACTCTGCTCTGATTGGTACAACTTCATTGGTCCAACTTGAGTGTAGACTGACTCTCAGTGATGCATATCACAATCACCTAAGTTATGAATGTGTTTGAGTCTATATTGATTGTTCTGCTTAGTGACGATGGTTTGGCAATGTCTGATGAAGATCTCTGTCGGATCAAAATAATGCACAATTAAAAGCTGGGATCTTTCATTACAGTGTGCAGATCTTGTGTCTGATTCTTGCCTTAGTTAGATTTTTTTTGATCCAGCACCTTTAAAAGTTTTTTGGGTGTGCGTACCCTCCACCCTTTCTATATTTACACAAATTGTCTTGGGCAAAGCTAGGTAAGGTAAGTAAGGTAAGGTAAACTTTTTGTCCCTAAGAGGCAATTTGAGATACAGACAGTATTCATGAGCACAACAAAACAGACAATGCAAGGCCCTGGACAAGAGTGTGGATTAGGTTTTAATACATTGTAACCTTGGTTCTCTAATTAAGGAGATTATTTCCCCACCCAGTAGTTATATCATAACTATGGGAATTAACCCCATCTGGGGTAATCGACATGGAAAATTAATAATCTTAAAGACCCATCACTTTATGTGGCCAGCATGTACCAGGCAAAAGAAGCCCCACCTTGCGCATGTACCCACTGATTAACATTGATTGGAACTGGTACAGAGCGGCCTCGAGCCATGGGTGGCTACACCTCATGTTGAGTGTGCCCACGAACCCACCATACTGGCATGCCAGCCCCTCTGTAAGCCTGCTGAATTGTCTCCACGACCCAATAAGACAGCCCAGCCTTCGACACCGGCTCACCCTGGCACTGGGCCTTAAAGCAGACAAAGAGTTGGTCTGCCTTTTTATATACTGCAGTGCGCCAGACATAAACCTTCAGAGCTCCAACAGGACACAGTCTTTTTGACCCTCACTACCCTCCTTGGAGTGGTCGTAGGGTTGCAACTCCACCAACTGATTCCAATGAAAGTCTGAGAGTACTTTTGGCAGGAATGCAGGGTTTGGACACAACATGACACCAGCGCCATACAGCAGGAAATGACAACAGCTCTTATCCACTGACCGAGTGTGCAGTTCCCCCACTCTTTTGGTTGATGTCACTGCCAAGAGAAAAACACTTTAAGAGACAGCCACTTAAGCTGACTGACTCCAGAGACTCAAAAGGTTCCTGCTGCGAGGCAGCTAACACCTGATCTAGGTCCCATGGTGGAATGGCCAGCCTCCTGGTGCACAGTGCAAGCCCCTACGTACCCTTCAGGAACTGAGAGATGAGGCTGCAGTCACCATCTGCAAGCCTATAATCACCTGCAGCCTTGATAGCTACCACCATGCATCTAAGGGTTGAAGGTGATTTTCCCGCCTCATGCAGCCCCTGCAGGTACCGGAGCACCTCTGGGGCTGCGTATGTCAGTGCATCAGTTTGGTTAGTTGTGTACCATGATGCCAAGAGCTCCCAGAGGTAAGAGTATGCAGCCCTCGTAGACAGTGCCCGAGCACTCTGCATGGTCTGAACCGCTGACTGCGCAAGTCCCGGTGGAAAGGGATGTAGCAGAGCCCCCTGCGCCTGACTCAGAAGATCCTGCCAGACAGGGAGCTCCCGGCCAGGAGAGGCACAACCACCGAGAACCATGTCATGTGGGGTCAGTTTGGGGCCACCAGGATTAGCTGCACTTCCTCCTTACGAACTCTCTGCTGCAGATTTGGGAGAAGAGTGAGAATAGGTCGGCCACTGCTCTGCCGAAGCGGTGCCAGATCTCTCCAAACACCTCCAGGTGCAGCCTCTAGTCCCTTGGACTTGGGCCTCCCCTGGAGAGTAGGTCTGCCCCTGGTTCACCAATCTGGGCATGTGCATAGCCCTGATGGACAGAAATCTTGTCCATGCCCAGGTCCAAAGCCTGTGTGCTATTCTGCAGAGGTTTGGGGAGCCTAGACCCCCTTGTCTGTTGACATATGCTGCTGCCACTGTCTGTCGGTTCTTACTAGCACGTGATGGCCTTGCAGACTCAGGAGAAAATGCTGGAGGGCCAGGTGAATGGCTCTCAGTTCTAGAGCATTAATATGATGTTGGCTGGATCCGTCACCACCTGAGGTCTGCACAAAGCTGACCTCAGGTGCTGAGCACTGCTGCCTGCAGCTGTCTCTGTGGACAGAACCCCAGGTTGAAGAGATGCCTCTGGACTGGACGCATGTGTAGAAGAGCCAATTGCACCACTTGTATCCAGGCTGCCATAACACCCAAGAGGCGGAGACACAGCCGCCACGTGACCCTGGCACCAAGCTGAAAATGAGAGAGGCAGGTCCTTGGCCACTGCCACATCGTCTGCCCCGTTTAGACTTGCTGCACCGTGCTGCGTCCAGCCGGCCCCGCAGATCTTCCTGCCCCCAAACAGGCTGAGGTTGCTTGGGCTGCTGCTGCTGAGGCCACTGCCAGCCCTAACCTCGCTTCAAGGTGCCTAACACCTCCTTAGCACAGTAACGGGCTTTCTGGCCCTGCTGAGTCATCATGGATGCATCAGGCCCAAACAAGGCAGATGGCTTGGTTTGAGCAGACACACCCTATCCTCTGGCTGCAGTATGAACTGTGACAGCCAGAGATGGTAACTGGCCAAAAACTCAAACCCACAAACTTGCAATAGCACTTGCTTCACCCTGCTCTCTCATGAGCTTTGGAAGAAGTGAGGAGACACGTTGTAGTTCAATTATTAGATCCATACTACGCCCCTCCTCTAGCTGGCCAACCAGATGGCGCTGGTACAGGGACCGTATGGCACCTGTGCTTGCCAGCTGTGTCTGGACTGCCATGACTTCATGCATTTTCTCCAACAAGCCATCCAGTACCTTGCAGTTTCTACTGGGGCAGTTCGCCTTGCCCAGGAGGGACTTTGATGGAGCCACCAAGGCAGCCAAAGCCTGATCAATGAGGGGAAATGGCCCACAGCCTACAAGGGCTCCTTTCTAACCCAGTGGAGGGCCAAGGAGCAGGGAAGTATCTATATGACACAGTCTGCTCACCCTCTACTGAAACTGTAATAATGGAGGTGTTGGGCACCCTGATGAGCCCCTGTCCCCCACTACTGGATCCACCAACTTAGGGTGCTTAGCTGGCTGCAGGCCCTGAGAAGGGGCTGATGGATGTCTGCCAAATGAATGGCAGACATGCAGAAGCACTTTCATTCATTAAGATGGATTATCATGAGCAGCCACTGCATGCTCAATTATGTGGGGCAGAGGCACACATTTTTTATTTACTAGAATGTTCATGTGTTGTTTGGGGTGACGAGGTGAGACACAGCAGACAGTCTCTCAAGAAAACTAAAACTGCACCAATAACATTTTGGATTTAAGGGCAACAAAAGATGTCCTGACTAACTGCCAGTGATGCAGCACTGCATTTAGAGCTAAACTCTTGTTGGTTGGATGAGGAACTGCTGAGTCATTAAGTTGAAAAGCAATTCTGCACACGATGCCTCATTTCACTACCAAAACCAACATAAAGTGGAAGCTGGCCTGAGGGAGATCCCTGGTGAGCTCAGAGTTTCTGCAAAGGTAAATGACCATGCTAATAACAAGCTAGGCTACATGCTGTTGGCTATATTGTATCTAAATTTTTAGTATATATGACAATACATAATGTGAGTTTTCTGTTAAAAAAAAAAAAAAAACACTGTTACAAACGTAGGGCGATAGCGATAAGGCTATTCACCCATCTTTTATGTGGTTACATCTTCAGTCATAACTCAAGTGCCCAACTGGTAGCTATGTGGTTTGCTTACATGACATAACAGATGTGCATATTTAATGGAATCAGTGTGGACAGAGAATGCGATAATCTGATGCCCATTTGCTGTGGGGACAGGGTGTCATTATGTATGCTACTTAAGTATGACACCTGGTAAAACTGGTATACTAGTGTGGTCTGGTGTTTGGCTTACAATCAAACCATTTTGACAATGCTAACACTGGCCCAATCCTTGTTCCCACCATACATTGGACAGAAGGTGTTTGTGAGCCATTTTAAGTATTACACTGAATGTTTCAGCAGATGGCTTCATTTTGCTTGAACAGTCTCAAGTTTTGGAACTTTGTGATAACAGTTAAGGGAAATGGAATATATTTCATAAAATGTGTCTAAGTAGCTATAACAGTTTCACAAAGAATTATTTTTGAACATCAGGCAGCAATCTCTCAAAAGGCAAACAGACAGCACTGAGCTGAACTTGTATTAATTATGAATTGCTCACATCTCTTCCTGGGGCATTGCTGCCAACAAAAAGATCACACAGCAGAAATATGATAAAAAAAGAATCTCTGTGCAACAGATGCAGGATTAAATATAATTAGCAAAATAAATAATGTAACTATCCGAATGAATAAAAAGCTCTGATACTTAATCTTATGTTTTCATGGCCATTGGCTGAAACATGATGACATATTATGACATGATGCCGAAGAAGAGAAACGTGCATAGCTAATGTTTGTTTAGTAAAATGTGAATTCATCATTGTTGTCAAAGAGAAAAATAAATAATTGCATGTCACTGACAAAAGACTTGGCCAAGGAACCCTTTTATCCACATTTGAGCTTTCCAAGTGCTGAGCTTGCCAGGTTTTCCACAAGAGAGGAGTTCATTAATTAAATGAGGTGGAAAAAAAAGACTCCATTTACTAAAGCCTCTAATTAAGGATAATATCCCAGCTGTTTTGTTATGATAATGATGGAGCCTTCTGTACAACAATCTGCTGATTTATGTGAGCAAGTCCAACTGGTACCTACAACACTTCCACACTTGTTAATGCTACACAATTCTAGGACACAGGTGAGTGCACACGTTATTAGAGGTTACTGAAGCATAGAGTTACGGTTAACTAAACAGTGTGTGTTTACAAAGAGAACGTATTCTACAGACATCTGGCATCCACCTCTATCCATGACAAAATTAGCAGGAGTCCTTTTTGTGCCCTCGGCAACACATTCCCCAACACAGCTGTGATGGGTTAAATATTCACTCACTTCGGGCCGAATGTGGCCTAGTTCAGTAAAACCCTCAGCTGTGATGCCTAAGGTTAATCACATACACTTACACACACATTCCCCCTATTATCTCGCCATCAAACATAGGTCAAAGAAGGATCACCTGGACCTAGGGAGGCATGGTGACCCTACGCCATTCCAGAATTCAGTTTAGGTGGTTCTTTTACACTTGCCTGTGAGCACCTAATCAACATCACCAAATATTTAATTGATTTCTAACCCTTTGCATGCTGGGGTTCTTTCTTGGATTCCATCTACTTATGAATCTACTGCGGCCAAGCAGCCTGTTCTCTTTTCAAGGTCAGCAAATACTGACACCCCTCTGCTTGTGATACCAATGACAAAGGCGCAATTTGGTATTTCTATGTGATGCACAGAGCTCTCAAGTAACTCCAATGTAAACCCATTTGCACCAATATTTAACACTCAAAGCAACTGACAAAGTATAAAAAGCAAGGAAGTCCACGAAGGGTGGGTAGGAGGTTAATGGGTCAAACACAGACTTCCAGCCAAACGCTGCTGTTCAAGCCCCGTATGAAACCAAAAGTCTTAGTGTTACATAACTTATGACTGTCCATCACATACTCATGTCACCTTACATACTTATATTATTAAAAAAATGTCTTTATACGAAGTAGTTTTGTTGCCTAAGCCTAATCTTAACTGTTTGACTTTAACGTATTAACGAGGTTCACTGAGGAGACAGCTACGTGTCACATACAGACATTAAAGGGTGAGTCTTATAGGGACACCAAAGAGTGCCTTTAGTGTCACTATCACAGGCCTGGGGGCATGAGAAATTTCTATATTTGAAGATCTGGGAAGGTCAGTATTCTGACTACGTAGGATAAGAATGCATGGGGATGTCCCAATCAAGTTTTTTTTTTTTTTTTGTTTTGTTTTTTTGCCCCAATCCCAATCTGAGTCATTTAATATTGAGTATCTGACGATACTGAGTTCTGATCTTCTTGATACTTCTCAAGGTAATATCTCTGTCCCTTTAAAATAGTTGCCTATTCTCCAGTGTTTGTTGCCTCGGTGCAGCCTTTGCCTGAGTTACGTGAATGAAAAGTATTTAACTAAGTGTTTGTTTTTGTCATCTGTACATCTTTTGTGTGGCCTGGGCTACATTAATATAAAACTCCTATGTGCTTTTTGCCTCTAGGACTTTTGTTTCACTTGCAGTGGCCTGGTGAGTGCAGTTGTCATCAGTTCTGCCTCTGTGTGTCCTTCCTCTGCCTGTGGAAAAACACCAAGCGCCACAAGTGCACAAGAATGTCACACTGAGCTGAAATGAAACAAGTGCTCATAATTTTGGTAAAAAAGAAAAAAAAAACAGGCGGGGCTCAGTCCCTGCTCTTACACACACATCTAGGAGAGTTCAATCAATCAGTCAATCAATGTTATGTATAAAGCCCAATATCACAAATAACAATTTGCCTCACAGGGCTTTACAGCATACGACATCCCTCTGTCCTTTGGACCCTCACAGCTGATCAGGAAAAACTCCCCAAAAAACCCTTTAATGGGGGGAAAAAAATGGTAGAAACCTCAGGAAGAGCAACTGAGGAGGGATCCCTCTTCCAGGACGGACAGACGTGCAATAGATGTCGTACAGAACAAATTTGGAGACAGTCGCACTCTGCGTGTCTCTGCATAAAAGTTTCAAGAGTAAAAGCACTTACTGTATGTGACAGCTGAGGTTAAACAAAGGATCAGATCCTCTATGTTGGGATTCACTGGACAACAGATGATTTCTCATTTGTAACACTCTAAACTGGTCATGTGAAGGCTTCTCCTCTTGCCATCTGAACTGGTAAGGGACCTCGTGTTCTTTGCTCTTCAACATTTATTTGAGATCTATCTCCACAGGATGCCCCACCTCACACCTCAGTGAGAGACAAGTCTCAAAACTTGATTGGACAGTACTTTAACAGTGTCATGCGACTCTGCGATGTCCCCAGGCAACTGTAGAAGTTCTGATCCCTTCACTGTCAGTGTTACTCTCTTTCTCCTGGGCTGCCAACCAGGGCAGATCTTTCCTCCTGGGCCCAGACAGACCTCCTCTTTCTCCTGGGCTCTGACCAACTCAGAGGCCCTTGCCCCCAAACCACTAAAGAGAGGGCAATTGCTCACAGACTGTTTTTCTCCTGGACCACAACATGCCCTTGTTCATGGCAAGAGCAAACCTGGGAAACCAGACAAATTAGTATGCAAACACAAGGTTTGCAACTAACTTTCCAGCAACAAGGAGAACCAAGTTGAGTTAGCACCCCAGCATCTAACTCTGCATACACCCCAAGTGACCGGCTTCCTCGAATCTGCACTTTCAGAAGAAGGACACAACAAAGACTGCTTCTGGAACCACAGCTCTTTCCAGCCTTCCTCTGCCTACTAACAAAATCAGTATGCCTCAAAGAAACTCTTCCCTCCATCCATTCAAGGATTGGTATTGTAACAACCGGGCATAGCTTTATCACATTAGTACAGGCTAAGCAAGACTGTGTATCTTGTTGTATGTGATTTAATGCTGTTCATTGCGTCATTGTTGTAATTGTTTGCAGTTAGGTCATTAGTTAGTTGGCTTTGCCAAAGCAAAGTGATGTTAGTTTGCTAATGCTGTTCACCGACAACGTCTTGCATACAACTAAACATCCTCTGCACCAATCAAGACCCTTTGCGCACCCGCACACACACACACACACACACACACATATATATATATATATATTTTTTTTTTTGATTGATTGATTATTTTTATTTACGTGTCATGCACAAAGTGCCCAACCCTCATGGGTTTATAAGACACCAAAAAAAAAAAAGTACAGTTACAGTGTACATTTTTTTTCATTTCATACATAATTACAGCCCCTTTCAGACTTTAAACAGAATATTCTGCCTTCTCTCCCACGCTTTACAAATAAAATCTGCAACAAAAAAGGTTCCCTTTCTAAAACACAACTCAAGTTTCTCATACTCGTCCAGCCAAAAGAAATCACCATAAATAGAGTACATTTTCATAAAAAATACATCTCTCAAGTCCTCGTAAACAAAACAGTAAAACAGAAAATGGACCTCACTCTCAATTTCACCGAGCTCACACACCTGACAAAGTCTGTCCTCCTCTGGAATGGCATTAAACCTGCTGGTCTCTAAAGCCAAGGGTAATGTTCCTGAACGTAACTGTGCACATAATGATCTTTGTCTTTTGTTTAAATTATACTTCACATACATTTCAACGTCATAACAGTTTGTTATGAGACAGTAAGTTCATAATTTTGGTTTATACCATATACGTATATCGACAGACCACTTTTCCTTATACTTGAGAAACATATTAGTCTTTAACTCCTGAATATTACAAAGTAATCTGTTATGAAAGATAAATGAAAAATCATTCAAATTAAATAAGGGTTTCATCTCGTTAGCCCAGGGATGACCATGTAAAATGTCCCAAATAAAAATCTTTTTAGTGAGCCTCTGATCTGACATCCTTACAAGTCTATTCCACAGTCGAAGCATTTCACATTTATGTCTGATGTTTGGAGGTTCCCATCCCATATCTCCACAAATAGCTAAAACTGAAGCTAATTTATGCACTCCTAAAAAAGATCGAATAGCTCTATAATGCACAGCATTACAACTTGAATATTCCCGGAAACCCCAAACACCAGAAGCATAATCAGACACAGGACAAACACATGAACTGTAGAGCTGTGTATAAGTATGAAATCCCAGATTACCACAGTATTTGACTTTATTAAGCACAGATCCCAAGGCTCTACCTGCTGACTGAGATAACACACTAACAGCATCTCTAAATGTCATATGCTTATCCAGTGTCATACCAAGATATTTATATTGATCAGTATATGACAGCACTATTGAACCGAGATTACAAACAACTGGACTTCTAGACAGCGATTTTCGCCTAAAGTGTACTATTTGTGTTTTGTCTTCATTAACCACCACTCTCCATTTCCAGCACCATTCCACCACAGTGTTCAGCATAAACTGCAGATCTTTTTCGTGTTCCGCCATTAAAACTACATCATCCGTGTATAATAATATTCCTACAGTTTGATCTTCAACTTTAACTCCCAAATTACATGCTTTAATTTGAAGCACTAAATCATTTACATAAATGGAGAACAATGTTGGAGACAAAACATCTCCCTGTTTCACACCAAATATTTGAGGAAACCATCCAGTTGTATATTCATTAACCTGAACACAGGCAACAGGTGCTTGATAAAGAGACTTGATGGCATAATAAAACCTTCCATTAACAGCAGAATTTAACAACCTACAATGAAGAAGTTCCCTATTAATTCAGCCGAAAGCCTTTTTAAAACCAATAAAGCAAACAAAAGTGGACTTATTCAACTTAATTCTTGCACGTATAATGGAAGTTACTGCATATATATGATCAATACATGCTCTGGATTGTCTAAATCCGTTTTGTTCATCAACAAGCAAACTTGTCCTCTCAAGATAGTCTACAAGTCTTATTTAAAAGTGAAGAGTACAATTTATAGACACAGCTAATGAGGCTTATTCCCCTGTAGCTGAGTGGCAGTTTGGGATCATTTTTTGAAGATTTCGGAATAGGTTTAATAACAATCTTGTGCCACTGTGTCGGGATAATGCCACTGTCAAAACAGGACTGAAATAACTCATATAACACATCAAACAATCTTGGCGACTTCAACATTTCATTCAAAATTTCATCAATTGCAGAGGCTTTTTTCCGTTTGCATTTATCCACCACATTTTTTACCTCTTCAACAGAAAAATTTCTCTCATTTCAGTTTCCATAGCCTCATTTATACTAGCTACTTCACTCAAAAAAGAATCATCAAAAGAACTTTTGCAACCACAAAATAAATCTGTGAAGTCTTTTTTCCACTTTTGTAATACTACTCCTAAACAGAACTATATTCACCATTCTCGAGTTTAACCTCCATGGGTATTTCCCTAGACTTTCTGGGACCCAATCTGTTGATTTCATTCCAGAACTTCTGGGGGTTATGGGTTTGTAAATAATCAATATGCAATGACAGGCCTCTATTAAAACTGCATTTCACTGTGCGTAACCTTTTATCAAAATTAGTTTGGCTTTTCTTAAATTCTATCTTCAGCCCTTCCCTCAGATTTTTGTTCTTGCATCTTAGAAATCTTTTCTCTGCTGTTCTTAGATTGTGCCATAGGGTCTGCAAATCTTGATTCCAGTAGGGTTTGTAGATTTTACTAAAACCTTTATGAGGATTACATTTCATTTTAACACATTTATTTAATTCTAAATGGACACAGCCACACAGTCTATCATACCAGGCATCCAGACTCCCAGTTGCACACTTAAGTTAAGCAAAATGTTGTTACATTGGCGGAGGATAGAAATAAATCAGGGAGATGTTTTTGTGTTACTGCTTTTTCAGTGTGTGGTACATATAAGTCATCCTCAACAAAGCTTGGTCTTACTTGAACCTTTAACCATAATAATGAATGATCGGTATATATATATATATATATATATATATATATATATACAGTACAGGCCAAAAGTTTGGACACACCTTCTCATTCAATGCGTTTTCTTTATTTTCATGACTATTTACATTGTAGATTCTCACTGAAGGCATCAAAACTATGAATGAACACATGTGGAGTTATGTACTTAACAAAAAAAGGTGAAATAACTGAAAACATGTTTTATATTCTAGTTTCTTCAAAATAGCCACCCTTTGCTCTGATTACTGCTTTGCACACTCTTGGCATTCTCTCCATGAGCCTCAAGAGGTAGTCACCTGAAATGGTTTTCCAACAGTCTTGAAGGAGTTCCCAGAGGTGTTTAGCACTTGTTGGCCCCTTTGCCTTCACTCTGCGGTCCAGCTCACCCCAAACCATCTCGATTGGGTTCAGGTCCGGTGACTGTGGAGGCCAGGTCATCTGCCGCAGCACTCCATCACTCTCCTTCTTGGTCAAATAGCCCTTACACAGCCTGGAGGTGTGTTTGGGGTCATTGTCCTGTTGAAAAATAAATGATCGTCCAACAAAACGCAAACTGGATGGGATGGCATGTCGCTGCAGGATGCTGTGGTAACCATGCTGGTTCAGTTTGCCTTCAATTTTGAATAAATCCCCAAAAGTGTCACCAGCAAAACACCCCCACACCATCACACCTCCTCCTCCATGCTTCACAGTGGGAACCAGGCATGTGGAATCCATCCGTTCACCTTTTCTGCGTCTCACAAAGACACGGCAGTTGGAACCAAAGATCTCAAATTTGGACTCATCAGACCAAAGCACAGATTTCCACTGGTCTAATGTCCATTCCTTGTGTTTCTTGGCCCAAACAAATCTCTTCTGCTTGTTGCCTCTCCTTAGCAGTGGTTTCCTAGCAGCTATTTGACCATGAAGGCCTGATTCGCGCAGTCTCCTCTTAACAGTTGGTCTAGAGATGGGTCTGCTGCTAGAACTCTGTGTGGCATTCATCTGGTCTCTGATCTGAGCTGCTGTTAACTTGCGATTTCTGAGGCTGGTGACTCGGATGAACTTATCCTCAGAAGCAGAGGTGACTCTTGGTCTTCCTTTCCTGGGTCGGTCCTCATGTGTGCCAGTTTCGTTGTAGCGCTTGATGGTTTTTTGCGACTCCACTTGGGGACACATTTAAAGTTTTTGCAATTTTCCGGACTGACTGACCTTCATTTCTTAAAGTAATGATGGCCACTCGTTTTTCTTTAGTTAGCTGATTGGTTCTTGCCATAATATGAATTTTAACAGTTGTCCAATAGGGCTGTCGGCTGTGTATTAACCTGACTTCTGCACAACACAACTGATGGTCCCACCCCATTGATAAAGCAAGAAATTCCACTAATTAACCCTGATAAGGCACACCTGTGAAGTGGAAACCATTTCAGGTGACTACCTCTTGAAGCTCATGGAGAGAATGCCAAGAGTGTGCAAAGCAGTAATCAGAGCAAAGGGTGGCTATTTTGAAGAAACTAGAATATAAAACATGTTTTCAGTTATTTCACCTTTTTTTGTTAAGTACATAACTCCACATGTGTTCATTCATAGTTTTGATGCCTTCAGTGAGAATCTACAATGTAAATAGTCATGAAAATAAAGAAAACGCATTGAATGAGAAGGTGTGTCCAAACTTTTGGCCTGTACTGTACATACATACATACATACATACATATTTTATTCTTTTATTTTTTAACAGGATAAAACTGTTTTTGGACATATCTGTGGAAACAGCATCTAAGCCTCAAGCCTGAGAGGGTTTTTCCTATGGCATCGGCTGGCTGACAACTCAAGAGCTGGCTTTGCTAGCAGACACACAGTTATCTTCTGTGGTTCACCACTAACTGGAGAAGGAGTGTCATACAAGATGAATTTCTCTCTTTTCCATCAAGTATTTTTTACAGTGTTAGTTATCAACCATTCACAGTTTAAGAAGTTCAACATTTAACAATTATGCTTGTATTCCACTCAAAAGTGGAAGCTAGTTAGACTGGCTTACATTTTATAAAGAATGAGGTCTAGGTAGTGTTAGCTGTCTCTCTTTAAGTGCTCCAGTTGTGGTGATGGCGAATGATCAAGCTGTAAAAATTCACAGCAACATGTATTTCTGTGACCTCAGCAATCACAGAGCCTGTTTACACCTGGTAATTCATATGCACCTTGGGTGATCCAATCACAAGTGGACGGCACTAAGTACAAGTGTAAATAGCCATCAGGACACATTGTGATGCGATCACTCAAACCACCTGGTGACGTGGCCTGGAGCACATTTGACCACATATCTTTTGAAGTGTAAACACTGGTGCGCCCAACACAGGATGTGGTTGTTCTGGTGACAGCATATTAACACTCCATGACTTGCCCATTTTTAGACAAGTTGGACAAAGTGTTACGTGACCCTCCATCATTTTGCCCTATGAAAGGAAAAGTGTTGAATTGTCCTGACAGCAATATATCCAATAGGCTAGGGCAGTATCACGGTATTACAGTATACCAGGGTATTTAGAAAGCCCTACAGTATGATTTTCAATTCCAACAAAAATACAGACTCTTCTCTTTCTGTGAAACTCATTGTATGTAGTGCACATCATGCGCCACCAGAGGTCAGTCTCTACTAGTAGACAGGCAGCTGAGCTGACAGACATAGTGACTGTGAGTGGTGGGGATACCAGGACTGTAAACAGCTGCAACAGCAGAGAGACTGTGGGGCAAACAGCATATTTTCACATCCAACTCATTAAATTAAGGGTTTCTTTTGACCACACCTGAGTTGGTGATCGTTTAAATAGTGGACTAGTTAACTAAATGACTAAAAAGACTGACTAAGATGGTTTTGGTGAGTTTTATTTTGTTTCTTGTTGAGTTTCAATAATGTGTATTTAACGATGAGTTAACAAGGCAACTAAGCTGACGTTATTCTTCGCTCAGTGTAAAGAGAAGGGGGTGGGTAGGTAGCAAAAACACCATCATATACTGTAAGTTTCATGAAGTTATGAAAACACAGATCCTACCCAAGCCGAATCTCCAGCTGAACTGACAAAACTGCTAAGGTTACCAATGTGCATGCTAGCAAGCAGCTAATGAGAGACTACAATGATTGTGCATGAGGCCCTTTAACACTCTAGCATGTTTGACATTCAGCATGATAGACAGAGGTGTTAACAGCAATGTGTCTTGGCTGCCCACTTTTGTTGGGATCACCAAAACACAGGTCAATATCAGGTGTAAACCAACCTGATCTCACAGAAATACGTGAAATGACCACGACCTCTTAACACCACATTCAGTGGTGGCAGCACATAATGGGTTGAAATTACACGCTGGTACCATGGAAACAATGCCAATGTAAAGGCAATTAGGATCCTTTGTCGTGGTGTCCACACGGATTCCCTGATTCAACAACATCCTGTATACACACAAAAACACGAAAGTGTTCTTGATATTAAAACAGCAATTATATTCCTCTGTTATAATTTCCCACCAATAATAATAATAATAATAACATGATAGTTCGGCTGTACTAGATATTTGAGATATTCAGTAGATTTACTTTTTTACGACACTATTTGACAACTCTACAATCACAGTCCCAAAAATGCCGTTTCTAGAGAACTTGCTAAAATATCTGAAATTAACCATCATCCTTACTTTTTCTGGGTCCATGTCATTGGTCCGACAGCCCATTGGTCTGACGTCCCGTTGTTCCGATATGTGATTATACTAGGCTATACTGTATTTGTGTACCATAGAGGATCAGCAAATGCAACAAAAGTAGGCTACTGGTCGAGATACAAGTGTCATAGAGAGGAGAGAGTGAAACACCATAACCTCTTGATATTAGCTCTGGGGTCCGGGTTGTGTGGGGAGCTCTCCGTGGTGCTGAACGGCTCCCGGTGGGCGTATTTCTGCCTTGATGGTGCGCCGCAACCAGCTCTGGGTCAGCTGGGAAAGACTTGAGGCGGAGCAGGCTCATGGCTTATGTGTTTGTCACTTTCTTTTTCATTTTAACCCACACCATGATCTTTTCCTGACCCTAACCAAGTGGTTTTTGTGCCTAAACCTAACCAGACCTTAACCACAGGGCATCATGATGATTTCGGAACAGACTTCGGAACAATGGGTTTAATATGATCGGAACAATGGGCTGTCGGGCCAAAGGGCAGTTCCCCTTTTTCTTAACGTGTTTCATCTAGGTGCAGTGTCATTACTAGTTCGGCTTTACTAGACATTTGATATATTCAGTAGATGTATCTTTTTATGACTTTATTTTACAACAAGCCGCAAAAACCTACTGTTCCAACACCGCTGTTCCTAGCGTATTAGCTAAAATATCAAAAATTAGCCGACATCTTTACTTTTTCTTAACATAGTTCATCTAGGTGCAGTGTCATTACTTGTTTGGCTTTACTAGATATTAGATATATTCAGTAGATCTATCTTTTTACGACCCTATTTTACAACTCTATTTTACAAGCCACAAAAACCTACCGTCCCAAAAACGCTGTTTCTAGCGTATTAGCTAAAATCGAAAATTAGCCGACATCTTTACTTTTTCTTCACATAGTTCTTCTAGGTGCAGTGTAAAAAGTAGTTCGGCTTTACTACTTACTACTACTCTGCCCACAGCGCAACGCTCTTAAAGCCCTATACACATAATACATTTATTTTATTTCATAGCCTTGACATTAACCTGTCATATTGTTGAGTTATCAAGGACACTTCCGTGTTTTTGTGTATACAGGAATGTTAAATTTCCATTATTGGTGTTGTGTGTTAAAAATGCAATTCAACACTTGTGTAGTTACATTCAACTATGTGAGAGTCATTGCTCAAAAGAGTTGGTGTTAATCTGGGGAGTAATCCAATCAACACTGAACAGAATTTCTCCCAGAATTCAAACGGATCTGTGACGAGCGGGGAGAATACGCGCAAGGACAGCAGACCACTACCATCTTGTGGCTCTGATTGGCCAAATTTGTGGAAGTACTGTATATCAAAGACAACAACATGTATATTAAATAATATTTTCTTTGCAGTCATATGTTATGTGCTGATAATTAACTTAATACAGATGAAGGACTAAAAAAGCGGCTAGTTTAGATGTGGCAGAGTCTTGTCAGCAGCTAACACTGTGATGAGGTAAGCCTTGTGTTCAAGGTTAGCTGGATTGCTTTATGCTGTTTTTGATAAGTTACGTTTGCACAAGGGTGTCGATGAATATGCACAATTTGCTTTATTTAAGTATACAAATTTGTCCGATTCTACGTAAGACAACACGGTAGAGATGTGCAACTGGCCATTTTTTGCCAGAGGTTTTCAGCTAGTTAATGTGTTGATGGAATAAAGCTGGAGGCACGAGCCATGCCGCGTTCCACTCTAAAACCGGAGCTGTTTGCGGGTGGAAGGAGTTTTTTTTGCTTTTGGCAGAGAAAAAAAGTGTTGTATCTTAAATTAAGGATCTCAAATTACCATTAGCTGGAGCTAACACCAGAGTCACACACACACCCAGCAGACATCAACAGTAATAAACGTTTTAAATGCCGGTGAGTTTATATAACTTTTAAGTTACACCGTGTGTAAATATCTATACACATAAACAATAACATCGCTGTCATATTTATACCTTCAGATGACGTTAGTTTGCTAAACTAACAGAGAGATGTTGATAATGTATCTCTGTGTTTACGGCTAAATGTAGGTGCTGTTTGCTGTTTGGAGACTAGCTATTATGATAGCAGGCAGGCTGAGCTTCAGTAACATCACTGCGCTGGTTCCCATTGTCCAGGAACTAGTTAGCGTCATTCGCATTATTCCCGAGTAACACCAGCAGTGTCATGTTTTGTCATGTTTGTGTTTCTGTCTTCCTGTCTACTCCATGCTGTGATTACCCAAATGGGTATCACCTGTGTTGATTTCCCCACCTGTTTCTACTTGTGTATTTATCTCTGTGTTTTGCATGTGTCGGGCTGTGTGCGTTAGTTCCCTGCAGTCGTCCCCTTTGCATGTTCTCGTGTTACTGCACTGAGTTCTGCATTTTTTGGGTCTGTCTACAATCCTCCACCCTGACAAGCAGCGAGTAACGCTAAAAAACAAAACAAATGCTCAAATTAGTTCTTTACAAATCCATGGTGAACACACAGTGACTGATGGCATGGATGTCTTTTCTTCTTTTTTTCTCCTCACAGTGCATCATGTTGGTGAAGGTGAGTTTTGGAGAAATTCAGAAGCATGTCAAAGTGGCTGAGACTGATGAGGGCTATGATAGCTTCAACACATTCCTTCAGAAAGGCTGGCAACCCTTTTCACACAGCCAAGAATGTAGTTAACAGAGTACTTGCTATAATACCTGTTGAACTTATTTAATGTTTATATTATGGAGTCCTGTGAAAAATTCAAAAAGTGCTTTTGGAAGTTGTCCTAAAATGTTAAATTACAAGCTTATCAAATTTCTATGTTAATCTATGTTGAGGTAATGCTGCTCATAGTTTAATCTTTTTATTGCTCTAAATCTAGTATGTTTTGACAGATGAATCAGGGACAGAAGTGGACGCAGATGTGTTTGAGAAGCTTTTGCATTTTTTTTTTTCAAACTGTTTTACAGTTTTACTTCAGACTCATCTATTGTACACTTCATTGGAGTCATCCATGTCAGACAACTCACCAGCATCCTTGCTAGTATCCTCTGATTCATCAGATACAACAGTGTTAAGACAAATGGAGGGAGGAGAACCCATGCTGAACGGGATTCGGCAAAAGAGGTGTGCAGCCACATCCACTTTTGTAACAAATTGTATTAGCTATCAAATATCAGATACAAAGATATTGTGCAGTTAAAGTGTGGTTTTGTTGTTGGATGTGATGATGAATATAATTGCTAACTTTATGATTCTATGGGCCAGATCCACAAAGAATGGATTGCTCCTGCTAATAGCGCCATTATTTGCACAGAATTAGCTCACGCAATCTGCCCTGTTTTAGCGCCTTATCCTCAAAAGAATTTGCTCTAATCATATGCCGGCGCTAACACGCCCACAAAGTTTGGCAGCTGAGCGCAATTTGCGGCACATTGCCCTGCTGATGGATGACTGTGAGAGCCCTGAGACACCTGCAATGGGGTTCTGGAAAGAGCCAGAAGCAAGAACCTGCAGTGTAGACACTAGAGATGTGCGGATGACAGTTATAACCGCCAGGTCGATAGCGTGATAAAAATGAACAATCTGATTAATGGCGGATGGGTTATGGGTGGGTGAAAATAATAGCCTAATAATAACTTTTATTTAAATCGCACCCTTTAAAAACAAAGTTTACAAATTGCTTTGACAAACATTAATGAGGGGAAAATGTATTGCATGCTCTAAAATGTGAAATGAGCCTACTTGTGTCGTGTGCAATACAATAAGCCCTCTATATCATCATGCTTATATCCCGCTTATAAATAATGTATGATCGGCTGGGCAAGCATACTCTTTAAATGTGTCATGTGGAAGGGTTTATTTAACACAGTGATCCCCGCAGCAGCAGAAATGAGTGTCTCCTCATTGAGTGCCAATGTGCGCCTTTATGCACATAGTAACGGCGCCATTTTATTGATTATTTTAATGTCAGTCAGCTGACGGGATCGGTCAGGATCTAATCTTTCCTGATAATATAAACATGCGGGTGCGGGTGGATGCGGGTCTGTAATTACAGAAAATTAATTTGCTCGGATGGGTGGTGGATGGATGATTGTTGGATCCGCGCATCACTAGTAGACACTAATTTGACAATACCAGGTAAAGCATGGGATCTCTGGATGGCAGGCTCAATGTCATCCTTGATGTCATCTAGTAGCGCAAGGATCATGCGGCCTGGCAACCGGTATCTGCAAATGATTTCATTGTCACTTAAATCAAAAAGTGATATTCTCTTCCGATAAATCCTTTCTGGTGCGCGCCTGCCATTACGGTGCCTTCGCCGGGCTACAATCACTGCTGCCATGATTACCGGAGTCCTGGCATGACAGCCCTTATATAGACTATGCTCCACAGTTTCCACCAACTGAGTGAAATTTGCAATCATTTTGCGTGAGAGAGGGAGAAAGAGAAATTGCGCAGATTTAATACACGGGTATTAATTTTGGATGAATATGATAAAACAAAAACACTGATGGATAGCACACAGAGACAGTTGGTAAACCTTCTCGTGGATGACATGGTTGAAATTCATGGGTAAGACTACAAAGTTCATATTTGCACTTGACATTGAATTATTTAAAAAAAGAGCTCACTCATTGTAGAACATTGCATATTCATTATTACAAGCAATACATATACTGTTCAAGCAATTCATGATTTAATTTCTTTTTTGACAGCAATAAATAAGGGCTAAAACAAACAAAAACAATTGATTTGAGAGAGCCTATAACTCACTGAAGCTAGTAAAAGTAAAACGTAATGGGAAAAGGAAATGTAATAATGTTCATCAATCATGTTTATCTTTCAGGAGGACCCCGCCAATCTCTGTGCGAAGTAAATACGCTTTGGGTATCATCTCTCTATTTCCCAGCCTCAGAGATCCATACTCAGACAATAAGTTTGTAAATGAAAACCTTGTATGTCAACTTAGGAAGCAGAAATATGTTCTGATCTCACTCTACAATGTATTGTTTTTAATATTACAGGAACACTTCTCTGACCCACAGAGTGGATCTGGCTTCCTGGCCTGGAGGATAAAGACGGCAGCTAAGTCCCAGAGATCCTCCACCACCACTGCCTATCAAGATAGTCTGAAGAGAAGGAGGGTCTGCTCTGATAAGCGGCTGCTTGGTGATCAGTGTCATAAGGCAATATCCTTTTGAAACATTCAACTGATGCATCAGCAATCAAAGAGAAGATGAGGGCCACATTTCAGTACCACCAGTCACTGGTTCAAGATCAGCAGTGCTCTTCAACAGTCTTGGATGCCAAATTATTCAAGTTGTACACTTTAACTTGCATAAGTCGGAAAATGTGTGTTCTTCTGTAGATTGACCAAGACTTCAACATGTTGTTTGGAGAGGAAGTGTCTGGAAGATTTTTGGCAAAATGGCCCACATTTTTAAAACCTAGGATCCTGGCTGACTGCAAAAAAATTACTTCCAATGAGCACACTGAAGCCCTCTTGTCCATGCAGCAAGACTCCAGTGGTTCTGGTAAGCTTTGCTCATACTTCTCTTTAAATTATCTGAATCATTTATGTGAATGTGTCCAATATTTATCCTGTTTCCCCCTAGGCTGGGACAGTGATCTGTCAAGTGTTCTGCTCTTGGTTCACTTGCTTCCCCACACCTCTAAAGGCCACAAGAAGAGTGCAAAAATCAGCTCATGTTGAGCTGTTGACCATGTTGTGAAATATCTTCAGGCATGCAATTTTTTGTGTGTACTTGTGCAGTTATTCTGATGATCCTACTTATGTAGAAGCATTTTTTTTACTGGCACAATTAGTCACCTGAATGCAGCAGTGCTATATTTCATTATTTTCTAATGATTCTTTTTTATATTTTGTTGTAGATGGGAGCCTGTGTTGAAACCTTCCTTGCTAGTGTGGAGCCAGGACAGCCCTTCCTCCTGTGTGTTGGTGAAAAGAAGAACAGCATCCAGAGATTCTATGTCATCATTGATCATAAGGACATCCCTGGCAGCTTTCAACAAGCTCTTCAAAGCACACTTCACCTTCAGCATCAACTACCATGAATCCCTCTACAATTCTATACGTTCATCCAAACCACAGTTTTCAACATTGATGTGGGAAGTGCCAAGGAAAGTCCCAGAGTCAAGGAGCTTAGAGCAAGATTTTTGCACGACACTTGAGGCACTTAAAGATCCCTGGCTACAAACATGTTTCTTTGTTACATTTGTAAGGCATACCACAAAAGTTCTGCATTGCTTTGCCAGCATTTAAGACTCAATCACGGTTTATATTCTGGAAAAACATAACGTTTGAAATGTGGACAACCAAGATGTTACTCATCATTTTGTACTTATGAGGTTTCAAGAAGCACCTTTTTTGTTTCAACAAAGATATTGCTCTGACTAACACACCTAGCTTACCACTGGGAGAATTTTGATTTTCAGAGATTTGAGTTTGGTCTGGTGAAGAAAGAAATTATTGATAGCTTGGTGGGAGGCGAGGTTTTAAGTTCTGTGTTTAATGTTTTTTTTCCTGAACTCTTACCACCCAATTGTACATATTTAAACTCCCCTAGGACAATCGGTCGGGGAGGAGGAATACCGACCATTTATAAGGAGAACTTTTATTGTAAGCAGCTCGTGTCACCGGTCTCTGTTTCCAGCTTCAAACTGACCTTATTTGAGTTGGGTCGCTCTCACCTGGTTCTCTGTGCAGTGATATATCGCCCTCCGAAATATAACAAAGATTTCATTAATGACTTTTCCAATCTTCTGACCGAAATTATGCCAAATTATGACCGGGTGATCTGAACATACATGTCTGTTGTCCAAACAAACCCTTGGCAAGAGACTTTTTAACTCTTATTAGGCCCGTTTCCACTGAAGAAGTTCCTGGTACTATTTGGGGGGCAGGAACTACTACAGGAACGTCCTCTCGCTCGGCCCTCTCAACCGCCGTGTCTCCACTGAGAGAGTGGAGTACGAGGAAGGTTCCTGTAAAGTTACGGGTTCTGGATGTAACGTAATCGTCGACCACTTACCATTTATCGGGGCGACGTAGGGATGCCCTTAGCTGTTAGCCCTTAGCGGTGTCTGTAATAACTCACTAAATGCCCCATGAAAAAAATTTTTTTTTCCAGAGGATGTCTTAGTTACAACATGATTGAGCTAACTGGAGTAGTTTCATGTCGTATCCGACAACGGGAGGCTTTTAACAGATGATGTCCTGATGTTAGCTTTGCTGCTGTTAGCTGTCCCTGTCAGCTGCAGCCACTGATGCTTTCTAGACATCGTGACTTCCCATAACTGAATAAATACCACACATAGCAACACAAAACTGCTTTGCTAGCTCAATCATGTTGTAACTAAGATATCTGCTGGAAAAAAAAAAATTTTCACGGGCCATTTAGTGAGCTTTTTTACATGGCGGCGGAAGCTATATGAACAAGCTAACCCTCGTCTGCTGAGTTTTAAAAATGCCGGCTATTTTGTTGCTTTCTGTTGACATCACATCCCTCCTTGAGTATATCCAATCAGCACCAAGTAATCCCCAAGCCCCAGCCAGGAGTCTTTCGGGGCCGTTCTGAGTACCTACTCCAAGGCAGGGACTTGTTTAGCCCCCGTAAAAGTTCCGGAACTCTGTCCTTCGGGGGTGGTTCCTGCGGTGGAGACACGCACCAATGGCCCCGGCCCCGTAAAATTACCCCAAAGTTCCTGTGGTGGTAACGGGCCTATTGATGCTTTTAATCTTGTTCAGTCTGTGTCTGCCTCCACACATGAACACGGACACACCTTGGATCTTATTTTGTCTTATGGCTTGCCTGTTTGTAATGTTGAAATATGTGATGCTATTTTCTCAGATTATATGCCCGTGTTATTTGAGTTTTCTCTGCCCTGTAATATCGTTAAACCATGTGCTCCTGATCGTCTCTGTCGGATGCTCAAACCTTCCACAGCTATTCAGTTTTCAACTGCCTTTAATAATGCTGCAGTGGCCGACCGAGCATCATCCTGTTTTAATACGGAGGAGCTACTCTCCCTATTTCTCTCCACCTGTCAAAATACCCTTGACACTGTCGCTCCACTTAAGCCTGTTCGTTTTAAACCTAAGTCTGAACCATGGTTGAATGAGACCACTCAGGCCATTAGACAGGAGTGCAGGAGAGCTGAACGTAGATGGAAGAAAGACAAGCTGCAGGTGTCTTATGATGTCCTAAAGGAGTGTTGGTGCAGATAACAAAAAGTTGTCAAGGCCCAAAAGACTTAATACTTTTCTGATATAATTTTGAATAACTGTCACAAACCACGTGTTCTTTTTAGTACAATTAACAGCTTCCTTAACGTCCCCCAATCCAGTAATCTGGCGCCTTCCACTCAAACTTGTGGCGCTTTTCTCCAATTCTTTGTGGGCAAGGTCGCTTCTATTAGAGCAGGCATCTCACCTCCTTCTTATGTCCCATCTGTCACCGCCACTTGCTCCGCTACTTTTTGTCACTTTGAGCCTGTGTCACCTTCTGCTTTGAAGGAAATTGTTGCTTAAATGAAACCCTCAGGTTCCTCCGCTGATGTTGTCCCTCCTTGCCTCTTTAAAGAAGTCTGGGACTCTATCGCAGTCAGTGTTTCTAGCATTATAAACAGCAGTCTGTCTAGTGGTACTGTGCCAATGTGTCTTGTCCTGTGGTGCAGCCCTTGATTAAAAAACCCAACCTGGATACCTTAGTTTTAAATAATTTTAGACCTATTTCAAAACTCCCTTTTATCTCAAAAATACTAGACAAAGCTGTACTTGTACAACTTCAGTCCTTTTTAAAAACACATGGCATTCTTGAAACTTTTCAATCTGGTTTTAAGCCTCTTCATAGCACAGAAACTGCACTTTTAAGAGTTTTTAATGATTTATTTTTAGCCACTGACAATGGGGACCATGCTATTCTTGTACTTCTAGACCTCACAGCAGCATTTGATACAGTGGACCATAAGATCCTCATTTCTCGCCTAGAGCACTGTGTGGGTATTCGTGGTGCTGCTTTAGAGTGGTTTTGGTCTTACCTGTCTGAGAGAAGTTTTTCGGTTAACCTTGGGGATTATAAATCATCATGTGCCCCTCTCCCTTATGGAGTCCCCCAGGGGTCCATTCTAGGGCCAATCCTCTTCTCTCTATATTTGCTCCCTTTAGGTGCTATTAGTAAAAAACATGGCATCTCATTCTATTTTTATGCCGACGACAGTCAAATCTACATGCCCCTGAAAGCCAATGACCCTAATTGTATAGAGGCCTTGTCTGAATGTCTAAAGGACATTAGCTTGGATGGCTCTGAACTTTTTAAATTTTAATGACAGTAAAACCGAGGTCATAATGGTTGGGCCCAGTGGTGCCTCCAAAGCCCCTCTTGACCTGGCTCTCTTGCTCCTTACGTCAAAACCACTGTGACAAATCTCAGGGTTAAAATTGATAATTGATTTAAAATGGATCAGCAGATTAATTCAGTTGCTTCTTTCAGTTAAGAATTTTATCAAAGATTAAGCCTTCCCTTTCTTTTAATAATTTTGAGAGGGTTATTCATGCATTTGTCTCCACCCGACTTGATTATTGTAATGCCCTTTATGTTGGTGTTTCTCAGGCCTCCCTCTCTCGACTCCAGTTAGTCCAGAATGCTGCTGCTCGACTATTAACTGGAGCACGCAGGCGAGAGCACATTTCCCCCGTATTGGAGTCCCTCCATTGGCTTCCTGTATATTTTAGAATCCAGTTTAAGACTTTATTGTTTACTTTTAAGGCTTTGAATGGGCTGGCCCCATCCTACCTTTCCGATCTTTTGAAAAAATGTGTTTCATCACGGTCATTGAGATCGGCGACCAGATCACTTCTTGTTGTCCCAAGAACAAGGTTAGCGCAAAGGGGAGACAGAGCCTTTGCAATTGTGGCCCCCAAACTCTGCAATGAGCTGCCCCTCCAGGTTAGACTGGCAGATACCCTCCCTGTTTTTAAATCTCATTTAAAAACCCACCTGTTTTCGTCGGCCTTCTCTGCCCCTGTATGATAGTTGGCAGCCTTTTGTTGTCTAATTTTGTGTTTTCTTTTCTTGTGTTTTATTTATTGACTTTTGTATATTATATTTGATGTACAGCACTTTGGTCAGCGCTGTTGTTTTTAAATGTGCTATATAAATAAATTTGTATTGTATTGTATTGTATTGTATTGTAAATGCATACTGTGAAGTGTCAACCACTAATTGGGTGAAGAACTATGGAACGGAGTATCAGATTGGAATGTTTGTTTGTACTGGAACAAATATTGAAATTCCTGTTTTCAGAAAGGTCACCAACATTATTATACATGATGAGCAAGCTTTCATTTTGACCTGCAGAGTGGATACTCTTTATTTTGATGATCATTTTAATGCATACTGTATCGAGGAGAGCAGATTCATTCTCTGTTCTTCCAGTTAAGGAGATGATTTATTACAGACCCTATGACAAACAGTTTTTGAACGAGATGTGTGAAAAAACATACATTGTACCACACTGTCATATTGTCTGACCTGTTTATGCAAAGACTGTGTGTTTTATGTGGTGTGCTTATTTGAAATACAGGTTGATTCAAACTGCAATTTGTGTGGTTTTCTTTGTAAATTCCAGTGGCATGCATTGTTCTTGGATTATTAATCAACTCCGAGTGGTATTTCTTAAAATGAACTATAATTATAAAAGATTTCTATTAGTTATATTTATAACAATCTCCATAGAGTTAATATAATTTGAACTTTATTTAGTGTTAAAAAAACACTCACAGTGTTAACTTTTTACACTACACACTAGTGTTGCATAAATTCAACACTAAGAATGTTAAATTTCAACTACTGAGAGTGTTGTTTCAACTCTGTCACAGTGTAAACTCTTCAACACTTTCAAAAGTGTTGAATGTAACTCCCTGAGAGTTGAATTAAAACTTCTGATTTGCTGTCGACAATGGATCCTAACTGACTTTACATTGGCATTGTTTCCATGGTACCGGCAAGTAATTTCAACCCATTACGTGCTGCCACCACGGAATGCGGTGTTAAGAGGTCGTGATCATTTCACATATTTCTGTGAGGTCAGAATTCAGGTTGGTGTAAACAGTCTCACAGAGTGATGTATAGCATTCTAACCAAAATGGGTGGCAACATCGCCTGCCTGCTCAGTCACTGCAGAATCATTTAAAGTTATTTCTTTGACGATGACAAATTGGATCAGTAGTTTTCAAATAAGTAGATGTCAAGAGAGACAGGTGCATACATGTATCTTAACTTTTTTTTAGAATAAAAAAAGCACTTTTTGTACTAATCTCATTTGAAACAACAGCTCTTACAGTTATTTCTGTCACCTTCCATCACGTACTCTTCCATTGGCAGCACGTTCTCTACAACTGCGTCCTTGTTTTTATTAAGAAAAACCCATCCCGGATATGTCCCCTTATTTCCAATGACAGAGTTACAACAAGAAGAAGAAAGGCTGGGGGAGGATCATGTTAATAGTCCTACAGTTCTGTACTACAATTGACCCTTCACTAAGCCTCTCCCTTAATCAGTCACTGTCCAATCCTACGTTACCAACCGTGTGTAGCACCCGAGAGGTCCGTCAAGCTTTCAGCAGAAGCTAATATGCCGAAGCAGCATGCATATCGTAATGTTACCTTCAAGTCCAACACCTGATACCCAAAAAGTGTCGAAGGTGGTGTTGAATTTTTCCTCTTCCCCAAGCCCAAGACCCAAGGAAGATATGGCTAAAACAGTGTGGAAGACCACACAAACAGCTGAATCCAGTAAAGATCAATAAAAACACCTACGTTTGTTCCAAGTTAAGATGCTAACTAACGTTAGCTAACGCTAGCTTTGGGTGCTAGCTGCTCTCCCTTTGTCTGCCCCAAGGAGGGAATATAACTCAACATTAACTTAAATTTAAACCATATTGACTTACCCTGCTCCCTCTATTTTAAAGGGCCAGTGTGTAAAATGGGTTTAAAACAGTGACATCAGTGGTCAAATTCTAGATTGCAGGGCTCACTCGCTCACCCCTCCCATCGGGTAAATGACGGTGGCCTCGTAGGGACAAAAAGCCTTGCGCACAAGTTTTTCAGGAGTAGGTCTATCTAGCAACGAGGTGAATGTTTATTTAGAAATCTAAACCATGTTACGATATTGTAATGAATCCCTCACAAGCAGGAGACCAGAGTAGCGTTTATTTGAGCACTCCAGAAACTTCGGTAACACTCCACTCCGTCCCAAACTCTGACTCTTCTAGCATAACAGACACACTTCATAACTTTACACACGTGCTTGTTTACCATTCCGAATGGGGACCCCCTCCCCTCTCTGCACCACCAATCTCCAGCCCGCACACTGACTGACAGCGTAGCCTGTAAACAGAGCTCAGCTGTTTATTTAGCCTAGCAATATCTCCGGACTATAGTAGCTGCAATGGACAACTTTGAACGCGATTTTGAAGAGTTTTTTGAAGAGTTCCTTCTTCCTTCCTTCCGCTGTCTTCGTTGGTTCATTTATACACGCGAAACGCATTCTCTGGCTGGCTGGATTGTCCGTCGGGCTGCCGTACATACATGGCGGTGCAAGATGGCGATCTCTCTAAAGCAAGGCCCTTGCTATATATATATATATATATATATAAAAGCATAATTATAAGGCTAAGAAAACCAAACGAATTTTATTTTACAGCGATCATACGCTTGTATAAACATATTAATGGGTAGAATATTCAGATTCAGATTCAGATTGACAATAAACCATGCCAAATATTACACACTGGCCCTTTAATGTTCTCGTGATTTATACTCCACCAGCAGATGATATTGTGAATGTAGCTCTCACATGCATATTGAAGACCTTTCTGTCGGCTTCTCTCTGACATCTCCGAACAGTTTTTCCAGAAATTTGATGTTATTTCCTTTGGAATAGCTCTCCCTGATATCACTGAAAACTCCATATTTCTTATGCTAGGAGTGAAAGCTTGACGGATGTGGCAACAGTAACTAAGGGGGGCAGGGCTTAGCGAAGGGTCAATTCTTGTTTTGACACAATGTTCAAATTTGTCTTTTTAAAAATCATATTATGTGGCATGTACCTTGGCATGGCTTGGGTTGTCGATATACAAGAAGTATACAGCATGACACCTGTCATAACAGTTGGCCTAGTTCCTCTATACGTAAATCCTACTATTCCTCTTGCTATCGTCGGACAGCAGTCTGTGCTCCAGAAATGCAGCATATTTGCACATCCCCCTACTTAACCCAACTTCTTCTTTCAGCTCACGATGGCACATTTTACTCTGTGATCACAATGCTGTAATGGACAAAGAGAAGTTTATTATTGAGGCGTAGAAAATATTTGGAATTCTATGATCTATAGTCCTGGCTTTATAAAGATATATTCATTAAACATTTCCTGGTCGGCCACAGCAACAGAGATTTTGTGTCTTCCTGGTGAGGATCGTGTGAAGATACACACAAAAGACTCCATGGCAACCCTTCCAATGCACTCTATTTGCTTGTGTAGCCCTGTTTGTGTGTTGCACCATGGCACATCTGATATTGCTGGGGGGAGTCATTTGACCCTTATCATACAGGTATGACACACAGCAGAATGTGCTTTGACTTTACACCTTGATGAAAGCCATTCACAGATCTAGATTAGGACCTAATTATACTCCCAGCTGGAGTGATAATTGAAGTGAGAATTTTGAGCAGATCAGAGAGGATCTGTGGGGGGATCAGAAGTACAGAGAGTGTGCCTTGGGCTTTACTTCACATTCAGCTGTGTACTACTATTATATCCAGTATGCCAATCCACTCTGTTCCTGAGACACAGAACTACCATGCATACTTCACCTAGACAAGGACAATGATTTCAGACACTCCGACAGCTACTGCCACATCTCAAGGCTCTGATGCGTTCAGATCTTAATTTCTTCTATAGTCATTACCACTGGTTAAAGTATATCAGCAGAGACATCAGTGCACATATATTTGTGCAAGCTTTGGCTGTTCTTTACAGACATTACCTGTATGTGAGGATTTTATCAAAAAACAGTTAGTACCTCTTCACCTTCACCTCTTTCTACAGTAGAAAATGGAATAGATATTACATATACAGCCACAGCATTAAAACCACTGACATGTGAACTGAATAGCATTGATCATCTTGTTACAATGCAATGCAATGTTCTGGAAAACCTTGGGTCCTTGTGGAAAATTGCCAGGACGCCACTTTACACATACCAATAGCTTGGGGGCCATTACATTTTCAAAACCTTCATACCGTTTTGAATTTTCACCGGATGGCATTAGTACCCCCCTTCCCACAACCAGCCAGTGCACTACTTTCCACAAGCTCTTTTAGCTTTTACAGTATAATAAACACCCAATAGAAACTAACGAAATGTCAGCAAAGGTATATTTTACACCTATTTTCCTTATTAAACAGAAAAATATTACCATGCAGCTTTTAAATTCAAGTTTCTCTCTTTCACCAAACTATGACTGGCTTCATTGCCTTGTTAACTCAGTTAAGTAACAGTAACACAGTTTTGCAGACCAAGTAAACCCCTTCATGGCTTACTTTCCTCACTTCCATTTCTCTTCTCGTATGTTGAGCTGAACTGACAATAACTGACAGTAACTGACAATGATTCACCAGTGGGCTCCACCTTCTCGGATGCCAATTCAATTAAATTCAATTCAATTCAATTCAGTTCCTAATGAATCGGCTGAAAGAAAGCTGACAAAGGCCATCGAATGCCAACGATGCTGGACACACCTTAAAGACTGGGGCCACAGATGCTTACCAACAGCCAAACACTGACCAACTGCCAACTGCGGCTTGGTGTGTCAGGGCCTTAATAATTTCACTATCCACCCACCTCAGCACATTGCATAAATCTTAATGTGAGCAGATCTGTGTACAAATTTTGACTTTTCACTTTATCCACATTTTTTTTACTATTTTGTTAACATACAATATAGTATAAACACACTGATATTGATTGATATTTTGTAACTTACTTTATGCTGAACATTTCATTTTTTGTGTCATACCCTACTTCCTGCCTGCAAGGCTATAATTTATCCACATACGTCTCACCAAGTTCACTCATTTGTACAGTTTGAGATAAAGTGATGGATTACATGCTCCTATATGAGCTTAGAAAATTCTCCAGCATTCTTTGCTAGTTCCTGTGATGTTGGCTGTTTGAAAATGCAAGCTTTTCTTTGTTTCCATTTATCCATTGTAGTGTTCATATCACTCTGATTGTAGGTGTTCATATTTTTCTGTATTTCTGATTATTTATTTTTTTTAATCAAGACATTATGTTGCTGTTGCAGTTTGACTGTGAAGAATAATGAAGTTTTAACTTGGAAGGTCGGGCCTATTATATCTGTAGCTCCTGTGATAAATGACTGTAAAGTTGTTATAGTACTTCTCTCCCAAAGGCTTTAAGCCAATGATATCTGGCTTCTGTAGAAGCTCCTGGCTGTTAACGTAAAGAAAGGTCAGTATATCAGACAGACGTCAAAGTTTATCAAGTTAAGAGATCTTCAACAGTCCTCCAACAGTTCACATCCATTATTCAGGAATAAAAGTTCAGGTGAGACACTTTTCTCTGAAACCTCTGTCTCACACTGGTTCTGATGTGAATCTTGTCAGTGTTGTTAAATTGAGAATGAATTACAGATCTACTTAATTACACAAGGCCATTTAGCAAGAATCCTGACAGTTGATATTTTCTGACCGACAACTTCATTCAGCTCAAACAAAGCTAAATAGCCACTGACAGGGGGATGGTGTATAAACAGTTCCAACTAAAGGGGCTTAGATGTATAGTAATTAAAGATGCTAACTTATTTTTATATTTATTTTTTGTGGCCGATGGCCGACCCATACCAACCAATCATTAACCATTTACTGACAAGTGTGTGTGTGTGTGTGTGTGTTTGCTGCAGGTGGTGTATTTCAACACAGTTTCACTCCGAAATCATCGGATCCCTGCAGTGACTTCCAGTGTCAGACACAGACAAAAAAGCCGTCCTTTCATGTCGGCATGATATGCTTGCAATTATTGTGTATTGGTGCCTGGCAGTGTTGGGGGAAATGAAAAAAATGCAAAGTAAGGGGCCGCAGAGTCTGAGCTGGGCTGGCAGGAGGGTGGTGGATGGGTCCAGCAACAATTGACTTCACTTCCCGTATGATTGTAAAGCCAAACCCTGTTCTTTTTTCTAGACCCAACCACATGTGTGCATTGGCCAAACCTAACCAAGTGTTTGTTGTCAAGTCAATTTGTGGTGTTGTACCAACATAATGCATTTATTTTGAAAGAGACTGCATGCAAATGGTACATTTCCTGTGCAAACGTAAGTTAATTTTGACAGACAAACAGACAATGCATGTAACAGGCTGAAGTTGACACAACGTCCCACAACATCAATTACAAACGCACCCAAGGTACCTTGCATGTCATATGTCGATGTGGAACATCTTTGACCAAATGTAAATATGTTGAGAGTTGAGAGTCCACCTGCCCCACACACAGAAACAGGGCTTACTGTTAGCATCACACAGCTAAAGTTACGGGTTTAATGACTGAGACGACATTCATGTGAGTTTGTCGGGACTGTTTAATCGCTTAGTTTCGATGTTAGCCGCTGCAGCTGTGTTGGCTCATGCTAACCTGGCAGACGTTGAACTGACCATTCTGTGTAATAGCAGCAACAAAAAGTTTCCTGATCCTTTCAACCGGTGAAGAAGATTAGTGACAGGGGGAACTGCCTTTCAAGTACGTGTCAACCTGTGCCTCTGGGTCACTAGGTCGTTGAGGGGTGCTATAGTCGTCCCCTAGGAGTAACACTATGGCATTGCCCTGGCAGCGGCGTACGACTCTAGCTGGCGGCAGGCTGAGCTGGCTCATCATCTCCCCTGTAGTATTAGTGTATCATATATACATTTTTAATTGTTCAACTGATTCAACAGTATTAATTGGTCAAAATTCTTGTCAATTAACCGGTAAACGGTTAATTAATTAACACCCCTAATAGTAATTGTTAATGCATGCAATAGTGATGACAAGAGGTCTGATTCAAGTGCCTTTTTCTTGCAATCTGCTACTGTGACTCATCTCAAAGTGTGGTGGTTTTCTTTGCCGATTGTGTCTTTGGTTTTAGAGAGAAATGGAATTTCAACTGCTCTGTGTTAAGTTTGTTTTAAAGGCAGGCCTGCAAGCTGCAGTGGGTTGAGAAAGATGACAGTTCTGAGAACAGGGCTTCTTTTAAAGGCACCACTTTCAGTGTTGTTGCCTCTTCTGCTGAGCCAGACAAAGCTCAGTAGTTAAGCTCACTTTGGACAAGGTTACATTACTAAAACTCCATTAAACAAAAGTTACAGCATCTGAAAATTGTTTCATTACAAACATGAGGTCAAGCCCTGCCTCAAGAACCACATTCATTTATCTTTTTGCTCTGTATACATAACTAGAGATTCATGTTGGCACATAATGGTAAAGGAATAGTTCATCAAAAAACAATATAAACTGTACAGTGTAGTCCCCTCCCTAGACTCTCTATGGTTCCACAAAAAAGTTTTCTATTGCTTGGCCTTAAGGAGATGAGAGTGCCCAGAAAATTAAAGCATAACAGTGCAAACACACTTCTGCGAAAAAGTTTATAAAACATCCAAAAAGACTGTCCCCTGGGATCACAGTAAACTGATCCAAGGCCACGCCTCGACCCCTGTTGAATTCCCCCACAAATAAAAAAACCTCTTAGATCTACATGCAGCTATTTCAAAGAGTGCAAACAGGATACACACAGAATTGTAGGAATAATTCCCAGGATCAAAGTAATAAACCATCAAGACAAGGTTAAAAAACACACTGCTCAATAAGATTTCAACCCTCAAGACTAACAAGTAGACTCTGTAGGAGTGTGTGCACCAGGGGTGTAAGTATAGACAGTGCAGGCAGTGCGGTTGCACTGGGGTCCGTGAGGTGGGGGGCCTGTAGACAGAGTGGGCCCTCCAACAATGTGTTGGGTGGAGAATGGGCCCTTATGAGTGACTGCCACCTTGAAAATATGCCTATGCTTAATATGTGAATAATAAATAACATATTTTGTGTAAAGAATTTTACTCACATTGCCCATTCCTACTGAGCAGGACCTTTTGCAGTGTCTTTTTTTTATAATACTGCTGCAATAATCAAAATCTAAATTTCTGAAACAGATTATGAAAGGGATACAGAGTTACAAGAGGGCTTTCAATCAAATCCTTCACATTAAATCAAAATGCTATAAACAAGACAGTTTTAGAGTTTGGCATGACACTGAGTTACAGCAGAGTCTGCTGCACTTCCAAGCAGCAACCTCCAAGAACCAAAAGCTCCAGTTAAGTCTGGCTCTAGAAGCAACCCTTTCCAATCCTCATAGACCCCTGTGTTAAAATACCCAAATTTACAGCAGAAACAAAACGGTTTTGGTCGTCATGGCTTTCAACATTCATGACAACTGTACAGGGGGTGGATTTTTATATTACTTAGCTACCTGTTTGCTTTTTATTAAGGCCTAATGTTATGCATATTTACAGTAAGGGCTCTATTTAAATGACAGGTTGTCCGCAAGGCATCACTATAGTCTATGAGTTAGATCCACCCCTCACTCCTTCACAGCTTCAACTTTTCATCCAAATGCAGTCAATTCTGGCTCCAAAAAGCCAAGATTTTGTTGGCAGAAATGATGAACTCGAGGCAACAGGGACAACAGGGTAGCTACATCCTATGGACCATTGGCTCCATACACACTTGCCTCACTTGAGGCCACTTCAATCTAAAAACCATGTGCACCGTTTTGCTGCATTTTTCATGTTGAATGACGTTTCCATGAAATGGTGTGATACGGTGTGCAAACAGGCATTGGTGTACGTACCCCATATAATAAGACACAGAAGAACAATTAACACAGGATAAAAACTGTAAAATGTATCTTCCATTTCACTAAGTGAAAGTTGATGTGGCAGACTGGTTAGTAAGTAGTTGCTTATTTAAACATCCAGTAGTTATGAAGCAACATTATCCTTTATTTGGAGTCATGCTGCTGTTCACCTGTACACCCACCTGTAGTGTAAGTCCAATTTTCACTCTACTTTTAGCTCTGCTTTTGGACTGCAAATCATGAGAAAAATACTCTGAAACAACTGAAACAGTCTGCACCGCTAGCTAACCTCCTCCTGACCTGGCTGGTGCACAGTGCGGGGTGGCAGAGGCTAATGCTGGCCAGCCAGTGGAGACCAGAGGGTGGGCAGTTCTGCATATTAATGCAGCTAGGCCGGATGGTGCACAGTGCAGTAATCTGAAGAGCAGCAGAAAATAGGCCGACATGCAAAACCGGTCAAATATATTCCAGACAGTTAACCGTTAAACAGTTAAACATCATCCCCACATTGTTCCTGACAGAATGTCTTTGTCTTTATATTCATGTAAAAAAAAAAAAAAAAAAAAAGACCAGCATTGATACTGAAGACAACGAACAACAACTCTTGTTATGGTTTGCTGAGAGTGTCTATTGGCTTACCCATAGATGCAGGAGATGTCAATGACCACATCGATCATGTCACAACACAGTTCATATGTCTGCATATCCACTGGACTGCTGTCTGTGGCTATGTAAATCTTACTGACCACATCAAACAGGAAGGCCTTCTCAATACCTGAGTTCTGAAAACAGAGGCAGAGACAAGAAGAGCATCACTTAGTGTAAGTCATTCATATTACCACAATTGAGCTCTAGTGGCCATAAAGAGCTTCACATGACAAAAATTAGGCCTGCATGCAGGGAGTATACTATCCTCTACACAGACCATGTGCTGTGACAGTCAGATAAGCGGCTTTCTTTCACTAATTTCACACACTGGTCTTTGATATACACATTTATTATTTGAAAAGGGTAAATAAAGAGAAATGTGTGTATCCCAATGAATTCACATGAACAAAAGAAATAAGGTGGCTAGGTTATAATACAAATCTCAAACAATTAACATGTTTTACGCGCTACTCATTCTGAAAAATAGGCGTGATGAAGACTGACCAACTGACGAGACTACTACACACCTGAGGCTGCAGATGTTGCTGGATGATGTCATGCGCTCATTTTTAAAGATTTTTAGCATCATAATATGCCACATATTCAAGTGTTTTAAAATGAAAGTTAAATAATGAAGTCAAGCTGAACAGTTAATCTTAAAGCATCAACCTCCAAGTTGCCAGTCCTAGACACCCAGGTATTCATATTCATAGACTTGTTTGACAAAGGTCCATCAAGGTCTATCAAGACTGGCAATTTTCATACAGCAGCAACAGTATGTGGATGATGTGAAAATGAAACCTGACAGTGGGGGAAAAAAAAACATTAATCATATGGCAAACTTATGTTATAAGCAGATTCACATAGGAACATGGTCTGCAACTCAGTTTAACCCCTGAGAGCTTTGTGGCAGCTAAACACATTGAGAACAAATTATAAAAGTTGTCTCCTGTTTTTCATCACACTGTTTATTCTTAATATTACAGCGCTCTTTAGCTGAGTAGTTTACTGGTATAAAATTGTTTATTCCAGTGGGATAAGTCCTAAATACCAACCTCTCTCCCGGGACAGTCTGTTTAATTGCTCCTACATGGAGCAACATGAATAAATTACAAATATTATCAGACCCCAAAAGTGTCAGCAAATTAAATTGTAATGATCAGATGAGCATTTCCCAAGACAATAACATTTAACATATAGTGTACAATATCATTATAGGAACTTCAGTAATAGTCTCCAAAAAAAATAAGAGAATAAGAGTAAGTGGACTTTTTTTTGTTAAACTATACACTGTAGGTGACATTCTGAATGAATATGGCAAAAGTTAAGGTTGTTACTGCAGGTCAGTGGTTCCCAACCTTTCCTTCCTTCCTTTCTCTTCATTTTTCTGTTTTTGAGTAAACTGATGAATAAGTGAGTAAGTGACATATTCCATGGATTTTTCACATTATATTCAATGCATAACAATAACAGTACAGAACAGTTAACCCAAATAGTGAACTACAGCAGTTTGTTTAAAACAGGCAACACATATGAGGTCTCTAGTGGAACCTGTGCTCACAGCCCAGCACCGTGCAGCTCAATTGGTATTCTCCAGACAACACCGGAATTGGCAGGTCTGCCACTGGAGCCCTGTTCTCTTCACAGATGAGAGCAGGTTCACACTGAGCACATGTGACAGGCGTGAAAGAGTCTGAAGATGCTGTGGTGAATGTTATGCTGCTTGTAACGTCATCCACCATGACCTGTTTGGCTGTGGGTCAGTGATGGTCTGGGGCATATCCTTGGAGGGTTGCACAGACCTCCATGCCATAGCCAACAGTACCCTGGATGCTATTAGGTACTGGGATGAAGTCCTCAGAGTGATTGTCAGACCTTTCGCCGGTGCAGTGGGCCCTGGGTTCCTCCTGGTGCTGGACAATGCCTGGCCTCATGTGGCCAGAGTGATTAGGCAGTTCCTGGATGATGAAGGCATTGAGGCCATTGACTGGCCCTCTTGCTCCCCTCTGACCTAAATCCAATTTGGCACTTATGGGATGTTATGTATCAGTGCATCCAACACCGCGCCAAGTACCACCATAGACTGTCCAGGAGCTAAATGATGCCCTGATCCAGGTCTGAGAGGAGATCCCCCAGGACACCATCCACTGACTCATCAGGAGCATGCCCAGACGCTGTCAGGAGGTCATACAGGCACATGGGGGCCATACACACGATTGAGTCATATTATAAGTTGCTGTGACACCCAAGTTGCATCAGCCTGTGATTTCAATTTTCTACTTTAATTTTTGGTGTGATATTGAATCCAGCCCTCAGAGGGTTGTTGATTTTGGTACCCACCAACATTGTTGCGTCATTTTATTCTCAACAAATTATACAATGTACATCAGTAAAGATTTTCAATTTGAATAATTCATTCATCAAGATCGGATGTGTGATTTAAGTGCTTCTACTGTATCTATCTATCTATCTATCTAGTGTGTGTGTGTGTGTGTGTATGTATATATATATATATGTATATATATATATATATATATATATATATATCTGTGTATATATATCTGAAGCTTTGGTGACCCCTGATGGGGGTCAAGACCACCAGGTTGGGAACCAGTGTTGTATGGAGCCAACAAGGCTGTAGTAATAAAAAGGCAAATAATCAATCAATTAATCATTTATTTGTCACATGGAATTACACAAGGTACAACTCCAGTGAAAAGTGAACTCATCAGCTTCTTCAACTTATTCACTGTAATCGAGTCCTTTTTTGCATCTTCTTACATTGTTAGCTGGTGCTTTATAATTGCCCATGTTTCCAGCTGGTTCCAGTAATCCATGGTTTCTGGTTGTGGAATGATTTAACTGTCCACACACGATGACCCCAGTAGGACGGCTGCAAGGTCGCTCCAACTGAACAGGGGCAGCACAGCACTGCAGCCACCTTTGAATGACGCAACGTTATAGTAGCAATCCACAGCCCCCCCACGACACACTAGTCCTTATTCACCGCAAAACACACTCATAAGTAAGCTGGGCTGTTTTGCACACACTAACAATACAGAATACAATGTCAGCTCAAGGCTGAGACAAATGGCAAAGATTTGCAAAAACAAAATTTGCAGAATTACGTAATTCAAAATCATGGTCTAATACCTGCAAAAGGCCACAGAAAATATTCCAACAGGCTATACGGGCTACAATTGGTTATTTCTGTAGTAATTAGTAATTAGTAATTACGCTCACCCCCCCATCACCAACAATATAATGGTTTTTAAGTAAAGTAGTGGGCTATTAGTAGCTAAGGTAACCAGTCCATCATCAGTATGTTCCAACACTCAGCAAGGGCAAGGCAAGGCAAGGCAATTTTATTTATATAGCACCATTCATACACAAGGCAATTCAATGTGCTTTACAAGGGAAATACGTTAACAATAAAACATTAAAGGAACAATAGATCATTAAAAACAAAAGCTAAAAGCAAGAAAAACAGTGCAGAAAATGCATTTAAAAAGCAAACATAAAGCAAAAGCAACAGTAGACAAATATAAAAACAATAGCTACAGATTATCCTAACAATAAGTTACATATCTAGTTCACTGGTAAGCTGCAGTAAATAGTAATGTTTTAAGCCCTGATTTAAATGAGCTGACAGTTTCAGCCGACCTCAGATATTCTGGAAGTTTGTTCCACAGGCGGGGAGCATAGAAACTAAAGGCTGCTTCACCTTGTTTGGTTTTGATCCTGGGAACACTGAGTAAACCTGTTCCAGATGATCTCAGGGTCTGGATGCTTCATAACGCATTACAAGTATATCAGAGATGTATTTAGGCCTGAGACCATTTAGTGCTTTATAGACAAGTAACAAGATTTTAAAGTCTATCCTTTGATACACAGGAAGCCAGTGCAGTGATTTAAGCACTGGTGTAATGTGCTCCACTCTCTTGGTGTTGGTGAAGACTCTGGCAGCAGCGTTCTGGACGACCTGCAGTTGTCTGATTGATTTTTTACTCAGGCCTGTGAAGACACCATTACAATAGTCCAGCCTGCTGAAAATGAAAGCATGAACAAGTTTTTCTGTATCTTGTTTAGACAGAAATTATTTTATTCTTGCTATGTTTTTAAGGTGGTAGTAGGCTGATTTAGTAATTGTCTTAATGTGACTATTGAAATTTAGGTCTGAGTCCAGAACTACACCAAGATTTCTGGCTTGATTTGTAGGTTTTAGTGTCATGGCGTCAAGGTGAGCACTGACTATTGATCTTTGTTCTTCAAAAACAACTATCTCAATTTTTTCTGTGTTTAGTTGTAGAAAATTCTGGCACATCCACGTATTGATTTCACAATGCACTTATTTAGTAGATATAGGGGACTGTAGTCATCTGGTGACACTGTTATGTAAAGTTGTGTGTCATCTGCATAAGTATGGTAGGAGATGTTATGATATTCCATAATCTGAGCAAGAGGGAGCATATAGTTGTTGAACAGAAGAGGCGCAAGAATGGACCCTTGAGGAGCTCCACATGTAGTCTTTGTTCGCACAGATTCATAATTGCCAAGTGACACAAAGAAATCCCTGTCTTGTAAATAAGATTTAAACCAATTTAGCACAGTGCCAGAAAGTCCCACAAACTTTTCTAGTCTGTCGAGCAGTATGTTATGGTTAACTGTGTCGAATGCAGCACTGAGGTCCAGTAATACCAGAACCAAAATCTTTGATGCATCACTGCTCAGATGAATGTCATTTAAAACTTTTACAAGTGCAGTCTCAGTGCTGTGATGTGCTCGAAATCCAGACTGAAAGGCATCAAAGATATTGTTTTGCTCCAAGAAGGTGTTGAGTTGCTGAAAAACAACCTTTTCAATGATCTTTCCTAAAAATGGTAGGTTTGATATGGGCCTGTAGTTATTTATTACTGAGGCATCCAGATTAGGCTTTTTTAAGAGTGGTTTAATGACTGCAGTCGTCAGTGCCATTGGAAAAAGGCCTGACTGAAGAGAACAGTTGACTATCTGTAGTATATCTGATGCTATGCAGTTAAAAACATCTTTAAAAAAGCTTGTAGGCAGAGTGTCAAGGCAGCAGGTAGTGGACCTAAGGTTTCTAACTATGTCTGTCAAAGTAGCATAATTTAATGGGTGAAAAAGTGCCAAATTAACTGGAGTAGTCTTATGAGGCACAGGTGAAATAGCCACTGTGTTGGAGTTACAGACTGTCTGTCTTATCTTTAAAATCTTGTCTGTGAAAAAAGAAGCAAAGTCATTGCATGCCTTGGTGGATAGCAGTTCAGGAGGGACTGACGCTGATGGGTTTGTCAGTCTGTGAACAACAGTAAATAAAGTCCGTGCATTGTTGTTATTTTTGTTGATAATCTCAGAGAAAAAGGATGCCGCACCCTTTTTAGCTCCAAGCTATAGATGTGCAGACTTTCCTTATAGATGTCATAATGAACCTGGAGTTTGGTTTTTCGCCACCTGCATTGTGCTTTTCTGCATTCTCTTTTTTGAGCTTTTACCTGTGTGGCGTTCCTCCATGGTGTTTTTTTCTTACCAGAGACAACTTTGACCTTCATGGGGGCAATATTGTCCATAATATTCATAGCTTTAGAGCTGAAACTATGAACCAGATCATTGACAGAGACTGAGGGCACAGCTGGTGTGGGTATAAAATCCTGGGTGAATAGTGTACAGGCGTTGATATAGCGTTTTCTGATTACCCCTGTTGTACTTTTACTGGTGGCAGCGGAGATGGCCATTTTAAAGAAAACACAGTAATGATCAGAAAAGGCAACATCAGTCACCACAACCTCAGAAATGTTGAGCCCTCTGGAGATAATTAGATCTAAAATATGTCCCTTATTGTGTGTTGGCTCTGTTACATGCTGGGAAAGTTCAAAGTTGTCCAGGATGTAGAAAAGTTCTTTCGCACTACCATCTTTGGGATTATCAATATGAATATTAAAATCACCCACTATAACAACACAGTCAAAATCAATACAGACAACAGACAATAGTTTAGAAAAGTCATCAACAAAGTGTGCACTATATTTTGGAGGCCTGTGAATGGTTATTATTATATATTCAAAAGACTCAAACTTCCCATATGACAACTGTTTGCACTGGTAAACATCCTTAAATAAAGTGGCTACTCCACCTCCTTTCCTGAGTTCTCTAACTGAGCTGATAAAATGGAAGTTTGGGGGGGCTGATTCAATAAGTACTGCTGCACTGTTGTTTTCATTTAACCAAGTTTCAGTTAAAAACATAAAATCTTCTCTTGATAATAAACTCATTAATTAATAGTGACTTGCCAACCAGGGATCTGATATTTAATAAAGCTAAGTTTAATGTACTAACATTGTCTGACACAGTCTGTGGCTGACGCATAACCGGAGTCAGATTAGATAGAGTAGCTGTGCGCTTCGAGTACACATTGTTTTTCCTGATGCTAGTCAAAACAGGAATGACAGACCTTGGAGATGACTCTGGCTGATACTTGTCAATTTCAAGATGTGTTTGACCATGCCACCAGCTATTTAAGATTGCCGGTATGTTTAAGGAAGCAGCATGGGGTCTGTCTCATCTCTGACAGGCACCTGAGTGATGACGTCTAGGGCTACTATTTAAGAGTTCATCAATTTGACTAAGCTTTAGTGTGGCAGCTTTAACTAACTCCTTGATTGTGGGGAGGGTCGACGTTGGCTCCTTAGTGTTTGCGCTGGTGCTGGGGGGGGGGCGACGTTGGCTCCTTGGTGGTTGTGGTGAAGGGCAGGAGGAGGGTTGTTGGATCCCTGACTGGGACAGGGACATCCTCTGAATGCCTTGGGTGATGTGGAGCAAAGGGCCAGGTGAAGGAGGAGAGATGCAGGCTGTCTGTCTCTGTGCCACGTACTTGTCCTTGGCTCTTATCTGTCCATTCTTGTTTTGGTATGGCCTTCCAAGAGCATGACGTAGGTTGGCCCCGAGTAGTCTGCATCCAGTGATGTTCGGATGAATCCCATCACTCTGAAAGCGATCCTTACAGTTCCAAAAGATGTTAAAATTGTCAATGAACTTTATCCCATGAGTGAAGCATGCCGATGTCAGCCATGTATTCAGGGCAAGGAGTCTGGTAAAAGACTCGATTCCTTTCCCCAGGGTTGGAATGGGGCCAGAAATGAACACATTTTGTGACAGACAGTCACTCAGTTTCTCCAGGAGCAGGGAAAAGTCTTTTTTCAGGATCTCAGAGCCAGTTTTTCTTCGTAGAATGTCAAAAGACCCAGCATGGATGATGATCCTCATGTTGCTGGGGTGTGTAGAGAGGATCACTGGCAACAGCTCGGTTGGCTCCCTGACAGTGTCAGACACTGTTAGATTTTCAGTCTTTGCCATTCTTACATGCTTGGTTATTGAGTCTCCGATCAGGATGGTATCTGGCTGATCAGGTGTGGTGTTAGCGATACTTCTCCTGGCCCTTGGCTTCTCAGGTGTGGTATTAGCATAGTTTTTTCTGGCCCTGGGTCTAGCAGTGGTTTTGGGGCTATTGCTTGCTGATGTCAGCACTACAAGACATCTGTGTGAGGAGGCTACCTGAGAGGTTTATCTGTATTGTTCTAATAGGTAACCACAATGAAACACAAATAAAGTTAAGTTTTGGTGTTTGTCACTCTTTTTTATGTGCTATTTTAACACTTCCTCTTTCTCTCTCCCTCTCTCTCATTTTAATTAATTTTCTAGGTTTATTTGTGTGTTGGGAGGATAAACAAATACAGATCATGACTGAACCAAATCTTCCATGATTTGTGTAAATGCATGCAAACTAATGGCAGACATGCCGTTAGCTTGAGTCTAAATTGGGCAAAGTGGTTGAAGTCATCACATGACACTAATCTGAATATTCATCACGAAATCCCAGGTTAAGTAAAATTACATGAGGCCAAATGTTTATACATCTAACAAAAAACTGCTACTTCTGCTTTTTCATTACAGCATGTTTTATTGTCCATTCTGGGTTGGGAGAGAGTTGCTGCCCCAAGCAAAGAACTTAAAGTACCTCAGACTCTTGTTCACAAGTGAGGGTAAAATGGAGTGTGAGATGGGCAGGTGGTTGCAGTGATGTAGGTGCTGCGCCGGACCACTGTGTTGAAGAGAAAGCTGAGCTAGATCATAAAGCTCTCGATTTACCCTTAGCTTTGGGTAGTGACAGAAACAATGAAATCACAGGCAAGCACCAAAATGAGTTTCCTCCATTGGGTGCCTGGCCTTAGAGATAGGGCAAGAAGCTCAGGCATCCAGATGGAGCTTGGAGTAGAGTCACTGCTCCCTCATGTCAAAAGGGCTGGCCCCTTTTGTCATGAGGTGGCTCCGGCATCATGATCAGGATGCTTCCTAGGTGCCCCCAGATAAGCAGATGAAAATTAAAGAAAAAAAAATGGTGTTCCGAAACATGAAGGTGGACTTCAAAAATTTGTAGAAGGATAACAAATAATACCAATAAAATTATAAAATCCAAGTTTAAACTTCACATCCCTAACAGACAGTAGCGTACAGTCCCTCATTGAAATTACAATACAGCCATCAAGTGGTCTGAAATTTTAGCCAGTAAACAGTAAAGAGAGTCTTGTCAGACTTTGTGGAGAGTTGTGCACCAACAGTACACAGGTATAGAGGGAGAAATACAACCTCAAAGAAAAAAACATCCATCTGTAATAACAGTAGACTTTCTTACTCTTAGGTACGGTACATCTAAAGGTAACAGAGGATCACTGCAGGGAAATATTTGTTTAATTAATTACCACATCTTCATGACTGACTTTTCAATTACATTTACCTCTTAGAGAAACTAAACTATCATCTGTTGTCTTCAAGGCTGGATATTCAATTAGAAAGATATAATCAGTTATTTTTACCCTGTCAAAACACCATGCAAAGTTTGGATTTTAATGTGAAGTTTGAAACTTTAAATATGACAGCTTATGCAATACTCAGTGTCCTATCTGACAGAGTGGGAGACGTGACTGAATAGAATCAGTGAATGTAAGGCCTTTCAGAAACTGAAGAGTTAATGAACACTTCAGTTCTGAACTATTAATTATATGAAGAATCACTATGGATACAGGCAACACAAGCTACATTTTGTTGGGGCGGAACTGGTCCACTGTCAAACATATTAAAATAATTTTATTACATACACTGTACTCTGGCTCAGATCAGGGAAAAATGTGATTGGGATATACAAGGCAAGTTAAAACATTTCAAACAGTTCACAATTTTTTCTGAGGAACAGCATTCTATTTTCTATTCTATTCTATTCTATTCTCAATTTTAAATGTGTTCATTTATTTTTTATTAAATTTAAATTTATTAAATTTCTTTCTTTCTTTCTTTCTTTCCTTTTCTTCTTGTATTCATTTAGTATCTATTTATTGTTTTCCCTTTGTTTTCCCCAAACCTATTTATTTCTGTATTATTGTCTCATACATTTATTTTTTACATTTCTTTATGCATTTTGTTCTTCATTATGAAAATTAAGGGAGGGACAAGTGCTGCTCTGCTGTGCTGTGATTGCCCATCACATTGTTTTTCCAATCGTAGAGAAGAAACGCTACGTTTAGATATCAAGGTCAAGTCCACAGCTCCACATCTGAGGGGTATGAGTACACTGGGGGGGGGGACAAGGAAAAAAAGTTGTAGCCTGTCTTTTATACAGCATCTTTCACCGCAATTTGACGCTTTAATCTTTTCTCTGTCTCTACAAAAGGCAGGCATAGGACCTTTCTTAGCACTGACTGAGTCCACCTGCACATGTCCAGATTTAAAACAAAATGACTGAACAAAATGACCACATGTACACATGGACAACAGTCAGGTGCGCCATGCTGTCCAAGGTGCTGAGTGTGTCTGGAGCAGAGCAGGTCTCTGTCTCCCCGTGCGCAGTAGTGTGAATTTTTATGCTATTAAGTAAGCGGAGAAAACATGTCTCTCATTGTTTAATAGCAGCAAAACAATAAGGCTTCATTCATCAAAGACAGAAACTCGATCTCTCTCCTTCTCTCCCTCTTTTTCATCTGGCTCAGGTGTGTGGAATGGATCCTTCTCTCTGGCTGGCTGCAGGAGCAAACCGTTTTTTTCCGTTTTTTTAACGGCAGTGAGATAAACATTTCCTGCAATTAAACTGGTGAACTGGTTTATAAGCAGTGTGCTGTGAGATCTGCTGCTGCGCACCTCACAACCGTGCGTAATAGTCGTGCGTAATGACCGTTCCTCGTCAGTTAAACTGCACGTCTGTCATGTGTGTCTCACTGACAGGTGGAGAGCCTACAGATATTAACTACGAGCCCCTCCATCACTGACTGCTCTTGTCCTGTCCTCTCCCTCTTCTTTCTCTCCTGTCCTCTCTGACTATCACTGAACTCTGGCTTTTGAACAATGCAGGAGAAATGTTGCAGACAGTTTATATTATCAGCCTGGGCCTGGGGCTTGTTGTAACAGTAAATGGGATGTGTTGTAACTTGTGTAAGTTAAACTGTATCTGTGTGAGTGTATACCACTACTAGGAATGGGAGGGACAAATCTTTAAGACTTAAATAGCACATTATTGCGCAATTATAATGAGCACCGCTTACATTGTGCTTTCAATAAATACTACTGCATTGTTCAAAAATTATTAATTGTGTCTCAAATTATTCTAGGGGGGTACAGCTTTACTGAAGGGGGAGTCATGTCCCCCCTGTCCCCCCTGGGATTTTCGCCCCTGGCCATGGGCACAGACAGGGCCAACCTCCTGCCCTCCCTCAGGTTCTCTGGCATAGGAGCAGAGCAAAACCTGGGTCAGTGGGGCTTGCTGAAAGCTGCTTCAGGGCTGTGGGATACAACCAGCTGGTGGCTACAAGTCAAGCCAGGACCTGCGGAGCATGCTGGAGGCCTTACTGCAGAGGCTGTCATAGCAGGTGAGAGAAGACCCATGGCCTGCAGAGCATGTTGGAGAACTAGAGGGAGGGCAGGAGGTCTCTGGGGTTTTTGCCCACGGCCAAGTGCCCGCTGTCGGCTGTCCTCCAGTCAGGGCTGAAAAACAATTGAAGGTTTTGCAGAAAATACCCAACCTTCATCGCTTTGTATTGTTCTCCTCCCACCCAGTCAAACGTGGTTTTAATGTGGTTAATTTCCGTATCGTTGATATCTTGGTCATGGCAACATTTACTGCTGCAGAGTGAACAATAGCCCAGTAACTGGAAACAGCTGTTAATCTGGACAAATGTCCAACACATAGACTTTATCTATGCATTTACAGCCTCTGTTAAAATAAATTTACTCAGATCAGGGAAGCGTTACACAGTTTATCACTTTTGTGTTGATTTGTTGGAGGCATGTGTACTAAGAGTCCTGCTGTCTGACACTCCACTCTCAGCCTGCACTAACCAAGCGAAATTATGTCTTAAAACCAAGCACCAACCTCTAGGGCTTAAAATGACACCAGTGTAGAAGTGTCCAAAACTGCAGTTCCTCTAATGGCCAGTTTAGACTGGCTCCAAAAGCGAGTCGATCCCTGTTGAACCCCATGTTAAAATTGTTAAATGTTAAAGATTTAAAGATGTTAAAGAGTTTGGGCTCTATTGCTAATTTAAACATATATGACAAATGTAGGGAATTGGGAATTGGCGGTGCCTGCACTTGAGAATCTGGACATCAGTACTGACGAGTCTGCTGCTCTTCAGAGACTGTGCATCACCGATCACCCTGAGCGCGGAGCACAGAGAAGCAGTCAGAGCTACAGGCTACAGTGAGGCTAAAAACAGAGTTTATATGACGTTTTTCAAAACAACTTTTTATGTCGCGGCTGCAGCACACTTGGATCACTACGAATGAGCAGTATGGAAATACTTTGTGGATTCAATTTTGTGTTCTTGGATGTTAGTCTGGGGCGCCGTCAGCCATTAGGTGTGCTAGCCGCTCCCCCCGCCGATCTCCGCAAGGGATGTGAGGACTCTAAAACTTCACCAGGGCCTCCATCGGCAAATGGGTGAGTAGATAATGGCTGAATTTTCATTTTTGGGTGCACTATCCCTTTAAGCAGAACATTTTAATGTCACAATGATGTTGACTTTTGACCTTCAAAATCAAATGCCACCATTTTATTATTTTATCCTATTAGACATCTGTGTAATGTTTTGTCATAATTAGCGTTTGTTTTGTGAGGTCACTGTAACCTTTACCTTTGACCTTCGACCACCAATATCTAATTAGTTCATTGGTGAGTCCAAGTGGACTTTTGTACCAAATTTGCGGTACCTCCCTCAAGGCGTTATTGAGGTATCACATTCATGAGAATAAGACAGATGCAAAATCACAGTGACCTTTACCTTTGGCCTATGACCACTAAAATCTAATCGGTTCATCGTTGAGCCCATATGGATGTTTTTGCAAAGATTTCGAGAAATTCTCTCAAGCTGTTTGTGAGATATCATATTCACAAGACTGAAATGGATGCAAGATCACAGTGACCTTGACCTTTAACCACCAAATTCTAATAAGTTCATCCTTCAGTCCAAGTGGATATTCTTGCTGAATATAAAGAAACCGTCCCAGGGTGTTCTTGAGGTACCATGTGTTCACAAGAAACACATGTTCGCAAGAATGCAATGGAAGAGGGGTCACAGTGACCTTGACGCAAAGTCATAAGGACCTTTGACCACCAAAATCCAGTCAGTTCATTGTTGAGTCCAACTGACCATTTGTGCCATATTTGAAGGCACTTCTGAGACAACATGTTTATGAGAATGGGGTGTACGTACAGATGGACGAACAACCCTAAAACATGATGCCTCTGGCCATTACTATCACTGGTGCAAAAGCTTAAAAAGTTCAAGTCCTGCATACAACATATTATGTGGCTCTATGGGCTATTTGGCAATACAGCTTTTAGTTGGAGTCAGCAAAATGTTGTAAAACTAAGTTCAAATGGTGGTGTGGTGGCCAAAAACATCTAGCAGTCAGTGATAAAGGCATGTCAGGGGGCACATCTTTTATTTATTTAATGTTTAGTTGTATGGGGACAAGTATGCAGCATAACCCAGTGCCACACACCACAGCATTTTATAGCCTAAGCTAAATTGCGATGCCCGTCCCTTGATGGGCCATAAAACACATAAAACTCAACAACAAGTACACACAGTACTAAAAACAATCTCAACAATCAATTTGTACATTAAGAACGCAAAACTCAGAATTCAACATAAAAACACAGACAACACACAAAATATATAAAAATAAAACACCATAAAACATGAAGCAGCAGATCTGTCATGACTACATGATTGGTCCCTTTTCAAAAACCGGTAATTGCTTTGTTTTCTCATTTATGAATGCTTTTTGGAAGGATTCAACTAAGTAACATTCACATAGAAATCAGTGTTGGCATTCAATGCAATTTCTACATTCATACAATACAACCAGTATATCTTATGTATTACTACCACCTAGTGTGTGGATTGTAAAAAACAGGAGGAAACGCACACACAATATACTGTACTCAGAGGCGAAACAGCAGCACACTAGTTTAAGGTTTCCATAGAGGTTAGACTAAAGGATGTATTAGTCTTCATATAAAATCAGCCCATTCAGTAGCACTGCTTGGTTTACAGTAAACAGACCCAGGTGCATTATTGATGTGGTGTAGTGTTAACCCTGCTGTGCAGAATTACTCACAGATATGAAGATGTTAAGCAGGTTTTCCAGCGTGGGCAGCTGTGGAATGAGTTTCTGGACCACTTTACTGAAAGCCTCGAATATGGAGTGATCATATATACTGGTTAAATAGAAGCTGTAGATAACAGGGAGAATAATGTCAATCAGAACAGATTTAAATAAACAAAGTACTTCACAATTTGATTATTTTTTAGCTTTGTACAGATATGGACAGGAAACAACTGAACAGTCACTAATCAGAAGATTGCATTTCAAGGTTATCACACACATCTCTGGATTATATTGCAAGTGATACAATTCCTGTAGATAATTTAAGGAGAAGCATATTAAGTACATTAAGCTATAGTCTTTGATAGAATTAAACTTGTTAAGAGTTGGTATCTTTTGAAAATGTTTGACATTAGTTTTTCATTTCATTTATTCCTTTTGACCCCTCCCCGGAGTATAAGGGGCAGACAACAAAAAATAACATTAACAAATGAGGACAGGCAGCAGCCAATGCACAGCAAAATAAATAAAACAGAATTTGTGTACATACATACAAGTCAAAGCAAATCAAGAGAAACTATTCAAGATTTTCTTTAAAAGTTTCAACAAATTTGACAAGACCTTTACTTTTCGAGATGACATTAACTTTTGAAACTTATAAATATTTGGATTTGCTCTATAGAACTGTCCGACCAACTCTCTTCTCTCTTTATCAAAAAAAGAACACACAAGTTCATAATGATATTCGTCTCCTCGATTGCCAGTCAAACAAAGAGTACATTTCCGGGGGACATTTTCACGATCATACCTGCACTCAGAGATAGGTAACTTATGATTTCCACACCGAAACTTAGACAAACAAACTCTTTCGGCAGGTCTTAACATAATCAGATAAGGTTCAAAAGTGAAATCAGTTTTAAACAATTTATAACTATCACATAAAGGGTTACTTTGTAATTTCTCATGCCATCTCTGTAGTTCCATATCAGATAATCTACATTCAATCATTAATTTGAAATATTTAGGGTTCATCCGTCCAGCGTCATGCCATAAGTACGATAAACCACAATCATCAAGAATATTTTTAACTTTGGAAATCCATTTACACTGAAAAATATTGTCATCATACAAAGTCTTGAAAACAATAAACACAGTCAAAGAGATTTTTGCTGTTTTATGACTAATTAAATGTACCCAAAAGTTAATCATTCTCAGGTTTACCTTTAAATCTAAACTATTTTGACCAAACTCTCCATAAATAATACAATTTGCTGTGCAGATATCAAACTTTCAGTATGATGCCAAAAAAGTAGTTTTTGTGAAACCTTAATTTGAGATATATTTATCTACACGACGCTTTTGTTCAAAAGACAAATTATCAAATGTTGAGTGCTGTTTCTCCATGCATAAGCAGCTATACAAATACTTTTCCTAAAGACAGTTTTAATTTGGCAAAATTAAGATTTCAATTAGCACTTGGCAATTTTCAATACTCTATCAGGGCTCCCGATTAACTTTCTACATTGGTTGCACTAGTGGGCAAAACTTTTGATGTTGTTTTAATGATTTATTTGTGTGCACCAGTACATAATTTACATGCAAACAAAAACTTTTCACTGCACCTTTTGGCACTGTAATAATATATATTAAGCATGACCTTTTTTTGTGAGTTCCCATACACACAGGTAATTTCTTATCTAGGGGCACAAGGGTACACAGAACTCTTGGTTCTCACACCCATAGTTTGGTGTGAGTGTGAGTTTAGGACAGCAGGAAAAACAAATACACAAGGATATGTTTGTTTTCATTTATTTTGAACAGTCAGTAGTGTGTGTGTCAAAGACAGAGTCCTATTGCTGGGGACTGAGGCCATTGTGCACTGGCTCCTTTGGTCAACTATTTTCATATAAAAATTAAGAGAATTTCAAAACTTCCTGTACAAACCCTGACCAAACACTCTCCTAAAAGCGAACACGTAACAGGCTCTAAGTCTAACAGGCATGTTTTGTGCTATGAAATCAAAATACTACATTAATTAACTACATTGCTGAAAGCAGCAGTGATTAAGAGTTAGGCTCCAGTATGTTCTTCTCTTGCCCCAGTGACTGGGACATCTGGGTGATGCTCCTGAAAGTGCATCAGCATGTTGCATGTTTACATTCACAGACTCTACGATGGTGGAGCAAAAATCATTCTCTCTATCCATTGCTGTTGTAGTTGATCTGGAAACCCACAGGCAGGTCCTCTAGCTCCATCGTTTCAGTTGTGCTCACCAAAGTGTGACTGACTCATATGCTAATCCATGTGCTGTGCTAATCTTAGCATATGTTGCTAACAGCAGAGGTGTCAACAAAAGGTTTTCAAGCAAAGCTCAAGCTTGTGAACTTTGGTTCCACATTACTAGCATTAATGTAGTGAATGTCAGGGACACTGGTGCCACCACTTAAATTGTTTAGTCAACAGATATTTGGTCTCATACACAACCAAAGGGGCGGCTGTGGCTCAGAAGGTAGACGGAGTCGTCAGCCAATCACAAGATTGGCTGTTCAATCCCCAGGTCCTCCAGTATCCACAAGTATCCTTGTGCAAGATACTGAACCCCAAATTGCTTCTGATGGCTGGGCCATTGATGTGTGAGTGTGTTAAAAACTGAGTAGCAGTTGTATCCATGCGTAGTAGACTCAGCCACCAGCTTATGAATGTGTGTGAGTGGGTGAATGTGACTCACAGTGTTAAAAAAGCACTTTGAGTGGTCAGAAGACTATAAATGCTGTTGGCCCATTTACCACTAACAAAAATGGTCGCTTTAGGCTATGGGCTATTTCTTTTGGAATGAAAAAAGTAATGAGGTTCAATAGCCAGTGCTAATCTTTTTTGGTCTCTAGCACAATGGTATCAAAGACCCCAGAGGAGTCCTTGCATTCTAGTAACTCTGCAGTAATATGCAGGTAAAAATAGCTACAAATGATTTACCAATAGAAAGAATAGAAATTACTACTTTTTGTTACAAGTCCCCAGGTAAGGTACAAAGTTACACAATTGAATATTTAAAGGGGCAAAAAGCGAAATCGTTTCATTGCTAGGTTTGCTGTTGTGCACTGCCTGGAGACAGGGCCGTTGCAACCAGCTAGGCAATTGCCTAGGGCCCAGAGCTGGAAGGGGGTCCCCAGAGACGGCTGACATTGGTCCATATCAATGACAATATGATGGAACCCCTATAGACACTGCAACGACAACACATTGGAATCCCCCCTAATGGGGCCCCCCACTAGCTGCTGCTTGCGAGTGGCTAAGTAGGGTGACCAGACGTCCCGCACTGTGTGGGACTGCACAGCATTTCTGTCTCTTTTCACGCATCACGCAAATTGAGACCATGTCCCGCATGATTGGTTGCCACCCGCGCTAGCATTGTTGGAGTACTGTAGTGCTACAGTACCTCACTCTACCACTAAGTCCAATCGCAAGAGGGTAAGTGTCCATGTGCCGTCCAATAACGGCGCGCTCTGGCCACCTGGCACTCATATGCTGCTGCAGTGGTTTGTATCCAGTGACATTTCAGGTATTAGCTGAGCTAGTGAGTATATTTAAGCAGTGAAAGTTATTATTTATTTCTTTTTACTTGTAGGTTAGATTTGTTTATATATGCTACAGTGATTTGTTTTCCACAGAGCTCTACGGTTCGAGCATTTTACTCGCATTTGCAACTAAAAATAGTTTTGCGCAAAGTGCCTCTTGCCTGGGGCCCCCAGAGTGTCTTGAAACAGCCCTGCCTGTAGACCAAAACAAAGTGTGTCATGAGCCACACCTCCCTCTACCTCTGCTCTCCACCCCCCACCCCACTCACCTCGTCTGAACTTAGCTTAGCTGTTAGCGATGTCTTTCACTCCCTCTCGGGCTCTGCTGTGTTTAGCTATTCCCCTGCCTACTTCAGTGATGATGGTACCTAATAAATGTAATATATTTGCTGAGATGGAGGCGAGGCTCAGTGACTAGAAGAGCTGGTAGAAGCGCTCCATAGCTGTAAGTTACTCCAGTAGCCGGTGGCAGCCGGTTCGGCTAGAGCTATCGCCAGATCCTGGCTAGTGCTAACACTGGGAGCTAACACTAATGTTCCTACTCTTCTCTGTGAGTGAGAGCAATGTTTTAGCCTGGCTACATTTTACAATGCTAATTGCAAATGTTAGCTGGGCTGCCGGGCTACACACCTAACATAACCGTGACACCTGACCCATTGCTGGGACCGAGCCACTAATAACTCAAGCTCTGGACATTAACCCATGCTACGATTGTAACATTAAATTTAATTGAATCGACATAGCAACATGTGCCTAATGTTACTGTAACACTAATTAAAACAGACATTTGACTGTATGTTGTCACTTAACTGTTACCTGTCCAGGAGAAGAAGAGCTAGCTCCGAGTTAAATTGTAGCCCCTTTATCAACACAGAGAGAGGGTGTGTGACGTCATGCTATACTCCAGATGAAATTACACCTCTAGTTCTTCACATAGCAATTTTTTGATTCCTTCAATCTAGAAATGATGAATTTCCGCTTATTGCCCCTGTCCAAGCTTATATAGGTCTTAAGGTCTAGAACATGTCAAATTTAGGTCCAATTATTCAGTTTGTCATGTGAAAATATTAAAAAACACTTAATCGACTGAAGATTTCTGACTCAACATACAATCTTAAAATTTGCTTGTATTTAGGGATGCACAATATTGGATTTTTGCCGATATCTGATATGGTGATATTTAACAACTTAATTTGGCCGATAACCAATACTGATATTGATATATCTACATTTTTTCCCACCTAATTTTATTGCTCATCAAGTCTCTAATGTAGTGGATTTGACATCAGTTATAAATGCATGCTCTTATTGTGATGGCCCACCAGCAGATGGAGACATGAAATTCAGTACTTTTCAATGTATGTAATATTCATTCATTGTGCAAAATAAGAAAATGCATGTTGGACAATTGTGATAGCTCATTTTAAAGCCAATATTGGCCGATGTGCCGATAATATTGTGCATCCCGACTTGTATTACAGTGTTTATTCAATCTATTGTGAAACCAAAAACAGTCCAAAGTTGCTAGTGAAGCCCACCTCAGGTGTATTCGCTCCAGGCCAGCATCTGCAAGGTCATCATTGGCTCGTTTGTGAATGTCCCTCTGCTTCTCGATCTTATGGTCATCTGACAGGCCATCCACTTTGTGAATGAACACCTCGAAATTAATTTCTGGGTTGACTTCATAGGCCCTGGTCACTGTGAGATGCAGCCTACTCAGAGCCTCCACATAGTCATCCTGTGATGAGGAAGACAAAAGATTCATACAACAATAGCATCCACTGTCAGTTTTCGGTTTGACCTACAAAAGTTTTCTTGGGTTCTTGTGTCAGTGATATGTTTGAGGTCATTTAGAAACAGTGTCTGCATTACAAACTCAACTGTCCATCATAGAGAACTGGCGAGTTGATTTTAACAATTTGGAATTCAAGTTAACAAGGACATTTTTTGCACTGCCTGAGAAATGGGTTTTAAGATTTTATCAACACCAGTAAAGATATTGAAACTGCTTATTGTATGCTTTTTTTAATGTATGCTTCTTCTTGATTTTAATGGGGGAAAAATGAATAACTATTTGCACCAGTGCTCAATGTCCCTGTTATTTATTGATCATGGTATCTTGTTAAAATAATTAACTGCTTTTTTGCAGAAACTTTGATGAGAAGATTGATATCAATCAATCAATCAATCAATTTTATTTATAAAGCCCAATATCACAAATCACAATTTGCCTCACAGGGCTTTACAGCATACGACATCCCTCTGTCCTTAGGACCCTCACAGCTGATAAGGAAAAACTCCCCAAAAAACCCTTTAACGGGGAAAAAACGGTAGAAACCTCAGGAAGAGCAACTGAGGAGGGATCCCTCTTCCAGGACGGACAGACGTGCAATAGATGTTGTACAGAACAGATCAGCGTAATAAATTAACAGTAATCCACATGACACAATGAGACAGAGAGAGAGAGAGAGAGAGAGAGAGAGAGAGAGAGATGCAGGTAATGACAGTAGCTTACAACAACATTATTGAAAGTAATAATATTATAGTTATAGTTCTGGCTACTGTGGTACAATATGTTGAAAGTATGTATTAATATCTGGCAGTATACATGTGTGACAATATAATAATAATAACATGTGTATAATAACAGTAGAAGTATAACTAATGACTAATGATGGCAGCAGCAGCAGGAGGCATCTGGCAGGACCACGGCAGCAGCACAAACACACACTTCACGCTGTCCAGGCACCGCTGCGATATGAGTTAATCTGAGAGATAGTAGAGCGCAAAGGCTCCGGAGAAGAAGCCGAGTTAGTGAGATGCAGTAATAGAATACGAGAGAGAGAGAGAGAGAGAGAGAGAGAGAGAGAGAGAGAGAGAGAGAGAGAAAGAGAGAAGGTGCCCGGTGTATTATAGGGGGGTCCTCCGGCAGACTAGGCCTAAGTCAGCCTAACTAGGGGCTGGTACAGGGCAAGCCTGAGCCAGCCCTAACTATAAGCTTTATCAAAGAGGAAAGTCTTAAGTCTAGTCTTAAATGTGGAGACAGTGTCTGCCTCCTGGACCGTAACAGGAAGATGATTCCACAGGAGAGGAGCCTGATAGCTGAAGGCTCTGGCTCCTGATCTACTTTTGGAGACTATAGGGACCACGAGTAACCCTGCGTTCTCAGAGTGCAGCGTTCTGGTGGGATAATATGGCACTATGAGCTCTCTAAGATATGACAGAGCTTGACCATTTAGAGCTTTATAAGTTAACAGTAGGATTTTAAATTCAATTCTGGATTTTACAGGGAGCCAGTGCAGAGAAGCTAAAACAGGAGAAATATGATGTCGTTTCTTAGTTCCTGTTAGTACACGTGCTGCTGCATTCTGAACTAGCTGGAGAGTTTTTAAGGACTTACTAGAGCTACCTGATAATAGAGAGTTACAGTAATCCAGCCTAGAGGTAACAAAAGCGTGGACCAATGTTTCTGCATCTTTTCGGGTCAGGATAGGCCTAATTTTCGTAAATATTACGCAGATGAAAAAATGCAGTCCGTGAGGTTTATTTTAAATGAGAATTAAAACACAAATCTTGATCAAATGTTACTCCGAGGTTTCTTACGGTAGTGCTAGAGGCCAGAGCAATGCCATCTAGAGAAACTATGTCATCAGATGAAGAGTCTCTGAGTTGTTTGGGGCCAAGAACAATAACTTCAGTTTTGTCTGAATTTAACATCAGGAAATTGGTGCTCAAGTTTTTATGTCTTTAAGGCAGTTATGGAGTTTAGTTAATTGATTACTTTCTTCTGGCTTCATCAATAAATACAACTGAGTATCATCCGCATAACAATGGAAATTTACAGAGTGATTTCTAATGATGTTGCCTAAAGGAAGCATATATAGAGTAAATAGGATTGGTCCGAGCACAGAACCTTGCAGAACTCCAAAACAAACTTTGGTACGTAAGGATGATTCATTATGAACGTGAGCAAACTGAAAACGATCAGATAAATAAGATTTAAACCAGCTTAGTGCAGAACCTTTTAGGCCAATTAAGTGATCCAGTCTCTGCAGTAGAATTTGATGGTCAATTGTGTCAAACGCCGCACTAAGATCTAATAAAACAAGTACAGAGACAAGTCCTTTGTCTGAAGCAATCAGAAGGTCATTTGTAATTTTAACTAGTGCTGTCTCAGTGCTATGATGCACTCTAAATCCTGACTGAAATTCCTCAAATAAATTATTATCATGGAGAAAATCACACAGCTGGTCTGCGACTACTTTCTCAAGGATCTCTGACATAAAGGGAAGATTAGATATTGGTCTATAGTTGGCTAACACCTCTGGATCCAGGGTGGGCTTTTTTAGTAGAGGTTTAATTACAGCTATCTTAAAAGACTGTGGTACATAGCCTGTTAATAAGGATATATTGATCATATCTAACATATGAGTGTTAACTAAAGGAAAGACCTCCTTAAGTAGCCTAGTTGGGATGGGGTATAAGAGACACGTTGATGATTTAGATGAAGAAATCGCTGCGGTCAATTCTTGAAGACAAATTGGGGAGAAGCAATCTAAATATATATTAGGTCTTACAGCTGTGTTTGAGGTTAGATAGGTACTATCTGAGGACAGGAGGTCATGAATTTTGCCTCTAATAGTTAGAATTTTGTCATTAAAAAAGTTCATAAAATCATTACTGCTAAGGGCTAAAGGAATACAAGGCTCAATAGAGCTCTGACTCTCAGTCAGCCTGGCTACAGTGCTGAAAAGAAACCTGGGGTTATTGTTGTTTTCTTCTATTAATGCTGAGTAATAGTTTGCTCTGGCATTGCGGAGGCCCCTCTTGTAAGTTTTGAGACTGTCTGCCCAGATTAAACGAGATTCTTCCAGTTTGGTTAATTGCCAATTCCTTTCAAATTTTCGCGATATTTGTTTTAACTTACGGGTTTGAGAGTTATACCAAGGAGCGAACTTTCTTTGCTTTTTTAACTTCTTTTTAAGAGGAGCTACAGAGTCGAGTGTTGTTCGCAGCGAGCCTACAGCACTATCGACAAAATGATCAAAGTCGGTACAGGATAAACATCTAGTATAGTAACTGTTGCTGAGTGGCGTGTAACTGAGTAAAAAGAAATCAAAAGTAATCAGATAATGATCCGATAGCGAGGGATTCTGTGGAAAGACTTGATACCACTCTTATATCTCTTATCTCTTATCTTATCTTAGTAGTCCAATTAAATTTGAGACCACAGTCTACAGTCAGGAGACAGTTAGCATACCATAAATACTGAGAACGGGTGGAAACAGCCTGCCTGGCTCTGTACAAAGTTTAAAAAAATTACCTACCACTAATGCATTCACTCACTAATGAACATGTAATATTTTGTTCGTTAAATCTATTTAAAAATAAAACTGTGTGATTTTTAGGAGGTTATGTGACAGATTTTTCCTGGAGTCTATGTCCTGGTCACTATACCAGAAAAGACTCAAGGAAGTGACAGAGCCTGGCCAAAACATAATAACTGCAACTGCAACTTGTCACTTTTTTGTGCACATCAGCACTGGCTGTCAGCTCAAGCATAGAAAGACAGGCAGGTGAGAGTGGCAACACTGCTGATTCAATGCTTTTCAAACTAGAAAAGTGCACTCAGTAGAGTGCAGATCCCTACAGAGCGGCCTGGAGCTGATCATGGCCACCCTCGACAATGCAACACAGTGCAGCTGTGCCTGGGGGAATTGTCCCTTCCAGCCACCTTACAGTCAAGATGACAGTATAGGTAACAAAACTGTGGATTTTTCCTTTTAGTTTTTCTATGTATGTCAGCTTAAAGTCATCATAACATATTGGGTATTGAGTTAATCTGCAGACGCCCTGGCTCAAAATGGGACAAAACTTTTCTATGGATGTCAGTTTTTGAGCCACAAAAAAGGCCAAAATGCAGCTGCAACAGACTAGGTGAGTTTGGTCACTTGCAGCCCCAACCAACTGGTTAGGAGGAGTGAGGAGTCAGCAGTCAATACTGGCACTAAAACTGGTTTTCAACACTTGTGAATCACTGCAACCATGAGAGGTCCGCGAGCATACACTCATAAATGTGCACATAAAATGAGGCTAACACACACACACACACACACACACACACACACACACACACAACCAAACTTATGATACCTTCTGGCCTCATGGTGGAAACACAGCAGTATCAAAAATAGAATAATAGTAATGGTAATTTTAGGGTAACATTAAAAAGGACAGATTTTTTTCTTAAGGTTTGTGGGCTGACCTGTGAGTCGATGACAAAGATTAGCGCTCCGGTGCCTCTGAAGATCATTTCATAGTCAAAGGTGGGGTCAAAGAAGTCGATCTGGCCAGGGAAGTCCCAGATCTGGAAGCTGACAAAGGAGCTGTTGGAGACGTCCTCTCTGCAAATCTTATTGGTGCTCTCCAGGAACAGGGTCTCATTGGGAGACATTTTGTGGAAAACCACCTTCTGGATAGAGGACTTTCCACTCCTCCGTAGGCCCATCAACAGGATACGAGGTTTGACCTCTCCATTCAGAGAATCACTGAAGCCCAACACTACACAACAGCACAGGAACAGAGACACTAAAAGAGGTTAGTAAACATATGTTAGGCAACCACCTATAACAACACAAGTTTAAACAGTCCCGGCTGAGCCAGGACCACAAGTTTCATCATGATACGATATTTGTTGATATTACAGCTTCAACCACAGCATAGTTTTGATTTGATTCAATTCAGCAGCCTGTCAGTAAATATCCTCATTGTCTTTCTCTTGGCTGCTGTGCTCACCATTATCTGCCTGGCACTAAGCTGTTTGCATAAATGATACTGGATCATTGATTACTAAATCGATATATTGATCCAGAGTGATGAATGGTTACACCCTTAGTCAATACACAGATCCTACTTGCCAGAGGATGGTGATATTCCCTCAAAATAATATCATGATACTGCAGAGTAATGCTGTGATAACAATATTCATTACAATGTGATTAAATACCAGCAAATATTTTATTATGTGATGCATGCATATGAAACACATAGTACTGTCTAGCAGAGTAGTGATGTCTCCAAATCTCATAAATAATGCTGTTCAGGTTTTTGAGTAAAGATTAGGATGTTGGTTTAAATGTTTAAAGGGCTCTATGCAAAATTCAGAGCCTATGAGTTGTCTGGACACGGATTTAAACATGAAGGTGGCTGAGCCAGCGACAAACAGCTAGCTAGGGCTGTCCCAAATGCTTTGGAAGATTCAAAGCTTCTACTGTTGCCGTGGTAATCAGTTTTCAAATCAGTATTTGAATGCTTCATTTCATGTTTTTTATGTGTTTAAAAGGCATCATCCCAAAAATCAGGATAAAATAAACATTGGCATAGGCCAATGTCACAGTGCACACTTTTGACCTGCATTGCATGCCATTCTCTCACTTCACTCAGTAAATTTGCACTCACCCTTCCTCTGCACCTCACCTACCTGCCAGCCTATCACCTGTCCACACATCTCCCACTCCTGCCGGTCCACCACAACCACCTCATCAAGCAAACTATGCTCACCTGTAACTCATTACTCCCTGCCACTATAAATACCCCAGCTTCAGACCGCCTTTGCCTTCCGCCTTTGTGTGTGTGTGTCACGGAATCAACTGTTCTTTGCCACTGGTTGCTCAGCCTTTCGCCAGAGCAACCCTGCCTACGGCTGGCTCCACACAGGTATGTTGGCTTCCTTTGTGTGTTCTTCTGGTTCCGGAATCCCTGCTAGACTGACATCACCTTCTTTCTGCTCTCTCACAGTACCGTACAGTACCGCGGTCCATGCCTAGAGCCCTGGAATACGTTTCTCAGAAGGCTCCAAACTAGAAAAATCACTCTTCCAGTTGTTTCACCTGTCTGCTCACTCTGTTTTTATAAACATGTGCAAACTTGTTTTTATGGGGTATGCAGGTAATTTATTGGATGTCATTATTGCAGATTTTGTAGCCATTTTTGTTGCCATAAAAAACAAGACAAATCCTGAAGTCCAACTGTTTTGTCCTAGTCTCTCATTAGACTCATTATTACAATAATAGCAAAATGTATGAATAATGACTGCAAGTTTCTTTGAGATAATTCTTCATGAAGTTTTTAAGTCCAAAAAATGGTATTTGGGTCAGCCCCACAGCTAACGGTGCTAACTCCATGAAAAGCACTCAACAATGACAACAGAGCTAACAGTATTGGAACCAGAGGGTGGGCGCAACGCCTTCACAACTACACCTTCCCAATATCAGTGGTAATTGCTGTATGAGTGCAGTGCAAAGCAGTTGGGATGAGCCAGCCAGTGGGATAAACACCTGCACAAATATGCACGTGCAGCTGGACCAGCTTACCACAACAAACCAAAGAGAAGCTTGACTACCAACACACACAAAGATAGTGTGCTTCATTCTTTGCTCAGAATTCCAGTACTCCACTATATCTTTACATAACAAATAGTGGTTTCTGCTATATTAATGTCCTTAATTTTTCAAAAGGTACTTTTAAGGTCAAGAGTTTAACACAGACCAGCAGGATATTTGAATATCTGAGCAGCAGAGAAATAAGTGGCACTTGCCTCGCACTCTGTACCACTGCAGGTACCCTTAAGGCTCCTAACCTCCAGTGGAGCTCCTTAATAGCCAAAAGATCTGACTTTGGTTGTAACTGGGCAGCTTTTAGGTTAAATGTGTGTTATTGTGTGAATGTTGAGCAGGGGGCTGGTAAAAAACAAAAGAGTACCCAAGCAAACATTTAAATATGCAGTTTATTATTTAAAACTTTTGTTTAGAAATTAACATGTGGCTCTTAAAATTTTAAATGCAGTATTAATGACTCCAAACAATATAACAGAAAACTAACTAGTGTACCAAAATACTATTTCACTCTATAATACTATTTCACTGCTCAGAAAGCAGTGTGAATATTAGAGAATTGTGGGTAAGAATGGAATGTATATAAGTTTCCTATCTGTTCAGACAAATGCACAGTAAGACAAATGTCTGTGAGCGCCACATTCTTGCTTTGACGTTGTGACCCTGATTGCTCCGTGTTGAGGAATGTGGAGTCCATTCTAACAAAAAGTCTTTCTACTGTAAAAGACTGGGGAGGCCACATACTCTGTAAGCCATCAAATGATGAACCTTTAGTCAGTGTACAGTGAGTCAATAGCACAGTGTTTGGTAAAACAACAGCTCCCATTGTTTCTCAACTCCAGCTGACTCCTTGTACAAATGCACTGGTCTAATTTCATATTCCAGGCATAAGAACTGCAGAGAGAGAGAGAGTTTGCAACTGTTTATGTACCCATATAATAACCAGAATTACCTCATTTTTAAAGTTAGATTTGCCTCAGCGCTCTGGTCAAGTTACAGTTTACATCCATGTCTGTGAAAACATGGATGCTTCACACACATCTCCCCCCCAACAGCACAGAAGATCTATACAATGTTTCAAGGTGACACCTAAGATTTGTGTCACCAATTAAGTATCTGATCAAATGTCTCCCCCTCTGTTCCTGAGATATGACATTAAATAATGGCAAGAAAAGCCTTTAATGCAGAACATCATGATGTCACAATGAGGTTGATCTTTGACCTTTTGGATATACAATGTCATCACTTCATTATATCTTATTAGACATTTGTGTGAGGTTTTGTCATAATTAGCATAAAAATTACTGAGTTACGGCCAAAACAATATTTTGTGAGGTCACACTGATTTGACCTTTGACCTTGGGCCTCAGAATTCCAATCAGTTCTAGTCCTAATTCTTCGGTCCAAGTGGATGTTTGTGTCAGATCTAAAGAAATTCCCTCATGGTGTTCTTGAGATATCGTGTTCACAAAAATGAGACATAAGATCACAGTGACCTTTACCTTTTGACTACCAAAATCCAATCAGTTCATTGTTGAGTCCAAGTCAGCATTTGTGCCAAATTTGAAGAAATTCTTTCAAGATGTTCTTGAGATATTGCGCTCATGGGAACAAGATGGATACAAGGTCACAGTAACCTTGATGTTTGACCCTTGACCACCAAAATCTAATCAGTTCATCCTTGAGTCCAAGTAAATGTTTAAATGCCAATTCTGAAGATGGGGCAGCAGTAGCTCAGTCCACAGGGACTTGGCTTGGGAACCGGAGAGTCACTGGTCAAGTCCCCGCCTGGACCAAAATATGGAGCATGGACTGGTAGCTGGAGAGGTGCCAGTTCACCTCCTGGGCACTGCCAAGGTGCTCTTGGGCAAGGAACTGAGTGAGTGAATTAAGGTTTATAGTGTGCAGCGTCCAGTGAAATCTCAGCCTGACCTGACATCCAACAGCCGTAGTGAAGCTGTTGGGGATAAGGGCCCTATTAGGGGTGGCATTAAGGTAGTGCAGGGTATATGCAGGAATCCTGAGGTTAATTTCAACACCTTTTTAAGACTTTTTAAGACCTTCCAAACAAACCTTAAGACCTCATCGCCACTTCAAGCAGCAACACACCTTTAACTTACTAAACAGTTGTAGTTTGCAATTAAATCTATGGAGCACAAACATACAACAGAACTCATAAGATGAGAAGGAATAAAGCTTGAAAGAATAAATTAAACCAAAGGCAGGTTTATTACAATTAGGGCTGTCAACGAATATTCTAAATTCAAATTTAAATTCAAATTTGAAAAAACAGTGGACCTTCGAATGTGAAAACTGATATTCGCGGCGCAGCCGGTGTGGATGACACAATCGGTTAACATGGGCACCTAAAGGAAACTGGCTTCGCTTCTCGGCGCTTTGAGGCTATTCGCAGTGCTCCCGCGGGTGGTGTGGCCTGACGGAGGGCGAGCGAGAGGTCCGCAGTCGTTTATAACGTAATGTTATAGATAATTGTTTCATGTGTTTTAATGTGTAGGTATGTAAATGTTTTCAAAGACATTTATGTTCAAATAAAAATACCTACAAGTAGTTATGTTTCCTTTAATTAATACATACAAGTATGTTTCCTTGTATTAGTTTGCCCTCTTGTGGACATAATACGAAAAAAAAAAAAATCGAATGGTTCAAACCTATGAGTTATTTTTAGAAGGAATATTCGAACGTCATTTTTGAGCAATTTTGACAGCCCTAATTACAATACACCTTAGGTCATAACAAGAAACACAGCTGTACAGCTCAACATCAGCTATTCAAGGCCAACTTGCTGAAACAACAACCTTACGGCTAGCCCCTTGTATGTGAGATTTAGGGCTGACCCAAAAAATTCAAAGCTTCAAAGCTTCGTTCGATGGCACGGGATTCGATCGTGAAAAAAAATTAAAAAAATAAAAAACAATGAATATTCTGCCTTTTTTTTCTCCCGTTTTTTGGGGGGACCTTGAATGCAACACTAATCATGCCGTCCGTTTACGGTTGTTTTTTTCCCCTCTTTAGCCATATGTAAACTCAAAGAACGAGAAGCAATGTCTGTTAGGCATATAAGATTTCATGTTCTAGTTCCAGTTTGTGTTTTTAATTGATTGTTTTTGGTTGGTTGACAAATAAAGGCCGGCCCCATTAGGCCGAGTAAAGAAGTCATCTGGTCTGGTTGTTGCATGAATTGCCTAAAAAAGTTTCACAATAAATCAGAACAGAGATATTATTATTGCCACGGGTTATTTGAAACGGACAAAGGTATTCTTTACTGGTGAATTAAGGGAGAATAGCTATCATGTAATTAAAAATGAAAACATCTCTGACAAGGAAATAATGAATAGAGACCTATTATCCTGCTTGAACACAGACGACTAAATTCTTTCAACTATGTGACTCAAAATAATGATAAAATAGATTTTGATGATGATGATGATGATGATGTAAAATAATATGCTGATGGTGACATTTTCCACCGGTCCACTGTGCTCTGAGTCTGGTGTCAGTGACACATGCTGCTCTGAGTTGTGCATCTGTCTGCTTGCGCTGCAGTGCACCGAGGATTTTAATTTTTAGTGTTAAATGAAAAAGTAAATACTACTTATCAGCAACCAGAAGTATTTTTTCATTTGTGAATATTTTTATCTTAATTCTAGGGTTGCAAGAAACTACCTTTTTGCCATAATTTTTAAGTTATTAACTTTTTTGGACTTTTTTTTCTGCTCAGCACCCCCCTGATGGCAGTCCGAGTGTGCCACTGTTTGTGTATCACTGTTTGTAATAGTCGCGAGGAGGAAAATAAATTATATCATTATATCATTGATACTTTTTGTCAAAGCTTGAATGCCAAGAAAATTTAATACTTAATAAAATCGTGATTAAGACTTTTTAATACTTTTTAATGGCCTTAATTTTCCAACATTTGATTTATCAACTTTTAATACTTTTTAAGACCCCGTGGACACCCTGTAGTGGCATCAAACCACCAACCTACTTCCCTAACCTTCAGTCCACTGACACATTCATTCATTCAGGAAGACACAGTTCATCAATCAAGATTCTGCACTCATGCCATAATCACATTCTGAGCAGCAAGTGAATCTCTGCTTACATGCATCATTTGGTGTAGTAATACATATCCTGGCTGGTGCTGTAACCCAAGTCAGCACCAATGTCCGTGCACAGTGCCACTGACTTCCTGGAAAATGTCTCACTCTACTCAAAAATATACAGATACATCACCAGTCATCTAAAATTACAAAACATTACTAGGGTAGCTGTTCAGCTTTTCCAGGCAACATTATATAACAAACCATTTTCAGCTTACTCTGCTGCCATTAACTGCCACAGGTTGGTCTCGTCCAGAGTAAAACTTATTGGAAATGCTGCTGCCTCTAGACAAAGTAGCCAAAAATATTTGACTAAGTGTGCTATGTATTACCCTGAAATAACATATTTTAAACGTAACAAGTAATCAGTCATCACTCAGGGTATTAAGGGACAGAAGCAGAGACACTTCTGATTGCCTTTACCCTGACGAGGTAAATGCGTCATATGTTCAGTGAACATGTAGCAGCATGTAGCAGCAGTGTCAGACCTTAGAAATTTGGGATACAACTGCTTTGATAAATCCAATAGAATGTGAAAAATGAGAATTACTGTGCTAAAAATGTTCCTACTTTATGTGAGTATTGATCAGTTTTGAGCACAGGATCTCACTCAGACTCCAACAAGTCTAAAACAGTAGCTATATGTAACATGAGATAAAGACCAACTATCAAGTTGTCCATTCAGAAGACAATCAATGAACCATGTCAGGGGTTACCATCTCTCCCATATAAATCCACCTGTTGTCACTTGGCCTGAGTATCAGCTGCCCCCTTAACAACATGATGCAAAGTCCCAGAGTCAATTTCAACTTTGTCAGTCAGATCACTGCACTTTGGTTTTAGCTGTATTATTAGTACTGCAGGGTAACAGCCTGGCAAGATAACGGCTACAAACCTACTCCAGTCTTAATTTAAGTCTTATCCCGCACCATGCCTTCCTAGTATGGTGTGAATAAAGCAGCTTTGGGTTACACTTTACAGCAAGTAGTAAAAAGGCTCTTAAAGTACATTCCTACTATATATAATCTATGGAACTTTTTTTTTTTTTTCAAAAAGTTCTCAAAGCATTGTCAACTGTTTCTTTCTTTAATGTACCTTAGCATTTAATGTAGACAATCTTCTGTCTAGAGTGTTGATACCTAGGCTGTAATTATAATATACAACTCCAATTCCAAAAGAATAGGGACACTGTGTAAAACATAATTAAAAACATTATGCGATAATTTGCAAATCTTTTTTGACCTATACGCAATTGATTACAGTACACAGACAAGATATCTAATGTTCAAACTGATACATGTTATTGTGTTTTGTAAATATAAAAAAAAAAAGTTTGTAACATTTCACAGATAAACAAATTGATTGGTAATAGATTAAAGCAGTGGTTCCCTACTGGTGGGTCACAGTCCAAAAGTGGGTCACGGGTCCATTCTGCATGGACCGCATGTGACTCGCAAACATGTCAAGTCTGTAAAAAACACACTTTATTTTTACATACAGAGAATTTCCGGGGCAGAGCTTTTATTCTGAAGTGCTGCTTCCTGCTGTAGAGCGAGTGACTAGCAGACAGCTACTTGAGAGAGACAGCAAACTAGTTCAAAGACAAGGCCAAATGCAAGTATAATGCTAAATGTATTAAACTGTGTCGACCTTGAACTAATGACTAAGGGGAAATCTAGACCCTGAGGCTGAATCAGTTGGGAACCACTGTATTAAAGTATCATGACTCATTATTAAAGAAACATTTTTGAAAGGCTGTTTACAAGCAAGGATGGTCACTTTGTGAAAAACTGTGTGGGCAAATAGGCCTAGTCCTACAGAAAAACTGTGTCTGTAAATAGTCCAGCAGTTTAAGAATGTTCCTCAGTACACAACTGAAAAGAATTTAGTGATTTCACCCTCTACTGTCCATATCATCAAAAGATTCAGAGAATCTGGAGGAATCTCTGCACGTAAGGGGCAAGGCTGAAACCAACATTGAATGCCCTTGACGTTTGATCTCTCAGACATCAGACTTTTGACCCCTCAGCCTGCGCTGCATTAAAAACCAACATGACTGTATAAAGGATATCACGACATGGACTTGAGAACACTGTCAGTTATCACAGTTAATCACTGCATCTACAAATGCAAGTTAAGATTCTACCATGCAAAGTGAAAGCCATATATAAACAACATCCAGAAACCACCAATTTCTCTGGGCCCAAGCTCATCTGAGATGGACTGACACAAAGTGAAAAGTGTGCCTCCAGTTTTGAGAAACAGGCTGGAGTTCCATGCGAACGCTAAGCAATCTACTGCTGTGGAGGGGTCAGCAATAAAATGTATTCAAGCCACCTAAAAAAGTCCCACCTAAATGAGCCAATATCAGTTTAAGTGTACGCTATATTGAGAGTATTTTCACTGCTTTACCTTATTGTCAGACAGTGACTTCCAGCAGTAAAATTAAGCCGTTATATGACTCTCTTTACAGCCAGACTCCATTGAGAAAACCATTAATTTAACATTGCTGAACACAGGAGCTGCCGCTCCTCTCTGCTGCCTCAATCATTTAGTTAGTTCGTGTTATTGTGTGACTTTGGCATTTAAAAGGGCCAGTTTGGATTCACCAAAGTCACACAATGATACAAATTAACTAACCAATCGAAGCAGTGGTAGACGAGTAGCTCCCTTGTTTAGCAAGCTAAAATTGCTGTTTTTGTCAATGGAGTCTGGCGGCTCTGACATAGCTGGGAAACTATGGCCATTGATGTCTTCTCCACTGAAACAGGCTGTCTGACATTAAGGTAAAGCAGTGAAAATACTCTCAATATAGCATACACTTAAACTCATACTGACTTATTTCAGGTGGGACTTTTTGAGGTGGCTTTTTTGTGACTCCTCCACAGCATTATGTTGCTTAGCTTCCATGTCAGACTCCAGCCTGCTTCTCCAAACTGGGGGCATGCTAACTGACATCTACTGTATGTAATATACTGTCTATGGATAAATACCTCATACAACCCTACTGAAAAAAATTCCGAACTATGCCTTTAAACTGCTGGTGTTAAAGGGATAGTGCACCCAAAAATGAAAATTCAGAATGTGAAAATTTTTTTTTAAAAAAAAATAGTGTTGAAATCAGCAGGAGGAGAGCTAGTTAATGTTTCCGCTAAGCAGCTAGTGGCTGCAACCAACAGCTCACAGAGGTTGATTTACCTTGTGAAGCATTCAAACTCTATTCAGTAAAAATGAGTATTGGACGAAGGCAGGGTTTTCCCTGCATAGAAAATATTTTGGTGGCCACCAAAGCCGTTTTAGCCCTCCGCCAATGGAAAATCCCCTCCGCTAAAGAGGGGTGTGGGAGCAAGGAAGGGAGGGAAAAAAAAACCCCTCAAATCTCAGTGCAACCACTCATAGTTCCATCACCATGGTTCGGACCAATAATGAGAGCCTGGTGATGCGCAGTAGACCAATAATAATCGAGTTCTTTGATTCATCAAAGATCAGAGTAATGTGTTGAGCCCCTTCGCGTGAACTCAGAACGCAGGTGCTGGTGCACTCACTGCCAGCCTGGTGACAAGTGAGATCCCAAGCGAGATCATGTTTTGGTCCTGAGGTAAGATTCAAATCAAATTAATCTAATTTTGATTTCTATGTATGACTGGGTATAGCTAATGTGTATACAGTATTAGAAAGCAGTGGCGACATGTCTGACTTTTCTTGCTGACCATCGTCAGCAGGAGTGACTAGCAAACACTACAGCTAACTAGCTGGTTATGGTTAGCTAGCTAGGTAGCTTGCTAGCTTTAACCGCAATTCATTGTCCAGAGGGATATACTTAAAGAATCAGAGATGGCAGCTTCATCACACCCCAGTCAGATGAGATGGCAGCTTCATCACACCCCAGTCAGATGAGAGAGGAGCAGGTGAGAGAGGAGCAGGGGTCCGGGGACTGACAGGGCAGCTGATTCTCAAGGAGCAGTGTGATCAAGCTTAGTAGTTTCTGGTTTAGGAAGAATGTACTGTATTATTTGGACCTCTCTCGTCTAATAGAGAAGTTATGGCATCGCTTAATACATTTGCATGATCTGTAAATGTATACCCCCAAAATTTTGCGGCACAGACTTTACCACCATAACCCCTTTCTGAGCCAGGGAAAACCCTGCAGGCTGTGTAACATTAGCCTACTGTAGCATAGCCTCTGAAACATTAACGTTATCTTCTTTGTACATTTCCACTTACTAGTAACGTTAAGTTAACGCTAAGTTACTGTCTAACGTTAGCACTGTAACCTTATTCTAAAACTCATCAGTCATCACTGACTCCGGTTGAGTTTTAAAACTCCAGGGTTGCGTTTTGACTGTCTTGGTTGTAACGTTACACTCGCTCTCCTCTTCCATGTATCTAACGCGCAGGCCTTTGGAGGGAGGTGGAGTTGCAGGAGGAGGGGGATGGGACTTTGGAGGGAAGCGGGAGTTGTGGATGTTCAATTTTTTTCTAAGTGCTATGTGAAATGCAAGAAAGGTAAGAGTAGCTTTAATTTGTACATTTTATTATCATTCTACAATGTCATACATTATCTTATAGTTTATACTCCTGAGCAGGTCAGTTTGTAATTCTTTCTAATTAATGAACTATGTGATTATCATATGGCATGTACAACATGTTACTGAAAGCAGATTATTATTTTATTATTTTTATCTCATTCATTATTGTTAGCTTGGTTGTTTATTTGGGGGGGGGGGGTGCACCAGGGGGAGGCTGCCTAAAGCACTAACATTAAATGTGTTAAGACCACCACTACTAATATTAAAATCCATAAATACAAACACAAGTGAGCTAACGATTTTTGGCCCCAAACAAAATCCCATATAGCTACCAAACTGAAAAATAAGCATCTGTTCACAAGATGTAACGTTATGTCAACTGTCACAAGAGTTTAAAACTCAAACATCATAAAGTAACGTTAGCAGATCTACATGTATTTAAGCTTTAACTCTGTACGAAACCTGATTAAAAGTAGTTGATATACTGATGTTAATGTTGTCAGATAACGTAACGTCAGTCAGTCTCTACCATGAAGCCCTCAAACAGTTCAGTTACCAGCTGACGCAGAGGGAAATATTATGTGAGGCAGAAAGGCAGAAAGGTTACCAGCAGAGTTATTACACAGCGCTGGGCACCAGCTTCAGTTAGCTAACCGAAGGACGGGCTAGCTAAAGTTCAGGGCAGTAACGTTACATTCCTCTGAGGCGTTTCACAGCCGAAGTAAAGGAGTGCGGCTCGCCCCCTCTCTCTCTGCCTGTACGTGACCTTCCTCAGCAGCACATATATCCGCCTACCTCCGTCCTCACAGCCCTGCTCGGCGTCTGAAAACGCCTCCAGCTCGTCTTCGTCGTCGTAATATTCCAAAGCTGTGTCGTCCTCATCGTCCCCTCTCGGCGCTGAAGCCCTCTCGCTCGTCATGCTGACTTCTACTCCTGTCGCTTTGTTTTTGCTTTGGGTTTAAGCCGCTGTTGGTGTCCAACTTTCCCACATTGTCACCTGATATGTTAGAGCCATGCTGGTGAACTTTCACCTCCGCTGCCTCCAGTCCGACACGCTGCAGCCGGGTGGATGGGACCGAATCAAGTGGGCTGCCAAGTCCAGGGCCGTAAACATAGACAGTGCAGGGGCAGTTGATGTGCCCCATGATGTGGGGGGCCCATAGAGAGAGTGGGCCCTCCAAAAATGCACTGAGCAGAGAATGCACCCATATGAGTGATTGCCACACACACACACACACACACACACACACACACACACACACACATACATATATATATATGTATGTATAAGGAAATTCATTTCCTATTACAGATGTTTTCTTCATCAAATTTGGCCATGAAATCCCAGACTTTCTCACCCTCCCAAAGGAGAGACTAATTAAAACCCTCCTAGGAGAAGCAGCAGTATAATAGAACTGGCAGGAGAATATGTTACTGAATGTCACAGAGCAAGACATTTCAGTGTAAGATACATAAAATGTAAGATTTAATGTTTTATACCATTTTCTTGTTCTTGTTATGTATTAAACAAATTGTATTGTTTTGTAAACATTTTCTATAAGGCCTTGGCAGAATTGTTAATTTTACAGTCATGCCAATAAAGTAAATTGAATTGAAAAAAATTAAATTGAGAGAGACAGAGAGACTTTTTTTTTTTTTTTTTTTGCTTTTACAGCAACTTTTATTTACACCATTACACAGAAATTTAGAAACAGGTTGAGGAGCCACTGGTCGGAGAAGTGGAGGAGCTGCTGGTCGGAGAAGTGGAGGAACCGTTACACGTCCCATAATCTTTTTGCAGAACTCACTGCAGAAGCCAATATGTGAGTTGTCCAAGTAGATTGCCTACAGATTTCCTCTTTTGCCATTTCCAACGTAGCCTGTGCAAAATAAAAGTAAAAGATCCCCCCAAAAAAAGAATGTTATATGGATGCTGCAGGTCTTCACTGCTTCATGTTTTAGTTTTGTTTTTTGTTTTTGTTTTTTTTTTATGAGCAACTACTGAAAGTCATGTTTCCAAGTATTGTATACATACCAGGTTTGCAATTTCTGTAGACCTCTCTAAACTACAAACAGGTCTCAGTGGTGTACATGGTGTAAAATTCCTCCTTGTATCCTGCTGAAAAGTTACACCATGTACTAACGCCTGTGTATAAAAATTAAAAAATTAAAAGCATTAAAAACTACGCTCTAAGCTTCCTTACATAAACAGACCTCAAAGGGTGTACCACAATTAGAATCATTACTTCTTCAACTTACTGTCAAAATGTGCTCGTCTCCTGAACCAATCCGTGTCAACCACCTCTCGAAACTGCCTGCACACCAGGGCCAATGTGAGGAGAGCTCCATTGCCTTCCTGCAAGACCACCTCAAGGAGGATTTGTTCCAGTACAGGCACTGGCAGATGCAGGATATCCTTCAACTGAGGTATCACAGAATGTTAAAAATAATTTGTTTAGCATTTCAATTTACCCATGTGGTAACTGTGCTCAGTGCCACAATACATGGAAAACGAACACCTTTACACACCCCAGGACAGGGAAATCTTTTCCAGTAAGAGGAGTTATCACATGCAATACCAAAAATGTTGTATATATGCTGAAATGCACCTGTGATAAAATTTATATTGGTAAAACTATTCGCCCTCTGAAACAAAGGATTAGTGAACACAAAAGTTCAATAAGACGAAATGATATTAATTACCCTGTTGCCCGCCATTTTAATAACCACTCCCATCCTATCTCCTCCCTCAGGTTCCAGGGAATAGAACAGGTTACTCTTCAGAGAGGGGGTGATGTTGACAGGCGACTATGTCAGAGAGAGCTGTATTGGATTCACACCTTAGAAACTTTGCAACCACTGGGTCTCAATGAGGATTTTGAAATGAGTGTTGTACTTTAATTCAATCACAATAGACTTTAGGCTACACTATGCTCTATGATGGTCATTACCTGATGTTTGCATAAAAATGGTCACTTCTTTCTATTGTGTTGTTACAATTTACCCTTGTAAATTATTATTTTGAGGTACTGATGTATTGATGTATTGATGAAATGATGTATTTATGTTTCTTGTTTTCAGTAGACCCTGTCTAAGGCTGTATTTGATGTAGGACTACAAGTCTCTTAGCTGGACTACAATCCCCATGATATCCTTGTAGCCTCAGCCATGTTAACACAGGTGTCTGGCATTATGCAATCAAGTGAAGGGATGGCCAGAACCCTTTATCTACAGCCACATTCACTCGGTGTGCATGCCTGAAGAAGGTCACAGACCGAAAGCTTGCAGAAATAAATTGATGATTGCACAGAGTTGTGAGTGTGCGGTTGCTGTTTTTGTTTTTTCAAGTGTCTTAGCTCAGCTCCAGCACCTCTAAGAAGAATCTTGCCCACGGATGAGCGGTGGCTTTTTTCATTTTAGCATTTCAATTTAAAAAACACATCAAGACAGAGAGAGATGCACAGCAACAACAATAATCATAATAATATCAAAAACACATGATTCAGTTTTTCATAGTAATGTTTATAAAGTGTATTTGTCTACCTGATTATCCATACATAATATTGAGGGGAACCCCTCTGTCACCCTCTTCCTCACCCTTAGCATGCTGAAAAACAAACAGGATAGGCCTACAATATCTACTTTAAGATTATTTATTCACACTTAAAATTAAATTTTTTTAATTTACACTCAATACACAAGTATTTTTTATTAAAAATACTTGTGTATTGAGTGAATTATCTTATATTTTCCTCACAATGATTTTTTAATGTAGAAGCATACTGCTGTGCTGTCTCTGTCTAGTTAGCACATGGTGTGTGTCTGGCTAGCACAGAGTATGTGTCTTATTTCCTACCTTCTAGAAGGGCTAGAAACATCCACCTTGTTGAAACGGTTGGAAGGTAAGCTAACCGCTAGTTTTTAAATCTCGCAGATCCGTTGTGGATTGACCGAGATACAAATACAAATGTTAACACTAATGTAACACTGCATATCACAACGTGCTGGCACGTTTTCTGACCTCAGAGACAAGGGGGCGGGCCCTCCACTTTGAGAACCACTGAGCTAGCAGGGGTGTGTGTAGCAAGCGAATGTTATGAGTCTTGCAAGTGTATGTTGTGTGTCTGACTAGTACATGGTGTTTGTTTAGCTAGTCTGATGGGGCTAGGAGAGACTGGGGACAGTTGCAACACTAGCTTGGGGACGGTTGCAACACTAGCTTGGGGACAGTTGCAACAAGTCCCAAGCTGTCAGCCATGACAGAACACCATGTGCTAGCTAAACACACTGATTTTAACAAATGCTAACCATGTGACTTAGAAGTCAACTAAACAACGATTCAAACTAACTATGTTGTGATTAATTCATGCAAACAGTCAGGACAGTATGACAAAAATACACCACATGAAAAAATGTACTTTCATACCTCAAAAACATGTTTTTTCCAATAAATCCATAAGATGATGCTGAATGTATCTTCTGTCCTGCTGGTGGGAGGGAGGATCCAACTGAGCATGTGCAGTATCAGTGTCATCAATCTAGCATGTTTCTGATTGGAGGAATAAGACTTGTTGCAACCGTCCCCAGTCTCCCCTACATTCTATTGCCAGAATATTTGGCAGATTTGTGGCTTGTAAAAAAAATGGGTCCAATATTTTATTCTGTGTCTTTGAGGCGAAAGAATTGGTCCTAATCGGTATTCACGTTCACTTTTCGCATTAACGGATAACTTCGGTATTTTTCAACCTGGGCCCTATTTCCCCATGTGTATGTGTGTGTATGATTCATAGGTACAACTCGTTCTAAAATTGGTTCAGTACTGAGGGAGGCGGATGCAGCCGGCAGCCGCGAGGTAGATATGGGGGCAAATGCGTCCCGTATAAGTTTGCACATTAAAAGTGGGGTTTTTTTCGCCACTGACCGGTTCAGATCGCCAGTGTTATCTCTGTAAATAGCATACTAAACGTTTCCCTTAGCCTTCACTTGGTCTGGGGTGTGACGTCATCTCACGAGAGATTTGCTTGTTGCCGGAAGAAAACCATGCTGAGCGCCGCTCCGAGCAGCGCTGGTTGTCCCGGAGTACAGCTGAGAGTTTTACTGCATCAATTGAAAACAATGGTTCGTGTTTCTGCTTATCCGAATTGCAAGAGCAGGATGTCGCGCAACACCCCTTACAGCTTTCATAGGCTGCCTTTGTCGGATGGCAAGATGCTGAAGTTTTGGCTAGTTGTCAGGGCTCAACAATAAGGATTGCCCGATTGCCTGGGGCAAGTAAAACTCAAGGTCAGGCATGTAAACTAACAACTCACTTGCCCGATTGGGCAAGTTGCTAAAAATAGTAAAAGTTAATAACTAATTGATAAAATAAATGTATTTTAAAATGTGCTCCTTCGGCTCTGATGCAGCGGTCTCTCTGCCTGAAGTCACAGGCACACGCTGTGTAACAATGTCCTGCCCACAGCCCCCATTGATATTATTTTGCGCGACGAACGCTTCATATAAAAACATAACAACATACTATTTATGGTGTTATGTCATCTTGTCATGTCTCTACATGGTCACGCTTTAACAATTCTCCTCTGCTCTCTGTATCGCGCACGGCGGAGTTCCGCCACACACACAGGTGAGCACGCTAGAGCAGCTCGGGCCGCATTTTCCTGCCCAAACCTGACCCCGAGCCCGGTGCAGTTTGTCAGCTGACAAAGTTATTGTTATGGACACTGTGTAAATAACCAGCAACAGACTGCTGTTACGCACAGACAAGCACGCTGCTCGCACCACAGCTCAGCACAGCACTCGTGCTGAGCTTGTGTTACATTCAAGCTTTGTCACGTAAATAACAACTTCCAACACTTAAATAGGTCATAGCACAAAACAGCAGCATGTCAAGTGACTTTTTACTTTTATTATATTCAATAAAGTTGTATGTTCCTAAATCTTGAGACACCTCATATGTAAGCTAGACAGACATTTCACCTGCTCATTACTGTGCACACATGTACTGTATGTACTTAGTCCTAAAGAGCCCTTCTGGTGCCAGTAGATACATAGAAACATCCCAGCAGGCTGTGCTTTGCAAGCATGCAAAAAAGTTTCACGCATGTGAAAATTATTTTTCATGCGTGTGCTTCACCTCCGCTGCTACAACTCCATCCTAGGGGAAACACTACTGTGTGCGTTTTGTGCAACAGGTGGATGTGGTAGTCTACTGGTAGAGTAGAGAGAGAGCTAAGTAGCATTGAAGTACAGTAGAGCAGGGCAGAGAGATGGAAGCAAAAAAAATGAAACCTGGTGTTAATACAGCAGAACTGGAGAGAGGGGTGAAAAATAAATAGAGGTGGGCATGGCTCAAGTAGGGCGCAAAATTATAGACGGAGAATGATTGACAAATTTTTCACTTTAAGCCCTGACACTGTCATTTTTGTGTAGGAATTAAGCTACAATACATGACATATGTTGTTTTAATTAATAAATACAGTGTGAATAAAGATTACATAACATAAAAATAACTGCAGTCTTTGTTATTTGATAGCCGCTTAAATTAAACAGTTTTTATAGGGCAAGTAAAAACTGACTTCGGGCAAGTAGATCTCTGACCAACTTGCCCGACCGGGCAATTAAAAAAAAACCTTAGCGTTGAACCCTGGTTGTGCTACAAATGGATGCTAACACTCCTGTCGGGATGCATTTGTCCCCGTTACCGTTTTAGCTTGTTTCAAGGCTCCCGGTTGCATCTGCCCTCCTCAATATTGAACCAATTTTGGAACGAGTTGTATCTATGAATCATACGCACACATACACGTGGGGAAATAGGGCCCAGGTTGAAAAATACCTAAGTTATCCTTTAAATTGAATAGACTCAAGTCTGCCACTACTCTCCTAAAGGGGCAGTGGTGAAACCCACATGACACAGATGCAGGAAATGAATCTACAGTGGGACCTCTGGAAGTGGTGTAAGGTAGTTACCACTGGCCCCACTACACACTATTGTGACGGGCTCTAGTGCACACCAGTTACAAGTTATAAGACGCACACACACAAACACACCTCTGGCAACTGTTTATATAATGTTTATAATCTAATTTAGGAAGATTTCCTACTTTTCCTCTTGTTTATTCTCTCTTGTCTCTTTCTTTCTTAGTGCTGCTTTTCTGTTTAAAAGGCATGACTGTTCACTGGACAGATATGGCTTGTGTCATATTGTCTTTTCACATGATCAAGTAGAGACTTGACATTAGGCAACATCAACATACATGTTACCCAATAATCATCATTGCATACCTGTATATGACAAAAAATATCACAGAAATTATTCATTTAATTGAAAAGTTTTTATATATGTATTTTATTCATGGTTTTTCTAGTCCATGTACAATAAGCATATCATTTTTTTTATAGATTGCTATCGACTATTTTACCAAAGAAAAGGAAAAGAAAATCATGACGGAGATGGGTTTGCATATTTAAGGGCATTTCCTGGATCACCAACATCACAGCTATGGTGAAAAAGGCACAGCAGCGGCTGAACTTCTTGAGAGTTCTCAAGAAAAACAACTTGGAGAAGAAGCTGCTGCTGTCCTTCTACTGCTCCTCTGTGGAGAGCATCCTCATGTACTGTCTGTGTGTGTGTGGTGGGCTGGCTCCAAAGCAGCTGACAGGAAAACCCTCCAAAGAGTGATCAAAAATTAGTGGTTGCCTTCTGCCCACACTGGATGACATATCCAAATCCCACTGTCACAACAGGATCACATCCACAACAACAGACCCCTCACATCCAGCCCATCACCTGTTTGAACTGATGCCCTCCAGGCGGCCATAAGAACTGCCAACAAACACATGTTCCCAAACCCCAGGAACAAAGCTGGGCTGTGACTTGATTTTGAAGTCGTGGTTGCACAGGCAATTGCAACTTCCACCATGTGACCCACACTGGCCGAAAAAAGCATTTTTTTTATAATACAAAATCATTGGAATAGGTTGTATTTTGGTGACATCACAAATCCCAGAAATGGACCGTTTTATTAACAGAATGTGATCTTTTCTGGTTTTGTGTTGGGCTCTGAGGACTGCTAAAAAAACTGGTGACTCATTCTGTGTAGATATACAGAGGACTGCAGCTGCTGCCGCTGCTCACACTACACCTCCGTTATAGACACAGTGTAATATTCGGCACATTTGTGAGAGCAAATTTAACAGTCTGTATCCAACAAGTGTCGCAGAAGAACAAACAAAACAAATTAGACAACCTTCTACTGTCACTGTCAACATGTTTCATTAAACAGTCTTATCACATGCTCTGAATACAAATATCAAGAATATCTACCTGGAACCTGTAAAAGGGAACTGTGAAATTTGGATTTGCTTTGCTTTACATTGGCTTTATCAGACCACATTCTTCTGCTTATGTAGGAGGATAAGTTCAGACAGAGGTGAAAAATAGGTACAAATCACAAATCAGGCCTCCACTGAGATATTTGGTGAAAAAATATCTGTGCATTCAGTCTAATAAGGTATGTCAGCTTGAAATAAAGTGATGAAGTTAGACAGTTGTTATAATCCCAGTACACCACAAAGATAAAGGTAATACATTTGAAAGTGGCTTTAAACAAACAGATTTATTTCCCATTGTCAAATGGGTAACACTGCAGTAACACTGTTCTGTTAGTGCTACACTACACTTCACTTGAACTTGGGTCTGGAATTTGTCAACAGACCCGTACCTGCTTATCTTTAAAGCTTAAATGCTCAGGCATGCTCTGACTTGATCTGTCCTGATATGAGTGCATTCTGAATATTCTGGCTACAGGCTCACCAGGACATGTATATGAGTTGCACAGTGCAAAGTTGTTGAAATCGAAAGGGTTGGTGTTTTGGGAGAGACAACGTGCAGTACATACTATGTTTAATGGCAGTCTGTGTGCTGCTGCTGTGTTTTCTTAAGAATCTGTTTCACTTTTCATCTGTAGAATCACGTGACAATAAGGTTCTGTTCCTTCTCTGTAAAACAAATAAATGCCAAACTACCTTTGTCACTAAGTTTGTTATTAATATATTTATATTTTTTAAGGATTACAGTGGCATGCAAAAGTTCGGGGACCCCTGGACACCCATTTTGTTTACTGTGAATAGTTAAGTAGGTAGAAGATGAACTGATCTCCAAAAGGCATGAAGTTAAAGATGACACATTTTTTTCAAAAGCTGAAGCAAGATTGCTTTTTATTTCAATCTGTGACAGTTAAAAAAACAACAAAAAAGGAAAAGGGTCTTAAGCAAAAGTTTGGGCACCCTGCATGGTCAGTTCTTTGTAGCACCCCCTTTGGCAGCAATCACAGCTTATAAACGCTTTTTATAGCCTTGTTTGGGGGATTTTTACCTATTCTTCCTGCAAAAGGCTTCTAGTTCTGTGAGATTCTTGGGCTGTCTTGCATCCACTGCTCTGTTGAGGTCTATCCACATATTTTTCATAATGCTTAGGTATGAAGGTATTATTGGTGAAAAAGGTTTGAGCGATATACATGTCGCTGTCAAATTTTGTTTACTGTGAATAGCTAAGCAAGTAAAAGTTAAAACTCTTGGATTTATGTTTTATTGTTTTTTATTTTTGTAAAATCAGATAAAAAAAGGTCATTTTTTTTCTAATGAAACTATTTCAATACTTTCAAAAGTTATTTTGGTTTACTGACTGGCATACTGTTTTAGTTTAGGTTGTTCAGATTTTAGGGACATGAAGTATTTACTCCAAGAAATGACATTGCAAGAAAATACCACTGTAGGCATCATTTCTATTGCAGAGTTCGAAGGGTTAGAAAAGAAAAGTAGCTAAAAGAGATGTGGTGAGATTGTGGTGGCAATGTTGTCGTCATGTGACTGTGGTATAGTTATTTTACAACCTAACATTAGCTTTTTATTTCTGGCAATCTCATCTGCATTTCAAAAATCATAGAAATGGTGTTCAGTTGTGAAGATTATCTTGCTGACAAAACGTATAAGTATTATAAACGTTTCTTTGCCACAGAGCATATTTTCTGTAATAATCCAAACTCCAGTGGAAAATGTCCGATCTGGATTTTTGGTGGGGGAACTAGGACAACACTATGCTGGCCTACAGAAAAAAAGCATTGTCCCCGCACCACTCTTTACCTTTCACAATCAACACTTAACTTAATAATGGTAAGTTAAAGCAAAACACTTGTCAATGTGTAACGTCTAGAAGTTATAACCTTTACTGTCATATCCACATTTTTTATACCTCAAAAAGTGGGTAAGGCACAGCTGTTTAAACACTTTTGTCTATCTTTTTTTTCTCAGAATCACCAAAATGCCCCCATCTGTTGTTTTTTCTTAAAATCCACAAACTCTAACCATTTAGGATTATTTTTATTTTTTACTTATTTTTCTGTTAGTGCAGTTTTATTTAGGAAATGTAATTCATAGAAGAAAATCTTCCATCTTCAGGAGACTGTGAAGATCCACAGCCAAGTTCAAGTTAAGTATACTTGTGTGTCAAATCTATGTCGTATGCGGTGTAGGCCCTGCATAACCTGTGCCGTAGCCTACGCTGTAGTGTGACGTGCACCTTCCAAGAAATGTAACTACACTTTGCAGTGACACAGACATCTTGTCTATTTTTATAAGCTGAAAACTATTTCCCTCAGTGGAAATGAAGCTTTAATTTACTTTTATTTCACAGATAAGAGACAATCAACTGTGAAGACAATAAAGCCTCCACTAAATAGCATTTTAAGTCTTAATTTATACAATGTAAAATGCCATAGACTTGGGCTAATAAGGTTAGCATGATATATTTGTTTGGAAAATGTGTTTATTATAAGACAGTTGTTTTGTCAGTGAACCTTGTGTGCTATAATGGAGCCCAGTTTTGTAACATTGCCTTTATTAAATGTCGCTGTTGTTCCTGGCTTCATATGAGCACAGGAAATCTCCACTAGTGCTTATAACATTAGCATGTTGTATTTGTGGGGAAAATGTGTCCAGAAAAAGACAAGTGCTTTGTCCGTCAATCCTGTGAGTTATAATGAAGCTGATTTGTGCACTTGTGTTTGAAACAGTCACTATTAAGCCATGTTTAATGTGTAATTTGAATCAACTAAACGTTACAGCACTTCACAGAAACCCCCCTGGTGTGCTTTGGAGGTGTAACTGCAGAGCAACACAGACACACCACTGCACAGGTATAAATGGTCACAACAGAGTAGGCCATGAGCGTAGGACACAGCGTATGCTTTGCACAGAGCTGATGCACAAGTATAAATCTGCCTTTACAGTGTCAGGTGCTTCTTTAAAACAGCAACTGAGTGAGTAGGTGGAGCTTGAGCATATCATTGCCTAGATCAGGCAGTGTAAACTTGTTCAGCAAGTTCAGTGGGGCTCGCAGGTAAACACTGCTTCTTAATCACAACCAGTCTAAGAGGGCTGTAATTTCAATCTTACACTCTTGATGATGAGGGTACTCCAAGATGCAGATAAATTGGAACCTTCTGACTACATGTTTACTGCTCTCAGCCGTTGAATGTGGTGAGTGACATTTCATCAGTGCATACTGTTAACAGAAAGATTATTCTACTTTTTTTCTTGTTATTATCACTCCATGTTGCCGTGGTGATTTTGTATCAGGAGCTCACTGAACAGTTTCTTCCATTTTTGGCATTTACAAGTTAAGTTTAGGGAGAGCAACTAAGAACTGTGTATTACGTTGTATCTACTGTGAATGTTGTTGTGATCATGATGTTTAAACAGCTTCTTGATATGCCATTACCTGTCAGGTGGATGGATTATCTTGAAAAAGGACAGATCCATAGAGGTTTATACAAAAAATGTAGCAGTAGAAAAATAGCAACACTTGTGTTGATTATTAACTTAAATAGCTTGCTATATGATAAGCCATTATAATCATGTCAACATTTCTTAAGTGACATAGTGTTGGAGCTGACTTTGGTGGAAGTGGAGGGGTGTGACAGCTCAGCTTGCCAAAATGTAGCTCACTGTTCCATACCAGCACACAAACCGGTTGTGTTGTGTCATTGCTGTGTTACCAGCAGCTTTTTAAACATTATACACTGGGGTTTTGTAAGGACCAGTCACTACATTTCCAGCTGGGATAGTGCCATGAAAACTGGATGTTTTACGGCCAAACATGATCTTTTCCTAAACAAAACCAAGTAGTTTTTGCAGGTTGCAAAACACGAGGCGTTGCCAGGGACTACCCTATCACCTTCTTACCCTAAACTTCCTGTGTATTCAATTTACCGTATATTTTGGCAAGCTAAAACTACCTATTTATTTCTAATCAGTAACTAGAAACTAAACAGTAACTAAAAGCGCCATATGCCTAGAGCGCAGAAACACACGGTGGGTAGCAATGCAAAAACAGCGGGCAAAAAACTTAATTCTCATTAAAAACAATTACAAAAAGCCACCTGCACCTGCTAAAATGCTTTCTGTGAGATCGGAGCCTGGAATTGTTTTCTCAACGTTGGTGTCTATGCAACCTGGTGGAGAGAAGGTGCAGTAGAGGGTGTGGCAATGCCAATTGTGCACTGCAGTCTTGGTGCCAAGAAAGAGTGGCTCTCGCCTGGTTGCCTGGAACCACGGATCTACTTAGAATGATAAATAGCCCATGTGACATGACTAAATTAATCAGTGTTCCAGAGAGCAGGGAGAGTGTTTTTTTTAGGCTTCACACCACTCTTCATCTGCTATCTCACAACATCATGTCCTATTTTACCAAAGACATGAAAACATGACAGCTATAATGATTTAAACATATTTAATTGAAACTTAAAATGGAGGTAATATTCTGGGTTTATTATACAACCATTTATAACCATTACAACCATCAAACACTGTCCTCACTGCTACTCCACATCATTAGTAACAACTCAAAACCCATTTCTAATTGCAGCTACCAACTATTAATTCAACATTTAACTAACTAACAAAACAAAACAAAAATCTAATTGCAAACTAGTCTTTACATTGAAAGCAGTTGTAGGAAACCTTCCCACATTAGCAGTGAGTTGTCTCTGTTTTGCAGTCCTGTTTGCAGCTCAGGTCTTTTTAGGCCCAATACATGTTGAAGTGAAGATCAGTAGGCTATACTTACACACAGTCACACAGCGGAAGAGACCTGCTGTACCCACTGATCGAGCTCCTCTTTGCTTGATTTAGCACAACCATGCCCTCTTCAGCTCCAGCTGGGGACACGACAAGACACGCTTTTCTGATAAGGATAGTTTATGAATAGTCTTATCGGTGCCGCTTATCAAAATGAGAATTTTGTCATTGTGGCAGCACCAATTCCATCTCTCAGTACATGCACATGCACAGTTAAGTCTACGGTTTAAACTAAGCAATTTAATTGAACTACTGTCCTTGTCCCAGTGTACAAGCATGGGAGGGGAATCGATTTATTAACTCAAGTATGTCCATCTCCGCTTGGATAGGTGGAGATATGCCCCCTTTCAGCTTGTTAGTATAGGACTTTTTTCTGGTTGACCTATTACATCACAGACCAAACAAGTGACAAACAAGTTAGCTACAGTTTGCTAGCAGCAAACTGGTACCATGGTGGACAACTTCTCTGTACATTTTGTCCGTCCAAATATGCACGGCTCTGGATGTAGATTTTGCCATGTTGTTACTGGATTCTTCTTCTATCATGCATTTAATGCTATCTGACTTCCGGGTCAAAGCCTGGGGCAGAAAACTGTGAAGGCTTGTGTCATACTTTGTGTGTCATTTTCTTGTCTTTTATGAGCTGCTGGACAACTGAATTTCCCTTTGGGGACCTTTCTGTTCTATTCTATTCTACAGACATGGGTCTCCTCTCTTTCTTCTATCGAAGACTACCATTTCAACCATGGGCAGCCGGCTAGTCATCTAGCTAACTTACTAATTCCACTATGTTATCATGGTACACCGGTCCATTTCAATAGATCCAGGTCAAGTTTGACCCAAAACAGTACAAAAATGTGTTGTTCCTGTCCTTGTCAAATGTCAGAACAGGTCACCTTTGATCCAAATATTATGCAACCTATGGAATAAATCAGCAGGCTGAAAGCGCACACAATGAAACAGCTCACACAGTTGCATGAAAAATGCAATTAAAAAAACCCCTAATACTTCTTTATCCACCAAGAGTTCCCAAGTGTTATTTTAAAACTTCTAATTTTTTTGTATGTCATTGCCAGGATCATGGCAATGACATAATATTAAAATGAAATAACAAACTATTGAGTTTGCTATTTTTTCACTATAAATCTAACAAAATTGAACTTTTGAAATTATTCCAGAAAGAAAATACATGTAAAGAACTATTTTTGGTTGTTTCATTTGATGCAGCTCCAGAGGTATTTACAGTAACTGCAGATCGTTGCTCTATGTATAATTGTGATAAGAGTATGCACCATTATGTGGAAAACACAGTGACTGTCAGGATCTTTAGCATGTCCAGAAAAGTCAACTCATGACCATGGCAGTATATTTCAGCTGCTGTATTCCTACTGAAAGCTCTGTACATCTCAGACACCTCATAACAGACAGAGCTCTATGTTTAAAGGGGATGAAGGTTAAGAATGTGATTAGCCTTGATTGTCACAACTTGTACACACCCATCTATAATGCAAGATGATGTATTCTTTTTGATCCCTGCAAATGTGCCACAGGTGAGCCAGATGAGCCTGACCACCAGATTACCAAAAGCACTGGGTAGCGCTTGATTGTGACCTGGGCTTCACCACCAGCTGACCTTGACCTTTCAAATGTCTTGCTTTTTTTTTTTTTTTAGGTTCCCAGTACTCTCTTGAGTTCTTGTCTACAGGACATGTGCAGCCTGGAAGTCAGCCCTTATTTGACCAACTAACTGTATTTGATAGAGTTCCCATCTCTTACTGCGACACCCTGACCAAAAGAGAACAACTCAAACCTATCCTGGCATCAAAAAACTTCCCCAAATACTGTGATGACGCAAGTTATGATATCTCATATCTCCACAACATTCCACCATTCATCAACAGCACAGCGTGTAAGTTTTTAAAATATGTGTTTTTGTGACATGTTGATCACATTTTAATCAGCAGCTGTCTGGTGTCGTGCACCATACATATATATAACACATAAAATTAATTTTGCTGTCTTCCTGTATAGATGTTGTACAGCGGCGGCGTGGCTGCATCCAGTCTGCTGATGGGATGGTGTCAGGTTTTGATGTCTGGGCAGTGAATGGAACGGACTTTATAAGCTTTGACCCTGGAACTAAAAGCTGGACGTCCCAGTCTCCTTCTGCAATAACAGTTCAACATCAGTGGAACAAAGAGAAGCATATGAACTTTGCCTTTAGCCACTTCATTAGAGAAGAATGTCCACAGATGATCCAGATGATTCAATTAAGATCAATACCACAAAAAACGGGTGAGAGCTGCAATTACTGTCCACATCAAACGCTGACATGTAGCTACACGCACACACCCACACATACACCCACCCACACACACACACACACACACACACACACACACACACACACACACACACATTTCACACAACAAAAAAATGCAACATGTTCTCATGCCAAGTCATCACATATCACTGCTTTGTCAGTGGACTTTTACGTCTACATATTACATGCTAGGTATCCTCCTGCACCTGCTGTTGACATTCCAGGACATCACAAATAATGCTGTCACATCAACAAAAGCACATTGTTAGGTTTAGGCAACAAAAGCATTTGATCAGGTTTAAAAAAAAACACGTCATGGTTTGGCTCTACATTAATGGGAAACACAGACTAATTTGGGGTTCAGTATCATACCTAAGAACACTCTGGACGGACTGGAGAAACCCCAGATCTTCCAATTAGTAGAGGGCCTGCTCGACCTCCTCAGCCACAGCCACCCCATAATCTCCTCAGTGACATTAGAGATGGAGCCAATCAGAGTCTTGAGGATGTTCCAGGACACCATTGTCAGCGTCACTGATGGTATCAGTGAATTCACTGAGTCTCTGGTGAATTTAATTCTTAAAACAAAAGAAGCAACTTTACCCAAAACTACTGTTAAATCATTTCTCATACTCAACTTGTATGATTTCATGTTGCAAATGATTGATTGATTGATCAATCGATTGATTGAGAAAGTATCTGTGTGCCTTGCCCTCCTCTCCATGTGTTATCAAGTAAGTTAAACTGTGAAATCCATGTGCCAAAGACACTCATGAGATGTAATTGAAAAGCTAGTAAAACTACTACTTTTTAAGGTCAAGAATGAACTTTCTGATTATGATCTTTGATATTTCTTTATTTCTCCCCAGAGCTACATATATTTGCCAAGTCCATTGAAAACAAAGATGAAGTTCTGTTGAGGTGCCACGTGACAAGTACTGACAGATCAGTGAGCTCAGTGCATCTCATTGGAGATGGGGCTTCCAGGGCCAGTTCGATCACAGTCACGGGACCTGTGCCTTCTGGAGATGGATCTGTGATCCTCAGACTGACAGCTAGGATCTCCCGGAGCCAAAACACCAACACGTATGGCTGCACAGTACAAACAGGAGGTCACAACATCACTGTTTTTTGGGGTGAGATCTTTTTTGAAGTCAGGCAATAAAAATGAATGTCAAACTTTAGTTAGCATTGTACCAGAATTGGGTATCTTCATGGGTCTACAATTTATGTTCAATGCCAACATTCAGTGTCAGTGCAGGAATTAGTGAGTCCGTCACTGAGGGAGATGAAGCTTATGGTCAGTGTGGTGAATGGACGTGTGCGATGTCTGTCCTTTATGCAGGAGATCATATTCCACATACTGTCATGGACCAGTGCCAAGTGCCCTATCTTTCACCTGGCAGAAAGCAGCACACAGCACAACGTAACTATTATTATTGTCTGGGTCTACCTCCTGTGTGGTAGTATAGATAAGGTAAAGGAGGTTGTTGGGTTGGTGCGGGGAGCAGTGAGACCTGGCATTAGGTGAGTGTCTCTGGGATGCCAGAGATCACTGTCTAGCCTCCTGGAGGTGTCGTGGGACCAATTAGATGAAACACTGGTGAAAGGAGGTTCCCACCCGATGACCCCAAAGACATGCTAGTTATCACTGCTCACTGGTCTGTATAGTTAAGCCTTGCCATAATAGCTTATCATAGGGCTTAGGAGGTTAACTACGCTACACTGTCCCCATGATCTGCAGTGGTACTACTTTGTTTCATCTATATCAGTTTTCAGGAAACGTGCAAAAATACGGACGATATAAACGCTGAGTACAGACAGAGGGCACCATCTGTCTCCTACTCCGTATCTAATGCTGAGCATAAATGAGCCCTTAAGATGAGGTATGGTCCGGTGCACTGTTGCGCCCAACAAAAACCCGATCTGAAGTCAGAATGGCACAGTATTTCCCTACAATTTAAATGGCACATTATTCAGATCGTAAGATGCGCCTACATTGGCAAGTTAACACACAAAGGGATGTGAAGGTGGGTTGGGTTTGTGTGAAATAACACTTCATTAGAGAGGAAATTTAGTGATTGGTGATTCTGTAAAATGTGAATGTAGCAGAGAGCAGAGCTGAGATAGAATGGACCACTTTGCTGATCAGAATGGGTATTCAGGATCCGATTTCATTACAGATGGGAGTACTCTTGATGGCATATACCTTCTTCACCTGTCAAGTGCCCACTGGAAAATTCTGACAGTAATCCTTGGATTCTTCTGCACTGTGTCTGCAATCACTATTCTGTCCTGTGCAACTATAGTTCTCCTCAAATGTGGTAAGACTTACTCAGTTCACTTATAAAATACTCTACATATGTTGGTCACATTTCTTTTATAATCAAATATAAGGACTTGTCATTAAACTATTTACTTTGTATTATGTGTTTTGGGTTAAAAAAACAATTTCTTATCAGATTTTTAAAACTATCTAACTAATTAATATCAATTTAGGTATTGGCCTTCATTGGTTGGGCTATTTGTACATGTTAAGAAAATTTCTATGTGTTAACTAAGGAGTATCACAAATTTAGAATAATAGAACTTGAGTGGGCAGTGAAAGTCTTTACATTATACTACCGTCTGTTATTTGTGCCATCCTCACAGAAATATATGCATAAGGAAGAAAATACACAGAGTCTTTACAAACAACATCCAGCTCAACATCAGGATACTTCACTGCTGTCATAGAGAAACACTTGAAACTGTTTTAGTCTCTGTTAAATGAGATGTAACTGCCAGTGTGTCCTAATTATAAATCCAATTTTCCTTGTAGTGAAGAAGAAGTCCTCTCCTCCTTTGCAAGTTGATCCACAGCTGATGGAGCAGTTTAGCAGGATGATGGAGAATGTTGCTTCTCCAGATCTGCAGAGTGTTCTCTCTGCATTTATGCGGGGTACAGAGAGAAACAGAGAGCTCCAGGTGCGGTGGGAGGTGAGCATTAGGCTAAGGGATCAAAATTACTATGATCCAGAGTACTTTGGTCATCAAGTTGGAGCACGTTAATAGATCATTTAGAAATTAAGCAGGGAATAAAAAATATAATAAATAAGAACCAGTAAAATTTGAAATATCAACTGAAAACATTTCTCAGATGACTATTTAATGTATAAACCTCACTGAGAGTTAGAACACTTAATAGTGATTCTGGGTGCAACTCAACTTATATTGCCATTATCCTGTACATAACTGCCATTTAAGGCCACAGTGACAGCTGTTGAGCAAATGCTACATATTCTTACATTAACACTAGAACCATCTGTAACTATCGCTGTATACCTAAAACTGCCAATTGGTAAAATTTACCCACTATTAAAACACATTGATTTTCAAGGCACAAGATGTTGTAGAATGATAATAAATGAACCTGATGCTAATCCAGCACGGTCTTATTCCCAAATTCTCAGATAGTGCCACTTGGTCATTGACACCCGTCACAGACACGTCAGTATGATACACTGTTGAGTGGCATCAGTTTAAAATATCACCGGACAACAACGTAATATAAGGAGCTGGAAAGTCCCTATACAAGACTGTATGCAGCTAATGAACAGAAATTGTTCATTTCCTGTGTATTTTGAAAAGACACAATGCCTGTAACAGGTGTAAATTGACACGCCATCTCAGAACATCAACCACAGACACACTCAGGACACCGAGTGCATCACATGTAGATGTGAAGGTGCACTGACCAAGCGGCAAATTGTTATTAGTTGAAAGTGAGAATGCATTGGCTAATCACATGCTATCATATGCTAACATTTATTTATTGTATGCTACTCACAAAATGACAACAAAATAGTATAATAATAAACATAATAAACTTGCATTGAAAAGTCCCATGCCCGATGTGAAATTATAAATCTCTTTCTCTTGTCTACAGTGAAGGTTGGCCTTATGATGCCACCCTAATACACACTGTCGTAGACAAATGGCGTTGCCATAGGAACATGGAGTTTTTATCTAAATGCGCAAAATTAATTTAATAAATTGTGAAAGAAAAACTTTTTTTTTTTAATGTGTTCTCCTCGGGGAAATTTACCTGCAGACGCTTAACAGACATAAAAGGCTTTTTTGTTTGTTTGTTTGTTTTATCTTGACAATATTCAACAATAGGGGGTGCTACATAACATACTTCTAGAAAAGGTCAAATACTGGGGGACTTACATATTTTATTGACATTAAGGGCAAGTAAATGTTATCTATTGGTGTTTCTGGTGTTAAATATATGCAGCAATAAAAACACAAGACTTTAAACTTTGTTATCACTCCTGATGAGGAATCTCATGAAAAACACCTTATATATTGCAATAGCATTTCTTTCCTTTAACACACTGTACATCATTATACTGTAAAACTTCAGTTAAAAGCTTAGTCCCAGTTAAATGCCCAGTCCCTTTTTCTAGCCCAGTTTGGCAACAAATAAACACCTGTCTCATGAGATGCCCAGTCTGGTGGCCAAGCAGTTCATTTTTTATAAACGGTCTTTGGATGTATAAAACCAGGTTTTTGCTACCCACTTTCAAACAGGGGAAGCTCACTTTAAGTTTACATCATAATATCTGTCATATTGTAACGTTAGCGAGACAGTAACTTATAAAAAGAACATTTAATGCTGAAGCTGTTTTTCAACCACACTCATGCCATAGAACCACAGCAAAACACACCTCAAAGATTCAGATTGGTTTAAACACCTGAACTGTGATGAAAATGAGTTTTATGGCTTATGGAAATAAGGAAGTCTGGACAGCACTCTGTCAGAAGACTCTACTCGCAAATATCTGCATGGGACTGAGCTCAAAATGCAATGATGCAGGTGTGTATTTCCAAAGCGCTGTCAATCACAAAGGGGTTCAGCCTTTTAGACAGTTCCTCCAATCATCATGCAGACACTGAGCGTCCTCTCCCGCCTACCGCTCCATTAGGTCCCAGGGAAGCTGAGCCTCCCTGGAAATGACGGTTTTGTCGCATTTATCCAATGACCGTCTCCCTTTGCTGGGTGAAAAAAACCTGCTCAGCACTCTCGTAGGAATGCCTAGAGGCTCTGCGTCCACCGTGCTGACACGAGAATGTATGACAGGGAGGTCGTGTTTGAAAACTGGTGATAAACAGCTGACGTTTGAACATCATAGTCATGATGTTAAACGCATCCCAGCGCACATTTAATGCAATGTAAATTCTTATTTTAATGTAAATTCAGTAGTGCATATTTGACCATTTCTTCTATGAATTTTTAAGGGAAGTAGAGTTGACAAAAGTTTGTACAGTTTAAAGTTTAAAAGTTTAAACTTTTTGTCAATATGGAGATGCTACACATCGTTAGCTGGTTTGATTCTCCACAATTCAATCGTTCAGTTCATTTTACTGAAACCATGAGCATCAGATAAGACCCTAAGTCATTCAGATTTACCAGCATGATGAAAAAACAAGTTGTCATTCCCTTCCTCCGAAGCTGTCATAAAGTCAGAATATGTGTCCATTCTGCGATTACCCGGTAAATTATTCATATTCCTTGAGTCTGTAAGAGTCCACCGATAAAAAAGGTCAGTGTTTTTCATAAAAATTAACCCACGTTGTGATTGATATGTTATTCAAAGCACAATTTTATACAAGTAATATTAATACTAGTTCAAATAAACAATGTGCTCATATTTCCCATCTTTGCTAAGGAACAGTTTTGTGTAAAAGGAATTAAAGGCCTGTCCAATATAGACAACTGTCTCAAATCTAAGCCTGTTGAGTTCGGTGATTTAAGCAAATAATAGCCCAGGCTACCAATTGAAGTTTTATACACTTTATATCATTGCATTAACAAAATGACCCTATTGTTATTGCTGGAATCTAACTTAAATCTAACTCTATTTATATCTATATTTATATTTAGAGGACCAACCTCTAAAACTACATTTTTGGTATGTGAGATAAACAGTGTCAATAATCACAAGTATCATTAATAGAGAGGCAGCAATGGTACTAAAGCAGGAGTGTATTCTGACGGCAGTATCTCTGCAGGATAAATGGCTGCAGGTTTAGAAGCCCCGAGCAGCCACTGCTGGTAATCATTTTTCCATCAGTGTATGTGCAATATTATATGCAGGCCTATAGACATTCTCCAGGCAGGAGTGCACAGTGAGCACGCAGCCTTACCTTCTGTCTGACCCTTATTGAAATGTATCAACGACTCACTGGTGAGGGGAAAGTATTATTTATGCTACTATGTGACTTTGCAGCTCAGTTTGCATTTTTATTGTTTATAATGCTGGACTGTATTCTGATTCAAGTGCAAATGTATGTAAATATTGTTCAAACAAAGCTAAGTATTTTTTCTATGTAACTGTTTTTTTTTTTCAATCATCATGTGTAGCACTGATCACACTGTATAATACTATGAATCTTTTCCAAAACCTCTGCTGCACTCTTATGTTCATGTGCTACTATTTAGCATTAGCAAAACACATTTAAGAAAAACAGCAGATACCTTTTTTATCATTACATCAGACAGAAATACAGTATATGCATAAATGTTTATTTCCATTAGTTTACTCTGCACTGCATGAACATCAGTAGAAAAGTTTGCGTAGAATGCCCTGTAACACAGTTATGTCTTGCAAAGCTACTTTCCGTTTCCAGGGAATGGGATGTTCTTTTATTCCAACCCCTCTTTTTTGTTAGTCTTTTTTTTTTTCATTTTGTGTCACATGGCAAAAGCCAAACTTGAAAACCAAATGTAAGTTTGTGTCACCACACAACCAAAAATACAAACGCAGGATTGGGTCAGTGATCTGTATTAGACTGACATGTTTTAATACAAAGTTTCTGTGTTTCCACCAGTATTGTCTTTAAAAGCTAAAGTACACAAGCTTTTGTCTTTTAATAATGACACGCTGGGATACAAACAAGTCAAACTCTATAATTATGGATGTGAATGAACCTCAAATGTATGTTAGAAAAAAAATCTACTAAAAGAAAGTACAGACTGGGTTTAACTGTCCGCATTTCAGGGAAGGGCCAACGCAGCTTTATTGTATGTTTTTCTGTTATTCTTGTCTAACATATTATGTGTAATAAAAACAAATGTAAATCACTCTCAATGTCCCCTCTGTTATTTTGTCTGATTGCTAATGGAGGTTGCAAAAATGAACTTGAATGTTGACACTGAATCATGTCTCTTTCTTAGTGTAACGTGCCTTTTACTTGTTTTTAGTATTTCCAGACAATTTGTCTCCTCTTAGAGACATTCATCAAAGTGCTACATAGACCTTCATGTTTAGAAGTCACTCTTGTCTACATCTACAAATCCAACCCTCCAGTCTGTGAGCTGCTTTTACAGCAGTAACCACAAGGGGGAGACAGAAAACACAGTTATATTAATGAGACTCCATACCAGGGATGCAAATACAAACCGTGCAGTGTGGTTGAGAAAGTGAGACCCTAGAGAAAGTGGGCCCTCCGGCAATGTGTTGTATTTAGAATGGGTCCTTACGAGTGATTGCCAACTTGGAAAAATGCTGTTTTCAAAGAAAAACTCTTACTAAATTAATAACAGTGCCATTTGCTTTATATGCCCTTGAAAAAGCAAAACCCATCTCATTCATGTTTTGTTTTTCTTTTTTTAAAATAGTCAGTGACATCTATAACAAAATTATATGCTTATTCTAAATACACTAAATATACTATCAACATTGTTAAATTGATAATTTCTCATTTTCTTTGGTATTTTTGTCATGCAGATATGCAATGATGATTGCTGAGGAATATGTATGTTACCTTTATCCATTGTCAAGTGTACTATCGGGCCCGTCATAATAGCGTGCACCAGGGCCTGTCGTACCTACTTCACGCCATCACTTCAGACTTAGATTAAACTTCATAAGAAGAATTTAATTGTGGTTTGACTCTCAGTGTGGCACACAAACACACAGGCAGGTAAACAGGATAGCCCCTGTTTTTTGACACCCAGCTCTCTCTTTTAGATCAATTTCAACATGTTTCTGATTATGTATTTGACCTGTAATTTTATTTCCATTTATTTTAAAGATGTTAAGTGATTTAAAAAACTTTTATAGTATAATGCATATGATTTTGACTTACATCACTTATTCACACCAAAGGCCCCATCACTATGCCTGTTTATACCTGGTATTAACAAATAGACAGCTGGAAGTTGAGGTGTGAATGCACCCAATGTTTTGAGATCCGATCATTCAGACCGCATTTGTAGGCTGTGTTTCATAATTCCACATGTATTTATTTCACAGGACTTTTTTCCTAGTTTCACATTAATTTCTCATATCACATCTTAAAGGGTTGAAGCGCTGAAATACAATGGCAATGGCTAATGACTCAGTGGGGGTGACAACAGAATGTAGTAATCACTTTTCAAAACTATGTTTTGCATTAATTTGTTGTAAACAAAAACAAACAAACAAAACATGCCTCTTTTATCTCATGGCCATCCACAATGATATGGATCAGTGTGACAAACAGACATGCCATCATACCCCACTCCCCATCAGGGGTGTTATAGAGGGGGGAAAGTCTGGAATGAAAAGTTTGGTTTTGGTTGCAATCTTTTATTCCAAATAATGAAGCTTGCGAAAGTTCCGACTCTCTTTACGCTGTCATTTCATTTACAGATCTCTCTGCCTCACTCCAGCTTCTTCACTATTAGATAGATATGGGCTTCACTCTAAATTAATCCAAGCAGATTTTGCAATGATCTCCCTAAACCAATCATGTCACTGCTGTAGAAGTTAAAACTGTTCTCCCCTCTGCTGTGATCAGTTGTCATTTCAGGATGAACAGACACAACCCACCTCCACCCCATTTTCCTGCAGTCTTCATCACATCCATTGCCCAGTCCTGCTCCTCATCCCATCATTTTCATCCTTCAGCCATCCCTCTCTTCACCTCCACCACCTGTGTCTAGACTCCTACAAAGGTAGTCCCGCCACCAGACAATCAGTGATCTCCACCTTCTTATAGTCTGGGGACACTCCTTTCTAAAGTGTGTTTAACACACCGGCGAAAATGGCCGGCAACAAAGCAACGCCTCTTGCATTTTTGAAAAGGACATGCCTTCTCGGAAATGTGTGCTCCCCCTTCTCTTGTCCGCAAGGAAACAAACACACAGAGAGCTTGAAAATGGATGCCGAGAGATTAAACTCCATTTTATCAAACGTGTGCTCAGAAGAAAATATTTTTTCCAGCGGATGTCTTAGTTACAACATGATTGAGCTAACTGGAGTAGTTTCATGTCGTATCCGACAACGGGAGGCTTTTAACAGATGACGTCCTGATGTTAGCTTTGCTGCTGCTGTTAGCTGTCCCTGTCAGCTGCAGCCACTGATGCTTTCTAGACATCGTGATTTCCCAAAACTGAATAAATACCACACATAGCAACACAAAACTGCTTTGCTAGCTCAATCATGTTGTAACTAAGATATCCGCTGGAAAAGATTTTTTTTTCACGGACCGTTTAATGAGTTATTAGCTATTACAGACACCGCTAACGGCTAACAGGGCTAACAGCTAACGGTTAGCCCAGCTAAACGTGCACACAGAAATAATAATGTTTGTTCAATCATTGTGCTTATAGACTTTACAAACATCGGATTAGTCTAAACGGTGATACAGTGATGTGAAAAATGTGATATATAGGCTATATATATATATATAGCTAAAAGCTCTGCTGGTTTTCTACCCGTAAGTATTTGTAAACAACAAGGCGATTCCCTCTAACTTTATAGTCCGGCCGGACGGATGAGTCATGGCCTTGTAAAAGATTATGTTTGTTTCTTTTAGTTGGCGAGAATGTGTCGCCGCAAACGTGACAAACATCCACTGACTTTGACGGCGTTGTCTGCGAGCACGGCTGAGCCATTTTGTACCACTACACGTGTTTCTAGTGGGACTATGTTTACAAGCACAAGAGTTCAGCGAGCCACCGAAGGACCGCCCTGCAGATTTACTATTGGTTCTGCAACGCAGGGAGTTTTTTTAAACTCTGAAATTGTATCCGCCCATCTAAACACAAAATCAGGGAGAAAGACATCAGTCTTTAGTTAAGCAAAGCGTCTAAAGACTGACTTGAGAGTCTACCATCAAGGTAAATTTTCTGACTACCATGGCATCTCTACCCCCTAAATATACATGTCACAGTGGGGTCTAGTCGCCAAAGAACTTTTCACTATTCATCTTCATTGCAAAATGCAGCAAAATGGTTTCGTCCACCCCTGCACAGTTGTCTCTGAACTCAGCCAGAACCAAGTGAGTGACTGCTTATGCTGCCCAAGTCTTTCTACAAGCAAGGGGATTCCAAAAGAGAAAAGAAAAAAGAAAGAAAGGAAAGGGGAAGAAAGCAATGTGAAATTTCAAAAGGTACTTGATATAGACATGGACATGGATCAAGAGAGGAAGGGCAGGGGACCCACAAAGACTACTTACGCATAGGGCCCAGCATTTGCTGCTACACTTCTGCCTCCACCCCCAAGTAATAATGAGGTCTTCACTAACAAGACCTCACCAATGCTATTTTCAGAATGATTTATTACATGTTATGGATAATGAGTAGTCATGGCTGAGGAGGAGAGGGTTTAGGGATGAAGGGATGAGGATGGAGGGGTGAGGGATGAAGGGATGAGGGGATGAGGATGAAGGGATGAGGTTTGAGGGATGAAGGGATGAGGGGGAGAAGGGGTGAAGGTATGAGAGGAGGAAAGAGGGTTGTGGGTGGATGGATGGACAGATAGATGGATGGATGGATGCTTGGTGGTCGGAACCAGGAAGTTGAGACTCTGGGTGGGGGAGCCGTCTCTTCGATCTCTGGGATATGATTGTTAAAGTTAGAACTAATAAAAAGTCTGTATAGTTGCATTGAATGTATGGGTTTTGTTGTGTTGTTGTTTATCATTTACGCTGCTTTTATTGTACCCGTTTTCAGGAACAGTGGAGACTGCGTTAAATGCATCTGTTTCATGTTTTGAAACATATTTTATGTATGATAAAGACTACACAGTATGTAACACAGCTGTCATTACATTACAACCTTACTTGAATTTCAATTTAGCTGGAGATTGTTTTCTCTCCATCCTATTTTGTTACCATGTGCAACAAAAGCTTAGATTAAAATGACAACGTCCCAGCAAAGCAGTGATTTCATCTGGGTGTCCTGATCCTAATCCACACAATGCTTTTACAAAGATTCACCAAAGACATACAGGCCTGTGCTAATACACTGTGTGTGTGTGTGTGTGTGTGTGTGTGTGTGTATTTGCACATATAAGACTACAGCACATTTTAACCAATGGAGTGAGGACATTTTTTAAAGTGAAGTGATGCTGACCCCTCCTTGCTTTTCCAAAGGCCTGTTTGAGCATTGAGACTTGATTTTACTGTTCAGGTTTGAATTAGGTGTGGGTTGGGGTTAGGCATTTTGTTGTAATGGTTAAGATTAGGGTTAGGGGTTAGGGAATGGATTTGTAACAAGGGTCCTCACAAAAATAGACGTACAAGTGTGTGTGTGTGTGTGTGTGTGTGTGTGTAAAGGAGATTCAAACCCCACTGTTCCCCAGATGAGCTGAAAGTCAGATGACGTGTTGTAATTTCACATCACAGCTGTATCGGTCATAAATACGGTTAAACCTTTTCACATGACAGTGTGCACGACTGGATGGAGGGTTATTGTAAATGGAAATGCTATTCCCTCCCTCTCCCTCCCCCCTTCTCTCTCTCTCTAAGCTGTAATGCACTCCAACAGCTGGCATTCTCTCAGCACATCTTCACACACTGAGCAGCCAGTCTGCTGTTGCTGCAGCAGCATCATCCTCTTACACGCCACAAACACAACGAGCGACTCTTTGAAAGGCTTGTCTGGATTTTGCATGGATGCTCCTTTTTGCTAAAGCAGGGAGTAACAGAAGTGTTTGGGCTATATGGAGGACAAGGTAAAACAATTGCACTTCTTTTCTGTAAGAACCTATAACTGGACAAACTTTTAAACACAAGTCAGCATCATGAGGAAAAATGATCACATTGAAAAAAATGTTTTTAACAGCAGCAAATGCTAAAACTTCTCTTTGAGACCTACTGAACATGTGTTTTATATGTTAGCAGTATACATTGCTAGCCTGTAGACATCCACTTACACAATGCTTACTCTATTCTTGCTTGCTTTGTGCTAATATTGCAATTCAGCCTTTATTCAAGGTGAATGAGGATTAGTTTGAGTGCTACATATCACACTTGTAGTACAGATGGAATGACTGGGCTGTCTATGCAGTACAAAGATGCATTTTTTTAAATTGGTGCTACATGACCAGAGCAAACAGAGGGAAAGGGCTGTGGCAACTGTTTTTGCTTGAGAGTTGGAAAACCTATAACTTTCAGAATGCACTGCACTGGACCAATAGACACTCCTGCCGATGGGTGACATGATGTGAGTTGGTTGCTCATCCAAAAAGCAATATGGCAGCTGTCTGGGGACAAATGATATCATATTACAATTAAACATTAAGCATAAATATGTTTCTGAAAATATTTGGGGCAAATGGGGTCTTTACTCTTTTGGTGCTTCTCAAAGTCAAGGACGGATTCCTAAATGGTTGAATATCAAGAAGGCTACAAATCCCATTAAATCCCAACAAAGGACAGTTCCAGTGTCAAAGATCCTTCAAATTCTACCAAGTACTGAGTCCTTCCCTCATGATTTGCCAACATTGAAGGCGGGGACTCTTCAATGATGCACACCTGGACACTTGCTAGCCTGTTCCAGTGTGTCTTCACTGAAAGCTAGGAAGGATTAATGCCTAGCCTCAGCAGGATTTGACTCGGAAGGACCCCTTCTACCAAGAAAACATCCCTGACTTTGAGAAGAACCACTGGTGTCCATGGTGTTGGCACGCGTGAACAAAAATGAGGAAGTACAATCCGTATTTTGAGCAGCAGCCCCAGTGCCAGTGAAAATCTCTATCTATCTATCTATCTATCTATCTATCTATCTATCTATCTATCTATCTATCTCACCTAAAAATGTTCAAATGCAACTTTGCAATAGCAAATAGTTTTGAAAGAAACATAATGCGTCCAGGATTACATTTTTGATCTGCATAATGAGAAAACTGTTTAAATGAAAGTATCTGCAAAGTTATAAAATGTTTATACTCAAAGTATCTTAAAAATATTCACTGACAACATACTAATTTCTGCTCACAGAAACTAAAACAGAAGGAATGTTTTTACTTGGTTAAGATTAGTGAAACATGTTGTAATTTGAAGCCCCAAAATAACTTGTTCACTTTTTCAGTATTTAACCAAAACCACAACCACACAGTCACAGGAAAGGAAAGGCTCACAATTTTTCAAGTCTGTCTTACAACAATGTCCATGTGCCCATATGAACATTGAAACAGGTTTTATTTGCTGTTCAGATTGGTTACAGATTCCTTCCTAATCTTTCTCCAATGGAGAGATGGGGCACAAACACTTTCTGTTTAGTGCAACAAAAAAAAAGCATTTCAAATTTAGTCAAGTAGTAAGTCAAATCAAGTGGGCATCTTCCAAATAACAGCCTTTTGAATATAAAAACCTTTTAAAGCAACTTCCAGATGAGCAGTTTTTTATAGCTTTTAATGGGCCATCATCTTGGAATGAAGTTTCTGGTTCTGTAAATATATCAATTATGGTACCAAACCTGGTAACCTGGCAAGATTCCAGGAAGCTGCACACAGTTAGCTAGCTCCAACAACTCCCTGGACATGCCTAAACTTAATTGCTAGGAAAAATACTGGCATTGTATGTTTCTGCAAACCATGGATATGTTACATATTTATGTTTGAACAATGCTGCTGTTAACCTGTGGCAGGGCAAGGCACAAAAAGAACTGGTTATAGTTGGGTAGAGATCACATTTTGGCTTAAAATACCTGGTTTTGGTGTCACAATCCCAACAGGAAACACAGCGGTGTCTCAGCTTTTTACAGCACTATCCCTGCTGGAAAATCAGCTGCAGGTTGCTTAAAAATATCTATGTTTGGTGCCTAAAAAGCAGTTGAATACACAGCAATGACTTGCTAAAAAACAACTGGCTTTGTGGTTTGTTGGTCTTGTACAGTGGTCTGCAGCTTGGCAGGTGACTCACCTGGATATAACACCATACACCATCCCCTCCACCTCCCAATGACAAAGTCAGCTCATTGCATGGGATAAGAACGTTTACTATACAGGAAAAAAAATAGAACAATTGTATATGTACAGGTTGATTCATGAGGAGAACAGTGGAGGTAATGATGAGCCCAAATGTTTCTGTGTTCACATGCTTTGGGTTCAACACTGTCTATAATCACCATCAAAGATTAAAGCTTGACCCTTGGCATAGAGCATAATCTGACTATCAGCTCAAATACTGCAGCACTGACATGAAATCCTTTGTCATTTGGGTCAGATGATTAACATTAAAGGAGCAGGACAGTCAGCATGAGAATTCAGGTCAGCTGTGTTCAGTGAGTGCTCCAACAACACCATAGCACCAATATTCAGTCTCCTTTTAACCCTGGATTGTTGTCCCCGGTTACGGCCTCTGTAAACAAATCAAGACTCTACAAGAGACCAAACATATAAAGGACACCACAAAAGTTATGAGAGGGAAAAACAGTAAGTTGTATTACTTAACAAGAATGAAACAACACTAACAACTTAATGCAGGAAACAAAACTGGTTGAAGATCCCAGCCAAAAAAATAAAAGATGGAGAAGTCGCTAGGCCAGCCACTCAATGGGCCATCATACCCAGCTCATCCCCATAAACTGCCTAAACCGAAACTAAACTGTGCCAAACAAAATCCAAGAATTTAACTACTGGCAATCTCCAACCCAAACTAAAATAACAAAACCCAACAAGCCAACTCATGCTGGGAAACAAGGCAGGAAGAAAACCATCCCCCAACTGCTGTCTGTGCTGCTGTGGGCGTGTGTCTCTGTGTGTCTCACATTCAGGTCTCTTTTATTCCCTTTCTCCCAGTTACTTCAGGTGCTGCTCTCCTGCACAAAGAGAGACAGGTAGAGAGGAGGGAGAGAGAGGGAGACAAACACATCCAATATATGCAGGACCACATGTAACGCCCCCACCCTAAGATGTACAATAACGGGAATGCAATTACGTATTAAATCAGCAGCGCAGCAACTCATTGGCCAGGACATTTTCCCAACCTTTAACATGCCTGACCTCCATGCTGAAGGCTTGCAAGAAAACGGCCCAACGCATCAGCTCCTGGTTTGTGTTCCACATCTGATTAATGAACACAAAAGGACTGTGGTCAGTGTGAACAACAGTAGGTGTGCTAGAAGAGCTGACATAAACTTTAAAGCATTCAAGTGTCAAAACAAGCGCGAGAGCTTCTTTCTCTACAGTGGAGTGCACCCGTTGATGTCCTTTAATTTTCTTGGATAAAAACAAAACAAGATGCTCAACACCATCATCTCCTTCTTAAAGTACAACAGCACCCACTCCCACATCACTCCCATCAACAGAGAGTTTGAATAGCCGATCAAAATCAGGTGTAGAAAGTACGGCGGCATTAGTCAACAAAGCCTTTACACACTCCAATGACACTGGCAACTCTGGGATCAGTGGAAGTGTATTTTTGGGCTCAAGAAACTGGTGAGTATAGCTGTGACAGCAGAAAAGTTTTTACAAAAACATCTATAATAGCCTGCCATCCCCCAAAAACCGGCCCAGCTCACATTAGGGATGGCAGGATGGCTTCCACCGTAGAGTGTACTGGCTTGACTTGACACGACCCACAACTTTACCCAAGTATGCCACTGTAGCTTGGCCAAAGTCGCACTTTGCAAGATAACATTAGCATCACACAACCTCCCAAACACAGCGTGGAGCTGCAGAATTTGATCGACTCATAAGCACTTAAATGTAACAAGAGTGTTATGATCACCAAGCGGTATCACCGTGTACTGCAAAGGAGCATCAAGGGTCACAAATGCAGATAGGAGGATGCAGAGGATAACAGTCTGGCTTTGAGAACCCATTCACCTCATTAAACTCGGTACAAAACTGTTCTGAGCCATCAGATTTATCAGCTCATACACATGGTGAGCTCCATGAACTAGAGCTAGCATGTAGATTGCCTGCTTTTGCAGATGACGGCTTATCAGGATTCACTCTACATGCATAATGTTTAACAGATAGAGAGTTCCCCACATTGATGTCATGTTGCTGCACAGGGATCTAGACATGTGAGATTCAATTAAACTGGCCACATCCTCAAGTTGTGACTTGGATCTTAGCTTGGTAAGCTTGATCCCTTTAGCTGCTACATGCTCCGCTATGTTTACTAGCCAGTCTGTCTGCTGTCTACGCACACACACACACACACACACACACACACACACACACACACACACACACACATTGTTCTAGATACCGTTTTAGCTGGGTTCAAATATTTTTATTTTGTGACAACAGGAAATGCAAGAGCCATCATGCCAGAGCACTGCAGGATTGACATCATTCCTCTAAAGGTGGGTAGGAACATATTTGTTGTACAGTACATTATGTATTTAGGCCTACATCCATGAATGTGTGTATGTGTGTCAGCAGTGATGAGTGAACAGGCACTGGTCCATGTGCCGTCATCACCATGCCAGGGCCCTGGTTACCAGACGGCCCTGCACCGAGCCGCCACGGTGGGGAACAGTGATGCCATGGCTGCTCTGATTCAGGGAGGCTGTGCTGTGGACCTGCAGGACAAAGTGAGTAGACACACTGTACATGTCCAAACTCTGTCACACAGAGGAAAATCATTCATATATTCTCAGATTGTGTAGTTGATTAAATGATGATAGTTTGTGATGAGAATACTGTGTCCAATATGTGTTTGAGGACGGCAACACGGCGCTACATGAGGTGTCCTGGCATGGTTTCTCTCAATGTGTGAAACTGCTGGTCAAGTCAGGAGCTGATGTACACATCAGGAACAAGGTAGGACAATCATAATTTCAAAACATATCATATATACCACACAAGGACTACTTATTCTATGTTTCTGAAACTTTTATCCACATCTTGTAGCCTTGCACAGTGGACAGAGTTGCTTACTTTTCAAACGACTGTTCCAAAGTCCTTAGCAGAACATAAATAAAGATGAGAATATGGCTAAACCAGGGGTGTAAATATAGACAGTGCAAGCAGAGTGGTTGCATTGGGACCCATGGGGTGAGGGGGCCTGTAGAGAGTGGGCCCTTCAACTATATGTTAGGCAGAAAACAGGCCCCTGTGAGTAATTTAGGTTGCCACCTTAGAAATATGCCTGTGTTCAAAGAAAAACCTCACATTTAATTTAAAACGTTCCGTACCCATTGGTAGCTTTGTCACCTTCTATCTATGCCAATCTTCAATGCCTATGTGCAGTTTCACATAGATTGACCACGTCAGTGAGTAGAAAAACGTGGGACAGACAGAATGACTGACTGACAGAATGACACACTGACAGTTTCCGTGATTATGTACAGCATACCATACTATGACTTAGTCATACCAAACATTAGAAAACAACACCAACATTGGTCCACAGGGGGAGCCACAGCGATCGGTCGCATTTTAGCCATTTTTAAGCATTTTTCTGTTGTTATAGCGCCACCCAGTTGCCAATTAGAGTTAAATTTCTCCAGTCACCTTGAGGCGTCCTGTTCTACATATCTACCAAGTTTAGTAAAAATCCATATGGCGGTTAGGCCTAGATAAGAAATGAGCTCTCTAGCGCCCCCATTTTGTTTGATGGGGTCAATAATGGAGGGGTCCCCTCAGATTATGTGTGCTCATATGCCTACAAAGTTGCGTGGTGATGGGTGAAACCACTGAGTTAAAGAAATACTTCACCCACAAAAGGACCATTGACATACCAGTTACTCAGAGTGTGTCACACTGAGTTTGTAAAGAAAACACTTCAAAGTAACACATGGTGAGTAACTGATTTACAAATGGTAAGTTTACAGGTGAAGTATTCCTTTAAAGTGCATGCTCTAAAGTTGCTTACTTACACTATGACGTGACAAGAATGACTCTATGTTCCAAAACACCTGCCAAATACTTCCAACAATGTGGACTGTCTCCTGGCTGTTTATCCTGTCAGAGCTATGCTGTTACATGCTCTCCAGCCCAGTCTGTTTTGTGTTGATTCAGGCAGGAAACACAGCACTCCACCTGGCCTGTCAGAACGCACATGCTCAGACTGCTCGCCTCCTGCTGCTCGGAGGATCCACACCAGACACCAAGAACAACGTGAGTCTTCCAGCATCCCATAATGCAATGAGATGCTCTCTAACTAACACAAGATTTCAAGAGTGGTAGACTCACTGCTGTGTCACTATGACACCACTGAGCTCTGGTACTATTGACTGTTGAACAGTGAGGAATAGTTTCACAGTGCTGTCAGTGCATCACTGAAAATGGAACTGTGCTTTGGTTCCAGATGGGTGACACCTGCTTGCATGTGGCTGCTCGCTACAACAACCTGACGCTGGTAAAACTGCTGCTCGGTTCTCTGTGCTCTGTGACAGAGAGAAACCAGGTACAATATGTCTGTGTAATCAGAGTATAATTACAGCCCATACAACACAAACAATTAAAAAAATCCATCACACATTAGTAAGAACACAGTGAAACTCATGCCGGTAAAACCATTTTCATTCTGTTTTTGTGTCATTACTCTGGTGTCAGGGAGAGACCTTTCTGTTGTCTGACAACAAATGCGTGCGTGTGTGTGTGTGTGTGTGTGTGTGTGTGTGCATGTGATTTCAGTCATGCTTTTGTCTTGTATTATTGGCTTGTATGAGTGGAATCACGAATGGATTGCAACATAAGGCCTTTCAAGTCTCCCAAATGCTCAAAGCGTTTTTAACACAGTATGTCACATTCACCCATTCAAACACACATTCCCACACTGGTGGCCGAGGCTACCATACAGGGTGCCACCTCAGTTACACTAAACATTCACACACACTCAAACACTGATATCACAGCCAGCGGGAGCAATTTGTGGTTCAGTATCTTGCCCAAGGATACTCTGACATGCAGACTTGAGGCGCCGAACCCTCTCCACCTCCTCCACAGCTGCCCCTATATTTATAAGTTGAGCACACTATGTCCCTTCCTCCAGCCACATTTTGCTACCTCAAATACATTTATTTCCAAAATGTCTGTAGAGGAGCGCTTCCAGGACTCAAATTGTTTGCTTGAGCTGCTCTTTGGATGGGACAATCATATATAGAGAAACTCCAAGGCACTCTCTTTGGAAAAATTAAAAAGCCTTTACTGTTATGGCTTGTTCATCTTAAACCTTTAAAAACTCTGATGCATTTCAGCATACAAGCCTTCGTCAGGGAGTCAGACAGTTTTCAAACTGGAAAAGACTTCCTTTAAAGCTTTCAAACCACCAATCAGAGGCCTCCACTTAGCAGAAGCAGGTATAGGGTTGTAGTACTATACAAAGACCACTAGATGTCCTCTTTCACACTTAATAGAAGAGAATTTTCATGACTACATACAAAGGTTACATAAACTGCATGCATCACTACAACACATATTTAAGTCAAGGGTATGGTTTACAGGTTGACAAAAAACAACAAGCCAAACACCATAGAAAAAAACACAGTTAATCAAAGGAAGACACTAGACACACTCAAGTTCTTCGTTCAGGCCTGGGTATCTAGTAGCCTGCAGTTTGTCAATCCAGAAACTTTCTCACTGGTTTAGTTGTTTTTGCCTGTTGCCAACAGGCCACTCTGTTTCAATGCCCTCTCACTCTAACAATTCCTATGTTCAGGCCAGCACTGAGCCCATGGTCACCTCCACCACTGTTTTTGGCAGCCCAGATGGGCCTATCTTAAATACATCAGCAGCTCATTCTCCACCAGTATCCCTCTCATCCATTCCAACCATAATTAGTAATAGACCACCGCCACCCAAGTACTGTTCTATCAGCATTTCTAAAGGTGTCAGTTACCAGAATCTTCGCCCATTGCAAAAAGTGTCCGGGACAACTGATGGCACTACTCCCAACCTAAACTCCCACATCACTCTAAATCTGGCCTTAATTAACGCTAGATCGCTAACAAATAAGACCTTCCTGTTAAAGGACTTTTTCTCCTCCCGTGATCTACATGATGTTTATCACAGAGACCTGGGTGAAAGATGGTGACTCCGTATGTTTTTCTGAGCTTCTCCCTCCTGACTGTAACTTTTTTAGTTCCCAACAACTAGTAAAGGAGGTGGGATGGCGTGTGTGTATAAATCCAGCTTTCACTGCCAACTGATTCAACATATCACTCAATCCAGTTTTGAACTGCAGCTCATTGACTACTTGCATTAATTTATCACCCTCCTAAATATAACAAGAACTTTATTCAGGACTTTGAAAATCTCCTGTCTAATATTCTCATGACATATGATAGGTGCCTGATCATAGGAGATCTCAGTATTCATGTTTGTTGTAGAGATAAACCAATGGTTAAGGAGTTTCTCTCTCTTATTGACTCCTTTGAATTTACACAGTGGGTCTCTGGCCCAACACATGAGAAGGGGCACACACTTGATTTGGTATTGTCCTGTGGCCTATCTGTCAGTATAAATGAAATCTGTAATAGTGCCTGCATTTCAGATCATTTGCCTGTTATGTTTTCTGCTATGATTCCCTTCTCTGTTGCTCCTACTCATCCACCAATTCATCGGTTCTGGGTTATAAACTCAGATACTTCTCTGAAATTCTGCACCACCTTAGAGGATTTTGCAAATTCATCTTTTCACTCAGCACTACCATACTGGATTCTATTGCCCCTTTTCAAACCAGAAGCTCTAAGACTCCCTCCGAACCCTGGATTAATGATTCCATCCGTTCTCTCAGGCATTCTTGCAGGCGTGCTGAGAGGAAATGGAAGAAGGACAAATTACAGGTGTCATATGGTATATTGCGAGAATGTCTACAAGAGTACCAGAAAATGGTGAAAGCTGCAAAAACTACCTATTTTTCCAATCTTGTGTCTAGCAACATTAACAGGTCTAAAGTTCTTTTTAATGTTCTGGATTCCATTGTCAACACCTGTTCTCTGTGATAACTTTGTTAACTTCTTTATTGACAAAATCTGTGCTTTACAATCAGTCTCACCTGTTGCTTCCCCTGACCCCTCTGAGCCCAACTTGTGCTCTGCTGTTTTTAACCAGTTTGAGCCGATAGCACTAGAGGAGCTGTCAGAAGTTGTTCAAGAGCTTCGCCCCACAAACTGCCCATCTGACTGCATTCCCTCCCACCTCTTTAAGAATGTCTTTAATTCTACTGGCTCTTTCATTCTAAAGTTAGTCCATGCTTGTTTCAGCTCAGGGTGTTTCCCAGCATCTCTAAAGCATGCTATAGTACAGCCACTCATTAAAAAACCCAACCTTGACCCCACTGTTCTCTCTAACTTCCGACCCATCTCCAAACTTTCATTTTTATCAAAAGTGCTGCAGAAGGTAATGACTAACCAGCTGTTTTTGAAAAATTTCAGTCTGGCTTCAGGCCACGTCATAGCTGTGAATCTGCCCTGCTTAAAGTACGGTATTTAATGACATTGCTGTAACTGCAGACTTAGGATGTGCAGCAATGCTAATGACCCTGGACTTAACAGCAGCATTTGACACTGTAGACCATGGGATCCTGTTGTCACGTTTAGAGCATCATTTGGGTATTAAAGGGGCAGCCCTCATGCTGATTAAGTACTATTTGACTGATAGGAGTTTCTCTGTGCAGATAGGCAGTTTCTCCTCTATTGTGGCCCCCCCCTCATGTGTGGAGTACCTCAGGGGTCGATTTTAGGCCCCCTGTTATTTTCCTTGTATATGCTGCCTCTGGGGTCTATCTTCCGTAAGCACAATATTTCCTTCCATTGCTATGCGGATGATGTGCAGATCTATCTCCCACCGAAACCTCTATTAGCTTGTCTTGCCGACATTAAGAGTTGGATGAGCCAGAGCCAACTCAATCTCAATGACAATAAAACTGAGATTACTGTATTTGGCCTTCCAGAAGGCTGTTTTAATTCATTTAATGGCCAGGATCTCCTTGCCATGAAAACCACTCCCTTTATAAAAAGCCTTGGTATAACTTTTGATTCTAACCTTGATTTTAAAAAACAAATCAGCACAGTGGTAAAAGGGTCCTTTCACCAAATTCGTACTCTGTCAAAAGTCAAGCCTTATTTATCTTTTATTGACCTGGAGAGGGTCATCCATGCTTTTATATCTTGCAGGCTGGATTATTGTAACTCTTTATATGTTGGTCTAGACCACACCTCGCTCCGCTGCCTGCAGCTGGTGCAGAATGCTGCTGCTCGCCTTTTGACTGGCACCAAAAAACGTGAACACATCACCCCTGTTCTGGCCTCCCTCCACTGGCTCTTCCGTTTTAGAATTGATTTTAAAGTGTTATTAACTGTTTTTAAGATTTTAACTGGTCTGGCTCCCCTATATCTTGCAGAACTTATTCAGGTCCGAAATCCAGCCAGAGCTCTATGTTTGTCCAGAGAACTGTTGCTGGATATACCAAGATCTAAATTAAAGACTAAAGGCGACCGTGCCTTCTCTGTAGCTGCTCCCAAGCTCTGGAATAGCCTGCCACTACATATTAGACATGCGGGATCCGTGGTGAGGTCTAAGTCTGCCTTAGAGACCCATCTATTCTCCCTTGCCTTCGGATCCACAGGACCCTCTACCTTAGCCTAGTTTTTTCTTTTTTGTGTATGCGCATACGTATGTATATGTGTATATACATTATGCGTGTACATGTGTATGGGTGTATGTGTGTGCGTATTGATTCAGTATATGCATGTATGTATTTTTTATATTTGTATATATTTTTTACTTCTGCACTGTAAAGCACTTTGGCTGACTGTGACAGGTCTTTTAAACGTGCTATATAAATAAAAGTGAACTTGAACTTGAACTAGTGACAGTGGTATATGGTCAATCCCAAAGGCCTGTAAGGTGGATGGATCACTATTATGACGTTCCATGTAGTGCCTCGCCATAGGATAGTTCATGTTGCCTATGCAGGTTACATATTTATGTTCAGCCAGTCTGTCCTGCAAACGTCTGTTTGTTCTTCCTATATAAAACACTTTGCAGTCAGGGCATTCCAGTCTATATATAACAAATACAGTTTTACAGTTTATGAAATGGTTAATGGTAAATTGTTTTTGGGAAACAACATCAACAAAGGTTTGGTCTATAATACATTTGTACAATGATTGCAGCGTTGACATTTGTAAGACCCTTTGGGCTTAGATCCCAACCACATTTGTTGGCCTTCTGGTTTCAAATGGCTCTGGACCAGTTTGTCTCGAATCGTAGGACATCTCCTGAAGGTGACCAGAGATGACTCAGGAAACATCTGGCCAAGCACATCATCACTTTCAATAATACCCCGATGTTTTCTTATTATTCTCTTAATTTCTTCTGCCTCTGTACTATATGTGGTGACAAAAATGGGTCTGTCTTTTGTTGGCTTAAGTGGGTTTCTTACATGATGCCCTGTCTACATGTTTGGCGCTGGTGTATGCATTCTGGGGAGTTGTGCTTTCGTAACCCCGTTCCTTAAAACGTGACATCATCTATTGTGCTTTACACTGAAAAGCACTATCTTGGTCACAAATTCTCCTGACTCTCTGGAATTGCCCATAAGTAACATTTTCCTTCAGCCACTTTGGGTGGAAGCTTTTAGCATGCAGAAAGGTGTTCCTGTCAGTAGGTTTTCTAAATACTCAAGTGTGTAGGGCACCATGATTGTCTTTAAAGATAGTCAGGTCAAGGAAATTAATACAATCTTTACTATATTCCAAAGACAGTTTAATGTTGGGATTAATGCTATTCAAAAAAGCATGGAAATCTTTGAACTCTGCCTCTGACCCAGACCATGTATAAACTGCTTCAAATACACACACACTCTAGACTAACCTATAGTTGCAATATATAAAAAAACGAAACAAAATGAGAAAGCACATATTCATGAAAGCAGGTTGATTAATAAATCCAACTGTATTTTAACTCCAAATATATAATATGGGGCTCCTTATAGGAACCCACTTAGATGAGGGATTAAAATCTTATTTCCTTAATTCCCTTAATTTTTGCCTTTGTTCAACTAACAAACAAGGATTATGCACATTCACAATGTTATAACAGGGATGACATTTATAATTTGACTTTCAATATTTCAATTTTGTCACACAGAAACATTTGGTAAGAGAGTGTAGGGCGTGATTTCCCCAGGGCAATGCAAATGGACAGGATGTAGTTAAGAAAAGAAGCATTCTCTCATGGCAACTAGTGGGTCGTTCATCACCGAGTTTTGCCCCAAGGCTGGATACTTTAAGATGGTATCTGAAACTTGAGGGATCCCAAGTGACTTTTCACCTCCTTTTGGCCTAAGGATGGCTGAAAGAAGCGTTTGTCCAGTCTGGGGTAATACAGGGGTTGAGTCCTAAACATTTGACCCCCGGTTGTCTTGTTTGTCTTGTTCATTGATAATACTGGTTCAAGGGAAGTCCAGAGAGGCAGTTCCTCTACATGTGATTTTGTTGTTTGTAATATTTATGAATATTTTGCTCACTTAAACAATTAATATTCCTATTATTACTATTCAATTGATCACCAATCACTTGACGCGCTGTCATCTGTCAGTAGGACTTCTGACAGTTGTCAATTAGCTGTCAAGCTGTCATCTGTTTGCAGCTCAGTTGATGTGATGTATTGTCCGCTGTAAAGAAGATTGTGAGTCAGAATAGCCAGAAAAGCATGCTGGCTTACATACTGCAAAATCGGACCAGATGTAGTAGAACGACATACTATGTATTGGGACATACTGGATCTTTTTCTGGCATAATAAATAGTATACCATACTATTCAGTATGGGTATTGGAATGTACAGCTAGAGTTTACCTGTCTGCCTGTTTCTCTGTCTCATTTCTGTTTGCCAGTGAATTCTCAGTGACTTGTGTTTGGACTTGCCACCCTCACCTGGGGGATGTTCAACAAAGCAATTAATGTGTTAGCAGGGTATGTTGAGCCTAAAGCCAGAGTTCTGAAAGGTGGTTCTAATTTAACATGGCTAGATCACCATGGTAATTCATGCTACACAGCAGACCTTCTCTGAAGCAGGTTACGTTCAGAGTTTTAGATTGAAAAGGTTCTCTACTAGGTGGCTGTGGCTCAGAAGTTTGAGTGGGCCGTCCGCCAATCAGAAGATCAGCAGTTCAATCCCTGGCTCCTCCTGTCTGCATGTTGAAGTATGCTTGGGCAAGATACTGAACCCCAAGATTGCTTCTGTTGGCTGTTCCATCAGTGTGTGATTGTGTTTAAACTGAGTAGCAGGTGGCACTTTGTATGGTAGCCTCAGCCACCAGTTTGCAAATTGGAGAATGTAGTGTTAAAGTGGTTTGAGTGGACAGATGACTTAAAAGGAGCTAAGTGCAGGTCCAGTGCAAGTCCATTTACCACTCTCTTTTGGGAGTGTTTAGAGGCTGAGTAGATCTGAAGGCTTTTCCTGACAACATTCTCTGTGAGAACTATGTGATTCTCAGCCGAAGGAATACATCATTGTCCACACTGGCTGTAGAGGAAGCCTTGGTTAGTCTGTTAATATTTATTTAAAGATAATATTCCAACAATAAAATTAGATTCACTTTGATTTGGCCAAAAACTAAAGTGTTGTCCATGTGGCCTTCAGTATATGACAGTGTCACGCACATGCAGTTTTTGATTTATAATGTTAAAATTTGCTACGTCAAGTGTCAGAGCTGTAGAATGTGCAGCCGTCACGTAAATAAAATATATTCACTTACATAATTTACTCAGTTAGCAATTTTCTGCCAGCATTCCTCTCTTGCCTTATTTTGTGTCGCAGAAGGGTCAAATGATGTCATATGCCCTTTTTTATGGGAACGCAGACAGAGCCTGAGGAAGAAAGCCTGAATTAACAGAAAGTTAACCCTCTGTGGTGATACCTATTATCTCTAATTGGGGTTTTAGGTTTTGTCATGGCAGCTAATGCAAAGAAAGCCTGGCTCTGTGGAACTTGCATTATTTTTCCTTGTTAGGACTTCTCCATTTAAACCCAAGTAAATATTCACATATTATTTTTTTAATTTGATATTTGTTGAATTGTATGCTTGTCTGTAGAATAGTGTTGCATGTAGAGAAACTGCAGACAAGCACACATACATACTGTATTGTACTGTACTGTATATGTGTCTGTGTTTGTCTATAGTCAGGGGACACAGCTCTTCATGTGGCTGCTGCTCTGAACCATAAGAAGACAGTTCAGCTCTTACTGGAGGCAGGGATTGATGGGAAAATCAGAAACAATGTAAGTTCCACCTAGACGATGAATGCCTAGTCCTTACACACTTACAGTGTAATTACCCTGATATCACACAATAACAAACTAACTAAAGATTTAATCCACTTGATTTCTACTCAACAAGTGGGGCTCATAACAATGATATTAACTGTAGTCACTGTCAGATAATGGCACATTTGATACTAAATAGGAACACCATCAACACCTCAAAGGCATTAGGAGTGTGGGTGCTCGCAGGTTTCAGTCTCAAGGGTTTTTGTTTGTTTTTAACAGACCCTCACCAGAGCATTGCTGCCTCTAAACATTCAGGTTTTCACAGCAGGTCTCTCCAGATTTCATCAAAATCTAAGGCCCTCTAAAGTTAAACAGTTTATCCTGTTATCTCCTGGGTGAAAGTGGGGTGTTGCTGAGCCCAGCCACCTCCCCTCCTGCCCTACCTATAGGGACTTTTTAAGACCGTAAATTACGTTGTTGTCTGGTGGCATTTCAAACTGACAACATCTGACAGCGTATCATACCCCTGTATCACTGCACTGCAATCAATGACCAAGCAGCAGTGTTTGACTTTGGAATGAAAGCTTGTTGCTTATTAGCCTAACCTGCGCGTCTTTAGACCGTGGTAGGAAGCAGGTGAACCTGGAGAAAACTCACACTGACATGGGGAGAACATGCAAACTCAACACAAAAAGGCCCCAGCTAGCCGTTTCAAACCTGGAAACTTCTTGCTGTGAGGTCACAGTGCTAACCACTGCATCACTGGGCTAGCCTAGCTTTATATTAGCTTGGTAGAGTTTATCTGCATCCAGAGATCAGCTGAAACCAAGCGCCATTTCTCCACCTTTTAATGCAGGCGTTTTGTTCCAGATGACATTACCTAAGTTATTTTATTTTTGAAATGCTGTCATTTGAGATATTAAACATCTGATATGGCTTGCAGACTAAATACTCCATCTCATAATGAGTAACCTGAACTTCATTTGCCCCTTTAAAAGCACCTTTATTTAAACAATGGAATTCAAGATGAATATTACACTACTCTTTTTCTGTGGGTCATATGAAATATCAGTGTGTTTTCTGTGTTTATCATACACTGTCATTTCCAGGCAGGTAAAACAGCCCTTGACAAGGCCAGAGACAACAACCACAAAGATTTAGCACATCTCCTGGCCAGAGCTCCTCAGGTTTGTACCTGCATCATAAACTAAAAATTCATTTTATGAGTTCTTATTTTTGCATCAGATAGACCAAAACCTTACAGTGTATAGTGTCGAATGTGACTGGCAGAAACCTTTACTCTGAGCTTTATAACTATCATTATAGTTTTTAATAGCACAAGCAAACATCTTGTGAATTTTAGGGAGCTTATTGTTGGCAATATATGCTAAAATGTAGTAATGCTACCATAGCAGATTTTGTAATTGTCCTTAGGTGCATCGCTTCATGCGAGGAAGAACAATAAGGAAACGAAGAGAAAGACTGACAGCTGAGCGCAGGACCCGGTCTGTCACAAGAGTAGACATTCTACCAAACAAAGTAAGAAAATACCACACACTATCATTCGTTGTAGCATGTGAAGGTCCCCTGAGCTAGAAGGAGAATTCTTACAATTGTGTTAGCCACATTAAAGGGATAGTTTGGAACTTCTGAAATGGGTTTGCATGAGGTACTTATTTATAGTCAGTGTATTACCTACTGTAGATGTCAGTCAGCACACCCCCAGTTTGGAGAAGTTTAGACAGGAGTACCACAACAGTATCCTGTTGTGGAGCAAAATGTATTTTATCCACCTACAATAGTTCAGTTAAAGCAGCTGTGCGGAACTTTTCGTTTTCGTTGATTATAGCGCCCCTTTGGTCGAAGCGGTATGACACCCACAGCTTGGTGTCGTAAAATCTCGACTGCAACTGCCAGTTACTGCATGCATTTGTTTTGGAGAGCGAGAGGATTAACTAACGTCAGGTCAGTCCAAGTAATTAGTGGAAACATGCTAACATGCTAACGTTACACACAAGTTAGTAGTAAAGTAAGACCTCTTCATAAATGTTCTGGTGTAGTTCAAACAAGAACTGCCTGCTGTGTATTTGTGTTCATGGTCACAGTCACAGATAATTTTGTGGCGTTTGTTGTATTAGACAAAAGCAGTTCACATCAGCTACATTTAGCTTGCTTATAACTTCCATGTTGTCATATATTGAAGTGCAACAATGTCTAACAAGTTGCGGTATATTCTCTAAATAACAACAAAAATGACATACCTGTCGATTAGGAAAAGGGCCAACTCAGGATCAGTTTTAAAACCTTTCAAATCTCTCAGCTCTCTCCACTTGGTGAATGCCTGACTGAGGTTTACAGTCATTTTGGCTCGAGCCCTATCACTGTCCCGTTTAGCCTTCTTCTGTTCTTTTTCTTTTAGATGGTGCTCCTTCGTTATCCGCCATGACATCAAAAGTACAACCGAGCCCTCATAGATACATCTGGTAAAACTGTTACGTGTTCTGCCCGTTGCGTACCGCTTACTTGGAGAGCACTCTCTGTAAACACGGCTCCTTCTTCTTCTGTGGTTTAATCGCTGCGGGCCGCTGCGGGCGAGCAGAATCACTTCCGCCTCGGGTGCCGTATTCTGGTTTGCTGACTTCCGCTGTGTCCGACCCGACCGAGGCTACACTAAATAGCCATATAGAGAAAGGCTTTTTTGTCGCTGTTGGGTTCAAATAAATATGCAGATCTTCAAGGGGGGGTGATACGAACTAGGGGCAGTTTTATTAATGGTAAAAAGTTTCGCACAGCTGCTTTAAGTACACTTAGAATAATTTCACCACTTTACCTTGTGGTCAGACAGTGACTTCAGATGGGGAACTAAAGCCATTATATTGCTGTCTTGGAAGTCAGACTCCACTGAGAAAAATTATACTTTAACATCGCTGAACACAGGAGCAGCTGGTGTACTGCTGCCTTGTTGTTGTGTGACTTTAGCATTTAAAAGGGTTAGTTTGGATTGACCAAAGTCACACAATGACATGAGCAATTTGTGAAAATATTATCAATAAGGCGTAGACTTAAACTGATGTTGATTTTCTAGGTGGCTAAAATACATTTTGTTGCTGGCATGTCCACGGCAGGATATTGCATAGGTTTTGTGTTGACATTCCTGCCTGCTTCTCTGAGCTGGGGGTGTGCCAACTGATGTCTACTGTAGGTAATACACTGATTATGAGTGAGTATCTCATACAACCCCACCTGAAAAGATCCAAAGAAGTCAAATCCTTGAACATTCAGAGATAACAAATATGATACCAGTATGTGCTATCATTGTTTCACTGACCACAGCTTTCATTTTGTACTCGAATTGAATTTCACAATATAGCTCTCTGTCTGTCCTGAGCAGGACAGCAGTTCTGCGGTGGAGGAAACCCCCAGCAGTGAAAAAATGGAGAGCAGAACTGTCACTAAGGTTGGTCCTCACCACCATCAGCAGCAGCAGCAGCAGCATTACAAGAAGAACCCAGCAGCCACCATCAGCAGCCCCTACAGCCACCGAAAGAGGAGGAGAGTCAGGGAACAGGTAGGTCAGCAACAGAGACACCATGTCTGTCATGCCCAGCTAGTCCACAGTGACGGCTTCATGTGACATCAGAACTGGAGGGTATGGGGCTCACTCTTTTTAGTGTTTTATTAATGCCTCAACATCAATGGTTCACTGATAGATCAACTGCTTGGCTAGCTATCAAACATGCAGTCATATTCATACAGGTATACAGCTGTGTCATTTTGTCCTCACCATTCTTACTATTAATCTGCTAAAACAGTCATTCCAACACTGCAGCTCCCTCTGCCACTCCAACATCCTCCTGATGTGCTGACTTTGCTAACATATACTAAAAACATGTCTCCCTAATCATATGTATAAGGTAAATATGTTTGATATGCAGGAAGGATCAGTTCAGCAGAATGATAGTTGCTACTCAGTTTCTTTAAGAGCTCCATCACAGAACAGAGCCCCTTTTTGCTAAATCTGACTGTGTCCATTTGCAATAACTCCTTGACAAACAAAATGTGTCTCTCAGAGACGTATTCTCATAGAACAGTTTGTATGCTATCCTACGAAAAATGTATGCACAACAGCTAGAATGATATCTTCTGAAATTGTGCCGCACGTTCCTTAATGTACAGTTATGTAATTATTGTAAACGTTAGGTTTAGGCAAGCAAGGAATTACTGAGGTTACTGAGGTTAGGGTTAGGAAAAGAAACATGGTGAGGACGTACTTTAAAATGACTCAAAGTTCACACGGATCTGAACATGCATCTCCAAGGGAAAGTCCTGGGTGAAAGATTTTTTTTGTGTGTGTGTGACTCATCCACCACCCCAACCTGCCTCTTTACAAGCACTCGGGACTGCATCCTTACTCAGCACATTGGTTTCGTGAACACAGCCCTTCAAAATACATGGGATATGTACAAATTGGAGTGCATTACCTTTTGTAGGAAAACATTCCACAGATTTGAACAGCCTGCTCTAGTGACCAGCCAAAAACAAATTAAAGATTTGTAAAATTATGCTTTTTATCCAAAGAAAACATTATGTCGAACACACAATGACGAATGATGAACAATGTGGTGTCTGTTTGCAATAATAAAAGCTGCAAATAAATAGTTTCTCCTCTCTGAGGCATTGAGAACCACTCTTTTTAGGGTATCAGAAGGCACGTTAAATGTGTTGTAAAATGACATTAATTTATCATGTAAATATATATAACTTGTAATGTCAGTGGTTTAAGTCAGTAAGTAAATTGCTGCACTTGATCCCATTTCATGGTCAGTCATAGACCTTTTGATTGCCCCCCCTTAGTCTTGGATCACAGACATAAGTTGATCCAAAAATTGACACTAGTACAAGTGAAGCCTGTTTGATCAGTATAAGCTAAACTGTGCAATATCTGTACTTCCATCTGTTAATAATGTGAAATCAACCGTTTAGTCTGTCTCTTTATCTTATTTTGCTGCTTACTTATTTCTACTGATGCTTCCTGTTTGCACTATCCCTCTGCTGCTGTAGTGTTGAAGATTTCCCCTCTGTGGGATGAATAAAGAAGTCAAGTCAAGTCAGTTTTATTTATAAAGCCCAACATCACAAATCACAATTTGCCTCACAGGGCTTTACAGCATACGACATCCCTCTGTCCTTTGGACCCTCGCAGTGGATAAGGAAAAACTCCCCAAAAAACCCTTTAACGGGGAAAAAAATGGTAGAAACCTCAGGAAGAGCGACTGAGGAGGGATCCCTCTTCCAGGACGGACAGACGTGCAGTAGATGTCGTACAGAACAGATCCCTTTTAAAGATACGTCTGGAAGAGCCTCAGTTTGTTGACAAACCTCAAACCACTTTAGAGCAGATCAGACAGCATCTTCACCTTGTGCTGCAGATCCAGGCTCAGTTTGCTCTGATGACGCAGCGTGTTGACCAGAATAGTAGGATCTGGAATCCACTTTAGGTCACGTAGCTTAGCATAATCCTTCTGTTTCTCTGCCAGGAACAGCTTCACTGAGGAGGAAAATATGTTAACTTTTAAAATCCAATCCCTTATTGTTGCACAAAATCTGTTGGTGCTACATGACAGATTATTTGGAATTTTGCTCACAGTTGCTCTTGTGATTAAATAGTCTAGCAAGACCAGTGTTTGTGATGATAAACCCAGCTGCATTCCAGTTTCCACCTGGTCTAACTCTAATGTCATTACATTGCTGCACATCATATGAAAACAAATGGGAGCTTATGACTACATTTTGTCAAATTAACACTTTCACACTTTTCTCCTTTGCAGGCCTTGAATGGAAATGATCTTAGAAAAGGCAAGAATGACTTTCACGTTAAGAAGAATCTGCTGTGGCACGATGGTGAAGATTCTGCTGAGAATGGAAAAATCTATCAGCTTTACACACTGTACCGAGACAAGGATGGCAACATTAGACAGGTTCATAATAAATAAACTCAACACATGTTTTGTAAATCAGTGATGCTCAGAGATGAATATATTAGTCAGAGGGTCCCAGAGTACTGAGAGGGTGAAATAGGCATGGAACTTATCAAAACCACAGTGTTTGGAGCAGAGTTACGTTGAGCACAGCTGTCACAGCCTAAAAGACAAAACATGTACAAGGTATTCTATGAAATGCGTGTGCAATTTGTAACTTGTGACTCCTCTCTTTAGGCCCCAGCTAATGGATGTCATTGTAAGCCCCTGCTCAAGAAGCTGGAGGGCCAACTGAAAGCCACGCAGGAGGAAATGAGGCTGCACATCCTCAACATCCAGGAGGAGGTCAACTGTAGACTGGGCAAAATGGACCACAGGAACAGACACCAGGTCTGTTTCGACTCTGTCTCTGCTCACAGATCATGACTTCGATTTACTTTACGCCTTTAGCATCTTCAGCTGATCAGCTCATTTGGTTTTATTCAAGAAACAAACCTTTTTGTTTGTTTGTTTCTTTGAGTAAAATTGCTGGTTGCCTTTATTTTATGGAGGACACAAAATGACTAAAGAACCAATAAATAAATGTATAAATAGATACAGGAATAGGTGGAACAGGAAAATATAAATACAGAAAGAAAGAAATGCAGAGGTTAGGACCTCCAACTTTAATTTATCTATACATTTATCCATTTATTTTCTATATATTTATTTATTCATTTATTTCAGCATTTATTTACTCTTATCTATTTATTTCCATGTTTATTTATTTATTCCTGTGTTTATTTTTATATTTATTAATTTATGTCCTATTTGTTAATATAGCCATTCCTGTATTTATTTATTTATTCATTTATTTATTTTTATTTCTATATTTTGTTCTATTTTTTATTTATTGCCTTCCATTTTTATGTATTTATTCCTGTATTTATTTTTATATTTATTCTTTAACGTCCTATGTAATTATTTGTGTATTTATTTATACATTTTTTTTATTTATAGATTTTTTTCCTGTATTTTTTTTATACAATTACGTATTTATTTACATATTTTAAAGGTATTTATCCCTGTATTTATTTGTACTTTTTTAAATACATTTTTCCTGTATTTGTTTATACATTTATTAATTGATTGATACTTAAGTCCTTTTCATCCTCCATAATATTTTGTGCGTCTTAAAATCAAACTTAAATTTGATTCGTTCTCACATATTTGTAAGGAAGTGGTAATACATCTGTGTGTGTCTGTGTATTTAGTTTTGGGTAGCTTGGAGAGAGTAAAGGGAAAACTCACAGGCAAACTGGTACTGGCTGACAATGCTAGTTGTTAATTGCCATTATACACACCAACCTTACTAAGCCCTGTTGTACAGCTACTTTTTTATCATACATAACAAACCAGAGGCCACACGTCACGTCACTATAATACACATCTATCCACAGCAGGTGCAATGCCCAATTTACTCAAGAAATACAAGTCACTGTCTAATGACGTTGCTTACACACCAAGTTTACACACACAGCTTATGGGTAGATTTCTTAGCAAAACTGCTTTTTATAAAATTCAATTGAAATTACAATTAGACAATTCTCATGTCAGAAAATTCCAAAATTGGTACAAAATTGCTTGATTCAGGGTGTTTTTTCACAGTGACATTATTTTACACTTTGGGCAGATGAAAGTGTTGGACATGCTGAATCAGGAACGAGCGGCAGCAGAGAGGAAGAACATAATCTACAAGATCGAGCAGAGAGCTGTGCAGGGGAAAGAGGAAGCCCTGATGACACAGGTACCAGTTACAGCTACTGACACTGGATTTCATTACACGCAGGGAACGCATGGGTAGATCTTCTTAATGTTTGCATGTGTAACCTTCATAACTGGGCCTGTTATAACCTGATATATTAGCAGTCGATTATTATTATGATTATTATGAGATTATGAGATGGAAGGTCAGTGTAGCTTGGACCCAACTTTTAGCATTCTGAATCAAATAAACTTAAAGCTCAGTGAAAGTCATCTGAGGGCTGAGAGTTATCTTAGAATTGTAAGAGTAATGGCAGATTTTGGCAGAATTGTGAGATTTAAATCAGAAGAGATGTTACAGTATGTCATGATTGGCACCCAATGGGAGACTCATGTGGAAGTGAAAAAAAGTTGTTTGAATTAAATCGCACAAAGGATATAGAAGATTTTCCAAGAATAAAGTGAATATTTTAAGAAAAAAGTCAGAGATGACGATTAAAGTCAGAGTGATTTAGTGATTAAGGCAGGTTTGATCATACAGCGGCTTGTCTCTTATCTCATGCAGGCAGCAGTGACTCATGAACTGAAAAGATGGTGTATGTCCCAGCTGAAGGACATGGACGTCCACATTGCAGCCAAAAGCCAGTATTACAAACTCCTCCCCTCACAGTCTGTGGAGCAGTCTGTAGCAGACACTGACCTCGAATCGCTCCCCCTGCTGTCTGTGGTATCTGGAGACAGCAGCACTTCACTGGCTACCTACGTCAACATCCTGCCATCTAAATCCACAAACAGTGTAGGAGGCCAGGAGCAGGAGGGGAGCAGGACATACTTTGAAATGAAAGTGGACAGGTCACCAGGTATGTCTAGAAACAGTGCCAACAGGGAGCATTTTAAAGGGGCATTCAGCAGTGCTTTATGGCTGTTATCACTGCAACAGCATCAGCAGTGGCACAGCCCTGCATGTTCTCCCCGTGTCAGCGTGGGTTTTCTCCAGGTAATTCGGCTTCCTCCCACAGTCCAAAGGCATGCAAGTTAATTGGTAACTCTAAATTGTCCGTAGGAGTGAATGTGAGTGTGAATGGTTGTCTGTCTCTATGTGTCAGCCCTGTGATAGTCTGGCGACCTGTCCAGGGTGTACCCTACCTCTCGCCCGATGTCAGCTGGGATAGGCTCCAGCCAACCAAAACATGAATGATGAATAATAAAATTATAAAGTGATGCCATTTTATTCAACACCGTATCTCAGGAACAGAACTGAATTAGTGACACTAATCTTTGGTTCCCATTTTGAAACTGTGCTGATTGTATGGATCCTCTGTGCTGTTGGGGGGAAATTGGTTGTGAAACGTCCATGTTTTCACAGACATGGATTTATACTGTAAGGCAGCTTGACTGTGCAGAGGCATTCAACCATGGGGTGGTAATCCTAGTTAATTTTATACTGATATGGATCTATATTTCTGAAATAAAGTTAAATTGAATTAAGATCTAGTGTGTAGGTTTTAGGGGCATCTAGCAGTGAAGTTGCTAATTGTAACCAACTGAAACCCCGAGTGCAAAGTGTGTAGGAGAACTACGGTGGCTGTTGTGAAAATGCATATGGTCCTATCCATAGACATATATACGTAGACGACACATCAAGTGAGTTTGCCCGCTACTGCGATACGTCAACATCGCCGCCATATTGGATGTGGCAAGGCTGCGCTGTAAACTAATACAAGTGAATGGACTTAATTTCATAAAGCGCCTTTCTTCAAAGAAATTTACGTTAATGCCTCTCGTTTATTCATTCACACACACACACACACACACACACACACACACACACACACACACACACACACACACACTAATATACTTGGGAAACAGTTAGGCACCAAAAACAATGTATTTGATCTTCTCAGATGGCTAAGATAAGAACTTTATTGATCCCACACAGGAGTAATTCACCTTACATCAGCTATAGAGAACAAGGTAGTGCCGAAAAACAATACACAGTATATATATACATCATATATATATATATATATATATATATATATATACAGTGGTGGAAAAAAGTTTTCGGACACCCCATGCATTTGTGAAATATTGCATTAAGAATCACTAGGTCTTCAAGTGCAATTTATTTTAGTACAGTCACAGCCAAAATACTGAATAAATCCTAAAAAAGCCATTAAAAACTTAAAATTGATTGGTTCCATAAAAATACATAAGAAATTTTGAGTATTGGGTCATTTTGGTACCAGTGATGAAGGTCGTTGTTTAAAAGACACAATTTTTGTTGCCAAGCTTCATGTCCATAAAGCCAGCACATTTGAAAGTTCTTCAGACACAAAAATGGCTAAAACAAGGAACCTAACGCAGGAAACACGCCTGAAGATAAAGATTCTCAGCCAGGAATGGTACAGCTGCCGCCAGATAGCCAGGAAGTGCAGATGCAGTCCTTCAGCAGTTGGATACACTCTGCAGAAATACAGACGAACCAACAGCTTGGAAGACAAACCAAGATCTTGGCGCCCAAGGGTTTCTTCAGCAAGAAATGACCGCATCCTGATCCACATGTGCAGGCAAAACCGAATGACATCACAGGAGCTTCAGCAGCAGTGGTCAAACCAAACTGGTGTCCAGTGTTCCACCCACACTGTACGTGGCCGACTTTTAGATCATGGCTTAAGGTCCTACAAGGCTATCAAGAAGCCCCTGATCAATGAGAGACAGAGGTTAGCCCGGGCGTCGTTGGGCCCAGGCACACAAGAACTGGACAGCCAGGAATTGGAAGAAGATTTTGTGGTCAGATGAGTCCAGTTTCCAGCTTTATCTTCCTCCTACTAATGTGAGGGTACGCAGAAGGCCAGGCAAAGCATTATCTCCAGCATGTACAGTACCTACTGTCAAGCATGGTGGAGGCAGTATCATGGTTTGGGGATGCATGAGTGCTGCTGGTGTTGGTCATCTCACTGTCTGTGATGGCACATTGAACTCTACCAAGTATTGTACCATTCTCCAAACCCACATGCTCCCTTCTGCGCGTGCACTGTTCCGTCGAGGTAAAAACTGGATGTTTCAACAAGATAATGCCCCTTGCCACACATCCAAGGCCAGTAGAACTTGGCTGCAGGAGCACAGTATCCAGGTCTTAGAGTGGCCAGCTCAATCCCCGGACATGAGCCCCATTGAAAATCTGTGGTGGATTATCAAAAGGTCTGTTTCAAAGCATAAACCAAAGAATTTAGAAGAATGAAAAGCAGTAATTCAAGAAGAATGGGACAAGATTACCCCTCAACAGTGTGAAAGGCTCGTGGGGAACATGCCAGCCAGGATTAGAGCTCTACTACGTGCCAATGGCAGGACTACTAAATATTAATTTGATGATGTGATGGTTTATTTATTTTTTGTCCAGTTTTGAACACATTCTCTGTTGTTTGTTGACTCTGATACCGACAATGTTGAGAACTGACATATTGAAACTGTCAAGAATTTAGTTTTGTTAGTTTTTCTTGTAAACAATAAACAAAAAAATATAATTTGTATTTGTTTGTATCTGTCTAATGCAGCCACACCTTTTGAAACACAAAAAAGATTTTTCCGCAAATATTTCATGATAATATTTGAGATTGTGTAAAATTTTAAGGGTGTCTGAAAACTTTTTTCCACCACTGTATGTATATATATGTATGTATGTAAATATATAGTATGTGTGTGTGTGTGTGTGTGTGTGTGTGTATAGTACAGTAGGCCTACAATAAAAATACAAGACACAGTAAAAGGACAGACAGATACAAAAATAGCAAATATTTGCATATAAACTAAAACACCAATGGTTCCAAAGCCTTGAGGTGAACCTAACCGTACTCATGGCAGGATTTGCAAGCGCTGAAATTGAGCTGTTTGGTGACTCAGATATCCTACACATTACACTTTTTGGGGCTTCTGAGGCTTGCGCTTCCTCCCTTCAGAATGGTACTCCATGCTGGGGAGAAGAGTTGGGGGCACGCCGTCACCCCCAGTGACTGCCGAGCAGGCTCCGCCGACCTCGGCGCTTTCCTCTCCTGCGATCCCGACGCAGCAGCACCAGCCCCACGGGCCGGCCGGGCGATCCATGGCAATGGCACCTCTCCAAGTCTGTCATCCGGCGATCCAGAGCCGCAGCCGTTCCCTGGTCTTCAATCATGCTTGCCTGTGTTTCCAGCGCTTCTCTCACAGTGGAAACTTCCTGGCTATGTATATATATATATATATATATATACAGTACAGGCCAAAAGTTTGGACACACCTTCTCATTCAATGCGTTTTCTTTATTTTCATGACTATTTACATTGTAGATTCTCACTGAAGGCATCAAAACTATGAATGAACACATGTGGAGTTATGTACTTAACAAAAAAGGTGAAATAACTGAAAACATGTTTTATATTCTAGTTTCTTCAAAATAGCCACCCTTTGCTCTGATTACTGCTTTGCACACTCTTGGCATTCTCTCCATGAGCTTCAAGAGGTAGTCACCTGAAATGGTTTCCACTTCACAGGTGTGCCTTATCAGGGTTAATTAGTGGAATTTCTTGCTTTATCAATGGGGTTGGGACCATCAGTTGTGTTGTGCAGAAGTCAGGTTAATACACAGCCGACAGCCCTATTGGACAACTGTTAAAATTCATATTATGGCAAGAACCAATCAGCTAACTAAAGAAAAACGAGTGGCCATCATTACTTTAAGAAATGAAGGTCAGTCAGTCCGGAAAATTGCAAAAACTTTAAATGTGTCCCCAAGTGGAGTCGCAAAAAACCATCAAGCGCTACATGAAACTGGCACACATGAGGACCGACCAGGAAAGGAAGACCAAGAGTCACCTCTGCTTCTGAGGATAAGTTCATCCGAGTCACCAGCCTCAGAAATCGCAAGTTAACAGCAGCTCAGATCAGAGACCAGATGAATGCCACACAGAGTTCTAGCAGCAGACCCATCTCTAGAACAACTGTTAAGAGGAGACTGCGCGAATCAGGCCTTCATGGTCAAATAGCTGCTAGGAAACCACTGCTAAGGAGAGGCAACAAGCAGAAGAGATTTGTTTGGGCCAAGAAACACAAGGAATGGACATTAGACCAGTGGAAATCTGTGCTTTGGTCTGATGAGTCCAAATTTGAGATCTTTGGTTCCAACCGCCGTGTCTTTGTGAGAGAAAAGGTGACCGGATGGATTCCACATGCCTGGTTCCCACTGTGAAGCATGGAGGAGGAGGTGTGATGGTGTGGGGGTGTTTTGCTGGTGACACTGTTGGGGATTTATTCAAAATTGAAGGCACACTGAACCAGCATGGCTACCACAGCATCCTGCAGCGACATGCCATCCCATCCGGTTTGCGTTTAGTTGGACGATCATTTATTTTTCAACAGGACAATGACCCCAAACACACCTCCAGGCTGTGTAAGGGCTATTTGACCAAGAAGGAGAGTGATGGAGTGCTGCGGCAGATGACCTGGCCTCCACAGTCACCGGACCTGAACCCAATCGAGATGGTTTGGGGTGTGCTGGACCGCAGAGTGAAGGCAAAGGGGCCAACAAGTGCTAAACACCTCTGGGAACTTCTTCAAGACTGTTGGAAAACCATTTCAGGTGACTACCTCTTGAAGCTCATGGAGAGAATGCCAAGAGTGTGCAAAGCAGTAATCAGAGCAAAGGGTGGCTATTTTGAAGAAACTAGAATATAAAACATGTTTTCAGTTATTTCACCTTTTTTTGTTAAGTACATAACTCCACATGTGTTCATTCATAGTTTTGATGCCTTCAGTGAGAATCTACAATGTAAATAGTCATGAAAATAAAGAAAACGCATTGAATGAGAAGGTGTGTCCAAACTTTTGGCCTGTACTGTATATATATATATATATATATATATAGGCTACTGTGTATTGTTTTTCGGCACTACCTTGTTCTCTATAGCTGATGTAAGGTGAATTACTCCTGTGGGGGATCAATAAAGTTCTTATCTTAGCCATCTGAGAAGATCAAATACATTGTTTTTGGTGCCTAACTGTTTCCCAAGTATATTAGTGTGTGTGTGAATGAATAAACGAGAGGCATTAACGTAAATTTCTTTGTAGAAAGGCGCTTTATGAAATTAAGTCCATTCACTTGTATTAGTCTACAGCCTTGCCACATCCAATATGGCAGCGACATTGACGTACACCTCAGCGCTCGATGCGGCGTCTATGTATATATGTCTATGGTCCTTTCTAGAGCCAGCATTTGGTTTGTCCATTCTAGGCTACTGTAGAAACATACAACACAACAATTCTGATTTTCAGTCGATAATAAACTAATAAAGATACAGTTATGAAAATTCCATTTCTGCTAAGGGATATTCCTAAATCCTACATACTGGACCTCTACTTAGGCTTTGTGTTGGTTGGTTTTGTTCTTTGTTGTTGTTTTTTTAGGGTTTTTCTTTTGGCTTTTTTGCCTATATTGGACAGGATGGAAGTGGATTTGGAGGTGTAATTAGGATCTTTGTCCTGTTGTAGAAGCCATCCTCACTTCATCTTCAGCTGATTTACAGATGGTGTGATGTTTGCTTTCAGAATTTGCTGGAATTTAACTGAATCTATACTTTCTACTACCTGGGAAATGTTACCCATTTCACTGGCTCCAACACAAGCCCAAAGCATGATCGATCCACCACGTGTTGGACAGGTGTTCTTTTCATGTGATATGTTTGGAACTTTTCTCCAACCATATCTTGCATATCTGCTCAACTCCTCAAAAGTTCTATTTTGACTTCATCAGTCCACAGGACTTGTTTCCAAAAAGCATCAGGCTTGTTTAGATGCTCCTTTGCAAACTTCTGATGCTGAATTCTGTGGTAATGACACAGAAAAGGTTTTCTCCAGATGAAGGTCATATTTGTGCAGGTGTTGCTGCACAGTAGAACAGTGCACCACCACTCCAGAGTCTGCTAAATCATCCTGCAGCATCCTCTTTTGCAGTCAAACAGGGGTTTTGATTTGCCTTTCTAACAATCCTACGAGCAGCTCTCTCTGAAAGTTTTCTTGATCTTCCAGACCTCAACTTGACCTCCACAGTTCCTGTTAATATCCATATCTTAATTACATTATGAACTGAGGAAACAGCTACCTGAAAAGATGTTGCTATCTTCTTATAGTCTTCTCCTGCTTTGTGGGCATCAGTTATTTATGTTTTCAGAGTGCTAGGCAGCTGTTCAGAGGAGCCTAAGGTACAACGTTTTAGGAGTCAGAGTATTTCTAAAGCTTTAAAATTAGCTAAGCTAATTAAGGTCTGAGACCCTGGTAAAAGTTGTCTGAGAGCTCAAATGTCTTGGGGTGCCTAAACTTTTGCATGGGGCTCAGTTCCTTTTCTCTTTTTTCAAAGTAAATGAGATGTTGACCAGGGGTGGCCAAACTTTTACATGCCACTGTAATATAGTTATTTGCTATGGAGATATATAAAAACCATTGAAGAGGCTCTCTCATTTTTTTCTCTGTCATCAGAAGACTATGAGAACACAGCCCTGTTTCCTCTGCATGCCAACCATAGCTCAGGCATCCTGCTGGGCACTGCTGACCCTCTCTGTCAGCATCCAGGAGTGCAGGACAGTTCCACTGCAGCAGTGGTGCCCCTGTATGGGGAGGGCTTCTCAAGCAGCAGCAGCCAGTCCAGCATCAGCGACCAGGGACCCAGACCAATCCAACATCAGCAGCATAGCTCTGACAGACAAGAAAGGAAGCACTTTGGAGAGCTGATGAGTGCAAGCAGGCATACAGGAGTACACAGTGAGGGCAGCAGAACACTGGAGTTCTTCATTGACCGTCCCACTCAGCCCACATTCAGGCAGGAAAGGAACAATCAACATGCTATGGAGGTGAGTGTCAATCAAGCAAACATGCTCCAAAACATACTTTTCTTTAAGCCTTACACTGTGTTCACACCGAGCACGAGGCGAATTTTTCGCGCGATAAGATTACACACAAAGTCAATGTAAAGATGCAAATAGTGCCGGCAGTGCGAATGACGTGGATGGCGCGATGCAAATGACGCGAATGGAGCGAACACGTGAAATTTGCGTCATTCGCCTCTTCGCGCAAGTACAAAATATTGAACTTGAGTGAAATATTCAGTTGATGCTGTGTCGGGGCAGCCTATCATCGTTGAGATTTTCCTGTTGTCACAGACGTCACCGACATCACTGACGTGCTGCTGTCCCACCCGCCCCTGCCCCACGTTGTTCCTAATCAATAACTTAATTTGGGATTCATGCCGTTGTAGTAAACAACATTCATTCAGGCGACATGTGACTTGCCGGATACAGTGAATATTTATTGATTTTCACACGCAAAAAACTCATCGAAGACAGATTGACAGGCGCTCCGCAGCTGAGACGGACCGCCTGTAGTTGGTGTCCTGGCGGGAGATCCTGGCACCGATCCTACCCAACAGGTCATTGAACTGGGCCGTGGTCAGCCTGAAATAGGGCTGGAAGTGGCCGTTGTCCAGACGCAGCTCCTGGAGAAGATGATGATATTCTCCCAACTGTGTGCGTCTCCGGAGAATGCCGTGGACCCAGACATGTCAGCGCTTGGGTTTCTGACGAATCTCGGACTTCCACAGCAGGTACAATGCAGCAATGGTAGTCACCTCAGTCATGGTTGATGAGAGAAAGAAATAGCGGGAATAATAATAAGAATAATTTCATTTTATATATGGCGGTAGCCCCACCTACGGAAGCCCAAAGGGCCATCTTTCATACCCTCCTCTTCTCTTTGGGCGAATATTTGCAAGTTGTGTACTCTATTACTCGCCTGAATGACTCGCGTGAATGTGAAAGTAAAAACAAATATTCCAGCGGTCAAACTCGCGCGAGTAGAGCGAGGCAAATATTTTACTTGCGCCCGGTGTGAACGCACTGTTAGAGGATAGTTCTATTTTATTACAATGTAAGTATGATTTTAGTAGTTTTGGCCATCATTTTTTATCACTAATAATAATGCTGTACCTACCCAGTTAACAGAACTGGGGACTTGAGTCACATGACTTGGACTCGAGTCAGACTTGTGTCACAAATTTGATGACTTTAGACTCAACTCAACAAAATAAAAAAAGACTTGAAACTCAACTTGGACTTTAACACCAGTGACCTGTGATTTCACTTGGACTGGCCGGCTCAAGTCAAGTTGCCCCAACGTATGGATATGTGACAGATCCATAAACTTGTATACCATTGGATCTTTCCGGATGCAGGTCCTTTTTGTCCAGTGTTTTAACTTGAAAATGCTTGATACCTCCGCCCAAGCCCAACGATGAAAAGTATGTTAATGTGAAAACCAAGTACCAACCAGTAGAACCCTTTTCCTACACCCCTCTGTACTTAATACACTGATCTGACACTAAAAGGTGGAGCTAGAAACACTACAGTCCCTTAATTGGTCAGCCAAGAACCATCACTCTTGCTCAGGGCTGAGTTGTGGCTGGTTTAATGGCTATGCAACCACTATGGTTACACTATGGCAAGTTTTATGTATATTAGTCAACTATAACTAAAAATGAAAGGATGTTTTGCTGCCTCTTCCTCTTTTTAAAAAAAAAAAAAAAAAAAATTTCACTGGGCTGCTGGCAGCTTTTCAACTTTTAAATGTCAATATGACAACTTTGACCATTCCATTGTTGTTTTTGTCTCTCTTGGATGACATACATTTTAGTAAAGATTAAAACTTCGAGCGTTAAGAAAATATGTATGAAGTCCAACCACATGGCTGGTCGTCCTCGTCCCCTTAGAGGCTCCACAGCATCTAGTCGTTCCAGGACTGAAGAGAGGTTAGCTAAGGCAACCTCATTAACGTCTGAATCTGTGACGGCAGAGTATGCAGCCAAGCTCTCTATGACCTGCTCAACTCGGTCATGGGCATCAGACTCAGATATAATATTAGAATCCACCTGGGCAGCTAATTCTAACAGTGTTTGCACAATCTCAGGGAGCACCATGATCTGTATAGCGTCCATATATCAAATGTGCACACCGCCCCCCCTACCGTATTAGATGGGTAGCATGGTCAGCACGGAGCTGAAGAAGAGCGGCTACTGACGTCACTCTCCTGCGCCGCTCAGATTTCCAAATCATTTTTGAATTATGGGCAATATTTTGCAGGGCAGACAACGAAGACGAAATAGCAATGTCTTCTTTGTTTTCTTTTTGATTATGGCATAAAATAAGCAGTCTTGAAGAAGAAAATGAAAATGCAAATAGGTTGATTGATTATTCATTTTATTTATGAGTCAAATAATGCAGCCACATTCTTAAAATGAAAAAAACATTTCTGCAAATGCATTTTAATTTTCAAATTTTACATTTCAAATTGAATTTTGGTATCTATTTGCTGGGGTATATTTTGAAAATTAAATCTCAAATGTCTTTTTCTTTTTCATTTTAATTAAGTAAAAGAATGAGTCTTGAAGAAGAAAATTAAAATGCAAATAGGATGACTGATGATTAGTTTTATTTATGAGTCAAATAATGCAGCCACATTTTTAAAATGATAAAGCATTTCTGCAAATGCATTTTAATTTAAAAACAGGGTTAAGAGGGGTCAAGAGAGGCAAGCAGTCAGACCCTCTGCAAGTAAAAACTAGAACTAAAGCAAAGGTGATCAGTAGAAGTATTATCCAAACTGTCTACACAGATCCACCTCCTGCTTCAGCTGTGACCCATTTCTTATTTTAGTTATTACTTATTGTAGCTGTGTGCACACAGTTTCCCTCTGTAATGACAGATTATTAGCAACATCGCAGGTGTGTTCACTTTCTGTTGCTCATTAAATAAAAAACTTTAGACAATCAAGATAAACTGTTGACTTGTTTACTTTCTGATCATCATGTTTGTTGACATGATAGACTTTGTAGTGATTTCAGCAATTAACTTTGTGAATGCAATTTTTCAAATTGATATTAATGATGGCCTAAGAAAATACAGTAAGACACTAAGATATTTTACAAGAACATACAGTACCACAAAAGGAATGGGTCATTTTTGAAAGAAATGTTGTTCCATTTCTCTCTCAAAGTGAGGTGAGTAGATCAACATCAATCTCGTCTGTGTCTCAAGTGCAGAGCTGGGCTTACAGTCTTAATGCTAAGCTAAGCTAAATACCTCCTAACTCCAGCTCTGCACTGAGTTTAGCATAAAGACTTGGAGCAGAGGGAAACATCCAGCCTGACTGTCCAAAGGGGGATAAAACATTTACCAACACCTCTAAAGCTAACTGATTTACAGGTTGTATCCCTTCATCCAATCTCCTTATGCTTAGAGGGTCACAGGGGGCTGGAGCTGATCCCAGCTGCCATTGTGTTTGACTGGGAGTCAATCACAGGGCTGACATAATGCAGGACAATCATCTAGGACACAAACAGACAACGTAGAGTCACCAGTCGACCGAACCTGGACTGTGGGAGGAAATCAAAGTACTCAGAGAAACACTTGCAGACACAGGGTGAACATGCAAACTTTTGACCTCACAGTGCTAACCACTGCACCACCGTGCCACCATTGTATCTCTATTAAACTGTTGAGATTCAGTGTATTCATTAAAGCTTTAGAGGTGTTGGTAGGTGTATTTTTGAATTTTGGAGTGAACCAGGCCAGCAGTATCCCCCTGAGTCTTAAGGTGCCATAGCATCACTCCAACGGCCCAAAATCCCAAGGCCACATTAGTAAGAAAAATTTCAAACTGGACTGAAAGCTGTTCTCCCAACAGGCTGTTGTCCCAAAAGCAAACACCAGTTGCTCCAAAGTCCTGTTTCTCCAAATATACACACTCTCTGCAAGTAGTTTTAGTTTCCTCAAAATGTTTAAGCTACTGATCTGTATTTAGAGCCAAAACATGATTTTTTCTTAATCATAACCAAGTGGTTTTTGTGCTGAAAACTAACCACACATTCACCACAGCACTGTTGACAATGAGAATGTGTCTGTGGTTTACAGAAATGTACAATGCGAACATTTGAGAGTGTGTATGTTCAGAGAAACCAGACTTTGAAGCACTGAGTGTTTGTTTTTGGGATAATGGGCAGTTGGAGAGATGGGCTTTTAGGTCAATGGGACATTTTTTTGGACCAACAGTTCTTAGGAATTTTGGCCCATCAGAACAATGGGCAGTCCTCAGTCTTTATGCTAAGCTTGGCCTATTGCCTCCCTGCTCTTACCTTCTACTTATCACTCAGACGTTAGACTGATATCAGTCTCCTCAACGAGGGAAACAAATTGAATATAAGCTGATCTTAAAACTCCAAACCACTTCAAGTGTGCTTTTGCCTTCCGGTCAGGTGACTCAGCGCTTCTTTGAGACGGTGTCAACTCAGTTGGAACGCTGGTACGAGAGGAAGCTCGTGGAGGTGGAGCAGCAGACGGAGCTCAGAGCCCAGCAGGACAGGAGGGAGCTGCTGCAGCAAATAAGCATGCTGGAGGAGGAGCTTGAGAGGTTGAAGACCAATGAGAAAGCAGAAGGCCTGTGCACCCTGACAGTGACTAATGACGAAGAAAGAGTGACGGAGAATGGATTACCTTCTGCACTTTGAAATTTAGCTGTGTCAGCATGAAGGGTCCTTGCAGGGATGTGAAGGTGGAGGCAGTGATCTTACGGGCAGTAGGGGGAGGTTGTTACAATGGCGATATGTCCATGTGTGTTTGTATGTATGTATAATGGTTTGTGTTAAACAGGGAGGAATTATTGATATTGAGGAATGGGTTCCAACATCCCTGAAATTAATCTGTTTGTTTTTTGTTTTTTTTTTTAATGTTACTTGTGTTATTTTAATGTTAATGTTACTTGTTAAATGTATTCAGATAGTTAATGGTGCCACTTGGAAATTGAAAGGATTATTTCTGTCTTTCCAGTTTAGTAAAATATCCTTTTTACCAATTGTTTAGGCAACTAGTATGGGTTGTTCACATTTCAGTGGTGGTTCAACTGAGGAGAGATCTCACAGCAGACATACAGAGGATATTTTGTGTAATGTATGTCCAGAATGTTTGAATCAGGGGGCAGAGCCAGATGGCAAGAAGGTAGCCATATATGGTATTGAATGTGCTGTGTGTACAGGTGTCATTGTCTGAGAATAAGCTGTAGTTTGGAATTATGCGTCATTGAGAAGACTTTGTTGTAGATGTGCTTCCAGGATTTGCTATAAATCGTGACAGCAAGATCTTTTCCCAGTCATGGACAGGTCATCGGAGATGGTTGTCTGTTTTTATTAGACGTATGCTAGTTTTTAAATTATGAACGCTATTCTGAGCGGCTTTGAGTTTGAGTTGATTGGACAATGGGGGTGGGCTGGTAGATGTGGTGATGTTTCCTTTTAAACAGTGTTTTAGTTGTGAATAATGCAAAAAGCTCTTTTAGTGTTTTGTGAGGAATAACTGAGCCATGATCAAATAAGAGTGTGATTCCTTGTCCTTTTCCATGAATAAAATGCTAGTGGTTTGTTTTTTGATCTGATAGTCCGCATTGTGCCAGATAGGGGTACATTTATTTGAGGTTGTCAGGCGTCCACCTTTTTTTCTTTTTTTTTTTTTTTTGGTGTGGAATTCCACCAAAAGGTCAGAATCATTAAATTGATCATAGTCATATTGTTCTATATCCAGCCAGGGGTGTTGTGATTGTTGATTTTCTTGCAACCATATGACTGTATATTGTAGATGATTTACTAGGGGGTAGAATTAGAAATTTTGGGCAGCCAGGCCTCCATGGTCTCTTGATTTGTGCAGAGTAGATAATTTAATTAGTGGTTTATCATGTTTCCAGTGAGATTTGGTCGAGATATAGTCTACAGTGTGGAACAAATGTGTAGGTTGGACCAGGGTTGTAGAGAAAATAGTTTATTTTTGGTAGTATAGTAATTTTCACTACTGCTATTATTCCAATTAGTGAGATCAACAAGTTGTCCCAGAGGGTGAGGTCTTCCTTGTTGCTTTTTAATAATGGAGCATAATTCAGAAGGAAAATCTTTGACAGCTTGGTAAAATTATTTTCAGTAAGGTATCATGTATATAATGTTACCTGTTACTGTAACAGGAATTTAGATGCAGCATTCCAGTCTTCCTCACAGAGCGGCAGAATTTTAGATCATATAAATTTATGGAATTATCAGAAATGTTTGAGAATATGGGTGTGAGATCAGTGACTTTTGGTAGGGTCGTTAAGGGATTTTGTTGGGTATAAGAGGATGTCATCTGCATATAAACTGATTTTGTGGTGAAAATGTCTTATTTGTATACCTGTGAAACTGTATGGCAGCTGCAAGAGCTTAAGTGAAAATGGCAAGCAGTAATTGAGAGAGGGCACCTTTTCATGTGCCCCCTGCAGTGTGAAGCATTGAGAGGTGTGGTTATGTTGGAAATACTTGATATTTTATCTGAATAGCAGAGTCTGTATCATTATTATCATTAATAGTTTAATTAGTTTTATTATGATTATTAGAGATCATAAAAAGTTGTGTTTATGTCTTTTGGATCATACATTAAATTCGTTTGTGTCTTGAATTGCTGTAATGAGTGATCTTTGTTTCTTTTTAGCTGATTGACAAAGAATTTACCTTTATTTCCATCATGTTCAAAGACCCAGTTACTTGCATGAATTGGGTCTGTCAATGTATGATATTTTGGAGCTGTGTCTTAATTTCCTGTATTTCATTAGTGGACTGAGGATGTTGAGAGTATGGGTGTTTCAGTCTATGTTCCAGGTCTGATGTTTTTTCATTCCTTCTTTTTTTTTCCTCGTTAAATGTGGAAAATGAGGTGATATGTCCCCAAAAGAACTGTTTTTGATATTTCCCAAAGTACTGATGGTGATATGTCTGGGGAGTTGTTCAGTTTAGTGAAGGAGGTCTGCTCTTTGGAGAGGAAGTGCAGTGTTGAACTGTTGAACTTGAGGGGGGTGGGGCTGTTTCATGTACTAGATTAGAGCTGACTGGACCATGGTTATATGTTAATATATGATATATATAATATATATATTTCTGAATTATAATGTATTAAGGGCGGCACGGTGGTGTGGTGGTTAGCACTCTCGCCTCACAGCAAGAGGGTTGCCGGTTCGATCCCGGGCGTGGGAGCCCTTCTGTGCGGAGTTTGCATGTTCTCCCCGTGTCAGCGTGGGTTCTCTCCGGGCACTCCGGCTTCCTCCCACAGTCCAAAGACATGCAGATTGGGGACTAGGTTAATTGGTAACTCTAAATTGTCCGTAGGTGTGAATGTGAGCGTGAATGGTTGTTTGTCTCTCTGTGTCAGCCCTGCGATAGTCTGGTGACCTGTCCAGGGTGTACCCTGCCTCTCGCCCGATGTCAGCTGGGATAGGCTCCAGCCCCCCCCGCGACCCTCAAGAGGATGAAGCGGTTAGAAGATGAATGAATGAATAATGTATTAAGCCAATTCTCAACTATAATTTCCTGGACAGACATCTGGTAGTTTTTATGATAAATATTATCTTTTGATATTAAATCCAATCAGCTATTTCCAAATTCAACAATGGACATTTAAACTCAATTAATAATGTTTTATTTCTTTATTACAAGGAGCACTCTCCTTTACAGCATTATCTTTGACTGATGATCAGTTCTAGCATCTTTTTAATGTAGATTATCTGTAAATAAAACCAGCTAAATGAGTGTTTTACCCAAAAGGAGCTGTAGGACTTCTATTCAACTGTCTGCACTCTTCTTCACAATCTGCATTCTGCAACAACAACCTCCACCAAGACTATGAGCAGGTCATATGCAACTGGAGCCAAGCTTCCCATCTGGGAAGTTAGACAGAAAAAGTACACAGTTTTTTTAAGCCAATAATCAAATTGAACTGTAAAAAAAAACCTGTAAAGGATTTTGAAAAGTGAAAGGGACAAGTCCCATCTGTCCCCATTGGAAATGATTCCCTGGTATTAAAGTACACAGATCACAGCAGCCGCAATGTGGTACAGGTTACTGTGACAGAATGTTCGGTTAATGTATGTTGCTGTGCACTGACAGAATGTCAGCATGTAACCAGCCATGTGACACAAGGGTTCAGTCTATCGATATCAGGTTGATAACAGCCTGACCTGAACAACATGAGGCATTTGGAATAAAAATGAGGGAATGATTGACTGTTTCAATGTGTGTAGTGTATCATAGACGCACAGTACACTCTGCCACATACAGTGTGAACACGGCAAAGCAAAAGAGGATTGATGTTGTTGGTGGAACTGTGAAACAGAGGAAAGGTCACAGTCTTTTTTTTCAGTTATTTTTATCTTCTGAACACAAGACAGCAAGAACCACACACACACACACACACACACACACACACACACACACACACACACACACAAACCACCTTTTGTTTTTGATAAAATATTGTTCCATAAGATATGCAACCAAATATATTTAACCGAAGTTATATGAAATACCAAATTTGGTTGGATTTCAGACATGGATGAGTTTCTTGTTTTTTAAAATTGAAGTAATAATAGTAATAGTTATAATTTATTGAAATAGCACTCATTTATTGATTGTGGCAGAGAACCGTTGGGGAAGTCGCTCCCCTCTTGCTCACCCTGTTTCCTCTCTCTTTAAACTGTCTACTCTCAAATAAAGTCAAATGCATTTGTGTTATTACAATTTTTGGGTCAAGATTATTACTGCTGATGCATTACTCTGCATTCTACTCAGTATTTTAAATTGGTAAGGGTGAAGCTAATTATGATCAGTTTAAAAGACAACTGATGGAGATGGCACACCCAATAATTATACCATCAGGAAGTTTAATCTATAATAATGCATCCTTTTTTTTAAGATTATCTTTATTAAGAATCTAAATTTGTAGTGCAATAAAAAGTACATTTCCCATCTGAATGAGTAAAGTACATGAAGTAGCATTTAATGGAAATACTTCAGTAAATTACAAGCACCTCAAAATTTACTGAGAAAATGTCCACAGTGACAGCAAGTGAACTGATATTACAGAATGAACTGAGAGTCCTACCAAGAAAACACAAATCGTTCGATTGTTGATCTGGTGTCAACAAACAGACAGACAGGACAAAGTCCCACCTCTCAACTGTCAGTCAGGCTGCTGGGCGGAGCTCATGAAGCAGCCATTGGTTGTGTAATCCAATGATCCTGGTGTGACATCTGGCATTTGGCCTCAGTGACCACAGCCGCAGCTTCTGAAGGGAAAATCAAATCAATGCTCCATTGACTCTGTCAGAGCGCGATGGAAACCTAATTAAAGGCCCTCCAGGCACAGCTGGTCATTTTATGCAGCCAAGCACCAGGGCTCTCAAATCAAGCCAGTAATATGTACTATTGCTTTACTCTGTGTTCTGAGGGAGGGGGTCTGTGGGCCTCCCTGACCAGGACACTGTCAGCATTCAGTATGCTAAAAACTCATGCCTGTGTCATGTCATTGTTAAATAGTTTGACATATAGCAGTGTGATCTGGTCTAAATGACATTGCTCAGTACACCATACATAGCTGAACTAATGCATGGACTGTAGAAAAGCCTACAGAATTAATTAACAATACTCTAACAGTGTAAAGACATTAACAATTTACAGATATAATTTAAATAAATCGTTAACTTTGACAGAAAGTTTTTTTTGGTTGGTTAATTAACTGTCTTTTCAACTGGAGAATTATTGAAAATGTTTATTTGCCTCCATTTTGACTCTGCATTTAACAGCGTAGGTCCTGTGAGATATAGCCATAGGAGATGTAAACATTTGGTAAACATTAAAAACAATTAAATAATGGCGGAATGGAACAAATTGATAATATAGTGAAAAGAATTCTTAGTCCACATGTAGGGATGTATTTAATTGCCTAAGAGACCACCATCATCTACAACACTACCTCTGTTAAAAGGTACAAAATTATAATCTTCTCCACCATCATCTCATTTGTTGTTGTGTGAAACTCTTGACTCTGCCCTCTAGTGCCATCAGTTGACTGTATCTAAGCCAACGTATAGGACGCATGGAAGTATGAGGGCAGTAACGTTTACAGCTTTTGAAATATACAGGCAGTATAAATGGGCCATACGTGTAATGGTAAAGGTGGATAAGTACTGCTATAATGTGTATCTGCATAAATAATTAAAAATAAAATGTTAGTTATATCAAGTCAATTTTGGGCTGCTTATTTTTTGCTAATGTGGCGAGAAAAATCCTATATTTTTGTTGTTTGGTTGTTGTTGTTTTAAATGTGATAATATTTTAGCATTTGCATTTGAAAATCTCTAATCAAATTTTTGAGTTATTTTAAAGCTGCAGGAATTAAAGTGCACAAGTAGTCTGAGTGGGCGGAGGTTCGCTGCAGAGATCAGCCTCTCATTGGGCGGAACGAGCCACCCGCTGAAGTCCCACCCTACCACCTCCGGTTGTGCAGCAGTTTTCAACCGTTTTCAACACGTCCTTTACTAACTTTTGCGGTGTTTGATCTTGCGGGGATGTAGCCATTTTTCTGCCATGGTTCGCGTCCTGTAGGTGATATTTTTGTGGGCGTGTTACACCAAAACCTGTTTCCCCCCGGCAATATTTTTGCAAGCGCACCATTGCTGTGGCACCGCCCAGAACAATTGAGATTGGTTGAAAGAAATACAAGCAGCCGGGGCGTTTTTTTTCTCCAATCTCTAAGTGAGAGTCAGCCCAGCCAGACCTTTCTTTTCTTGAGCTGAATTGGTGTGGGACACACCACACTGACAAGGATGGCAGATGCTCACCAACAGCCCAACTTTGACCAGTGGCTGACCGTTGGCTTGGTGTGTCAGGGCTTTAATACTGAAAACAGAAGATTAAAAAAAAACACACACACCACCTTTGGAACTTTAGGGCTCCGTACAAAACCAAAACAGTTACAAACTAAAAGATGCTAATGGAAGAGGAGAGTTGGTAATAAGTCTTGTGGGTCCATCGCTACAAGTGACACCTCTTACATTACATGTAGACATTTGACCAGTTGTTAATATAAAAATATAAGTACTGCAAGCTTTAACTACATTAGAAGAAAATGCAAATGATGCCAAAGTAATTCCCAATTTTCAAATGTAGACTTTTACAGTGTCCCTGTACATACTTTGTTGGATTGAAATCTGGGATGCCAGATAGTCACAACCCTGACATGCCAAATTAAAAGACAGCAGGTAAGACCCGACCCATCAAACCACACCATCCCTCTTAGACAGATGTTAAGGCCTCCCTGTTTTCTCAGTTACATCTGTATGTTGAGGGCCTAGTCCAGCCGTAAACAAATATCACCTCTCTCTTTCAGAGAGGCTGATATTGATGGCACTGGTTGGAGTTGGCACTGCTGGCGTGGGAGAAGGGAGGGGATGGTAGCAGGGTGGGGGGCATTGTCCCGTCGGGAGGCAATCGATGCTCACATCCTGTGAACCCTACATGTTACACGGGAGAGCACTCCCAGCACACAGGCTGCCAAAGCGCACACATACACAGACAAAGACAAAGGCAAGAGGAGAGCCGAGGGATGTGGACTGGAGTTTGGAACCAGCACAAGAGGATCACCAAACACCTCCATGGGGTAGCCATACAGAGACACTCACTTCCTGGGATGCTTATACAAAAACAATGAAGTGCATCAAGAGGCAAAGAGGGAAGCCATACCAGTGATATGTAAGTACTGCTGCAATGGTTGATTCATTGAATTTGCTGTAATGGCATGCTTCCAGATTCATGTAAAATGGTTTTCTCACATGGCCTTATGACCTTCTAACAGAAAAGACTAAGCTGGGTGCATTTCTTTTGCATACTTCTAAAATCCATCATAAAATAGAGTTTGCGTGTTATTTCCACACCACAGCACAGTTCCATTTGATTTTGAGTGTAAAGGCATCTGTATCAGCACGAGCTGTCTGGTGAATGCACGCCAAAATTTTGTGCTGGTCATGGCAAGGACATATTCGACAAGAGGATGACGCACACTAAGCTCCAATGATGTGATTGTATCACCAACATTTAGATCACATGTTGACACAGTGGGGCTGATGTTTCAACCAAATTTTTTTTCAGGTACCTTGAAAAAGACCAACAGGGGGTTCAAATGCCAGAGATACAATAAAATCACTGGAGTCCTGAAGACATCTCCTTTGAAAACAAGAGTCTCCAAACCCCAGACTATTGTGATGATGTTTACATGGGGACAAGTTCTGGAGCTGCACCACAGTACCCTGGCTACCAGAAAAAAATGATGTTGGCATTGTTCAAATCTGCAAACCATGGATAAATTACATTTTTACTACATTATTGGTGGATATGCTGAAACTTTATCAGCAACGCCGTTAATATGTGGTTAGGCTTAGGCACAAAAACCACTGGTTATGGTGAGTAAAAGATCATGTTTTGGCTTAAAATACCCACTTTTGGGGGCACAATCCCTGCTGGAAAAGCAGCAATGTCTAATTAAAACACAGTCTCTTTTCATGGCACTATCCCCACTCAATAAACAGTGTTGGATCCCAAAGAAACACCCGAGCACTGACTTGCTAAAGAGCAACAGTGATCTGCAGCTTGGCAGGTGTCTCACCTTGGTGTCACAGCATCCACCATATGTATGAAATGTACAAATGTAATGTATTTGTGGTTTGCCGAGATGTACAATGCCAAAATTTTCTTCTGGCTGCCGGGTTGATCATAGACTGAATAATGAAATAAATGCTAGAGCTCTGCATCTGGCATGGTGATATACTGGGGTATACTATAAGCTCTAAATGCACATCAAACTCTTTTGATGGAATATTTAAAATAAAAAGCCTAAACCATGTCAGACAACATTTTATTCATTTTTTTCCAAAACACTATGGATGTAAGTTGAGTTTAAGGGTGGGATTTTCCAGTTATAGGCAGCACATACATAAATATACTTAAACTTTGTTGTACATTGTGTCACAATGCCAGAGCACAGTCTGAGTCCTCTCTTCTTCTCTTTGGTTGGACCAAACACTTGCTTGGGACAGGGCTGGTTTTGACCCAGGCTGTAAAACATTATTAGTCAGACATAAACATGAACCCTGTCACACTTGATTAGACGAGCTCACCACTTTATAGGATGTCAGTAGCTGGTGCAACTTTAAAACTGGAAAAACAAAAGCAATTAGCCGTGTAAATAAGTTTGACTATGTATTGAGAACATCTTTGAATTCTGTTTTTTGATGTTTGGAAGTTTCTGTTTCTGAAGACTGTTACATCAACTTCTAACCACTAACCTCACTTTGCTGATTGGTCCAGTGTGAACATCTATACATTTTCAGTATAGATGTTTTTCATTCTAGTAATGTTATATATTTTTATTTATGTCAACAAATGCCATGTGCATATTCAAACTAACAATGCATGTGTCATACTAACAAGTATTGTGTGGATCAAAGCCTGATACATGTTCTTCATCTGTGCCATAGAGCTCAGTTGTTGTTGAAACACATCAATGAGTCACACAATTGCACTCGGTGACATGTTCCTTCATTGCCATGAACACACACTAGTTTATTGACTCAGTTCCATTCCACACAACACCGAATCAAATGTGGATTAATCTGCTGCTGAAAATAGTCCTCAACAATTACACTATTTCCTCCTGTTTGAGTAACATTTGTTAAAAACTACAGTGATTGATGGGTTCTGGAAATTACCGAGATTAAAAAAAAAGAAAAAAAAAAAAGAATCTATATCTTTGTGAGATCTCAAAGATTTATGTCTGAGAGCCATGGACCGGATAGGGAGGTCAGAAAGTATTGTGAGATTGGTATTGGTTTGGGTCTTTTCATGGGGTGTAAAGAATTACACAGCAACACCAGACTTACTCTTACAGAAATACTTCACCTGCAAAATGACCCTCAAATGTATATCAGTTACTCACTGTGTGTTGTCCTGAATTAGTGACGAAAACTTTATTTATCTTACATGCCTCCACAGTGAACGGAGAATCCAAAAAGGCAAACATCCTTCATGAATTGAAGTCAACAGCAACCACGTTTAATAACAACAAAACAATATCTAAACTTCAGTTTACAAACTCTCCTACAACTCGTTCAGTATAATGCAGGTCTCATTTATCCAGTCATTTGCTTGTATATATGTATTTTCACTAAAACCTTACTATATAGAACACAAAAATGCGTGCGTTTGAAGTATGCTCAGGCAGAGATCATACGGCGCGTTACTTGTAGGCAGCAGTGGTGTGGTGGAGGGTATATGAGGTACACCTATCTTTTTTTTTCTGGCCGTTTACAGTATAGTAACAGCCAACAAACTATTAGAATTGTCAGCTATCACTAGACAACTGTGTAGATGGGTAGGTTACCAAGGAAGAAGTAGGTATACTGTCTCATGTATTCCAAAGCTTTCAGCTGATAGGTGGGTAAACTGTGAGCGGCCAGAAAAAAGGTGGGTTGCACTGTATACCTGTGTGTACCCTGCACTACACCATGGGTAGGTGGATGTGTTTTATAATGTTTTCATGAAAATGTATGTGTTTGGGAAGTACTGAGCATAGGTCTAAATCAGGGGTAGGCAACCTGCAGCTCTGGAGCCACAGGCAGCTCTTTAGACCTTTTCCATTGGCTCCATGTGGTGATGACCTAAAATTATATGGAAATGAATAACGGTTATTTTTTAACATTGAGATTTTCATTTGTCATTGTTGAAGGCCTAAAGTGATCATTGCATTCTGCAATCGTAAAACTGTGTAGCCTATACATCAAATTGAAAAACGTTTGAACGTTTCATCAACTAAACTGTGAGTCATACGACCATGACCTGTTGCCTTTTGCTCTACATTTTGCTGCACGTTAGTAGTGATGGTTAGCCTGGAGTCTCTCCAGCATGGCTAGCTATGAATTCCAAAAAAGGAAAAGTCTTGGAGGAAAGTAGAGGATTAAATAGTGTGTGGACAGATTCATTTGCTTTCACCACCAATGCTGCAAAGTGAAAGTACAAAATAATTACAAATAGCTAGCTGCAGAGTAGCCACTTTGTAGTTACTCATATTAATAGATGCTCGTTCAGACCTATTTGTAATACTGATGGGCTACTTTAGACTTAATAGGTTGTTACCCTTATTCAAATATGTTTTGTGGCTCCAGACATTTTTTTTTTCTTATTTTGGCCAATAATGGCTCTTTTAATAGTAAAGTTTGCTGACCCCTGGTCTATATAAATGAGACTTGGATTATACTGCACAAGTTGTATGACAGCTTGCAAACAGTGTTTTGATGTAGTTTTGCTGTTGAATGTAGTCCCTGTTTACCTCAATTAACGAAGAGTGCTCGCCTATTTTGGATTCTCCATCCACCATGGAGGCATGTGAGAAAAACAATGTTTTCTTTAAAAATTCAGCATAACGTGGAGTAACTGATATACAAATGGTCATTTTGCAGGTAAAGCATTCTTCTAAAAGGATAGCTAAGGGTTTCATTATAGCGTCATTTTTGTAGATCTGGCCACCAATTCATTATGACTCACCAAAGCTTTGGATCTTGGAACTCCACAACATCACCGAAAATAGGTGGAACTGGGTAACAAACACAAGCAGTTTGATGGTTGTTGATGAGCCCTCTGGAGGTGTGGTGGACCTATCATTGTTACACTGGTGAAGGAGGGTGCCCACCTGACAACCCCAATGAAGCTTTTAACCTTTAACTTTCTTACTTTTTATCCATCTAATCATATCCCAATGGCTCCCACTCAGAAACTCTCAGATAACACTATCACTCCCACTCATAGTCTCAAGTATGTGCAACAATACAGGTGTCATCTAGTCCTAAATTGAACTTGAGAGAGGTTATAAACAAACTCCCAGGTCAGCAAAATTAATATGGAAGAGAAAATGTTCCTAAATGGTAAAATTACCCCAAACTGCCTGTTGTAAACATCCACAACAGCTTATAACCCAACTATCTTGTTGCACTTACAGTAGCTCTGCACACTTGTGTATTTTCCTGTGCAAAGAGGTGACATTACTGCTGCACCCACTTTTGGTTTTACGTCCAAAGGAAGCAGTAGCTAATCTGACTAAGCTGTCATTTTGTTGCTGTTTATGTTTCTTGTCACCTTGGTTTTATTTCTAGTAAAGATGCCATGTCTCAGGATCTCAGTAATGCCTTCAGTGAGCACAATGGTATCATAACAGAGGTGATGGCCTGAGCTGCAAAACTAAAACCCAAGCACTGTGGCTTTTCTTTAGAATTTCATAAGGAAAACTGATACATATATATATATACAGTACAGGCCAAAAGTTTGGACACACCTTCTCATTCAATGTGTTTTCTTTATTTTCATGACTATTTACATTGTAGATTCTCACTGAAGGCATCAAAACTATGAATGAACACATGTGGAGTTATGTACTTAACAAAAAAAGGTGAAATAACTGAAAACATGTTTTATATTCTAGTTTCTTCAAAATAGCCACCCTTTGCTCTGATTACTGCTTTGCACACTCTTGGCATTCTCTCCATGAGCCTCCATGAGCTTCAAGAGGTAGTCACCTGAAATGGTTTCCACTTCACAGGTGTGCCTTATCAGGGTTAATTAGTGGAATTTCTTGCTTTATCAATGGGGTTGGGACCATCAGTTGTGTTGTGCAGAAGTCAGGTTAATACACAGCCGACAGCCCTATTGGACAACTGTTAAAATTCATATTATGGCAAGAACCAATCAGCTAACTAAAGAAAAACAAGTGGCCATCATTACTTTAAGAAATGAAGGTCAGTCAGTCCGGAAAATTGCAAAAACTTTAAATGTGTCCCCAAGTGGAGTCGCAAAAACCATCAAGCGCTACAACGAAACTGGCACACATGAGGACCGACCCAGGAAAGGAAGACCAAGAGTCACCTCTGCTTCTGAGGATAAGTTCATCCGAGTCACCAAGCCTCAGAAATGGCAAGTTAACAGCAGCTCAGATCAGAGACCAGATGAATGCCACACAGAGTTCTAGCAGCAGACCCATCTCTAGAACAACTGTTAAGAGGAGACTGCGCGAATCAGGCCTTCATGGTCAAATAGCTGCTAGGAAACCACTGCTAAGGAGAGGCAACAAGCAGAAGAGATTTGTTTGGGCCAAGAAACACAAGGAATGGACATTAGACCAGTGGAAATCTGTGCTTTGGTCTGATGAGTCCAAATTTGAGATCTTTGGTTCCAACCGCCGTGTCTTTGTGAGACGCAGAAAAGGTGAACGGATGGATTCCACATGCCTGGTTCCCACTGTGAAGCATGGAGGAGGAGGTGTGATGGTGTGGGGGTGTTTTGCTGGTGACACTGTTGGGGATTTATTCAAAATTGAAGGCACACTGAACCAGCATGGCTACCACAGCATCCTGCAGCGACATGCCATCCCATCTGGTTTGCGTTTAGTTGGACGATCATTTCTTTTTCAACAGGACAATGACCCCAAACACACCTCCAGGCTGTGTAAGGGCTATTTGACCAAGAAGGAGAGTGATGGAGTGCTGCGGCAGATGACCTGGCCTCCACAGTCACCGGACCTGAACCCAATCGAGATGGTTTGGGGTGAGCTGGACCGCAGAGTGAAGGCAAAGGGGCCAACAAGTGCTAAACACCTCTGGGAACTCCTTCAAGACTGTTGGAAAACCATTTCAGGTGACTACCTCTTGAAGCTCATGGAGAGAATGCCAAGAGTGTGCAAAGCAGTAATCAGAGCAAAGGGTGGCTATTTTGAAGAAACTAGAATATAAAACATGTTTGCAGTTATTTCACCTTTTTTTGTTAAGTACATAACTCCACATGTGTTCATTCATAGTTTTGATGCCTTCAGTGAGAATCTACAATGTAAATAGTCATGAAAATAAAGAAAACGCATTGAATGAGAAGGTGTGTCCAAACTTTTGGCCTGTACTGTATATATATATATATATATAGCTTTGTGAGGCTAATGTGTTGCATATGCATTCTGTGTCTCCACAGTTTGAAGACATGTGGCAGTGAAGTGGTGAGAAGCTGACCATGGGTGACTGGAACCTGCTGGGCAGCATCCTAGAAGAGGTCCACATTCATTCCACCATCGTGGGCAAGATCTGGCTTACCATACTCTTCATCTTCCGCATGCTGATCCTGGGTGCAGCTGCTGAGGATGTATGGGATGACGAGCAGTCCGAATTTGTCTGCAACACTGACCAGCCAGGCTGCAAGGCGGTCTGCTATGACCGTGCCTTTCCCATCTCCCTCATTCGCTTCTGGGTCCTACAGGTCATCTTTGTCTCTGCACCCTCTCTGGTCTATATGGGCCATGCCCTCTACTGCATCCGAGCTCTGGAGAAGGAGCGCCACCGCAGACGGGCACAGCTAAAGGAGGAGATGGATGAGGCTGAGTTGGCTTTGGTTGAACAGAAACGTGTGGAGAGGGAGCTGAGGAGACTGGACGAGCAGAAGAAGGTGAAGAAGGCTCCTCTCAGAGGCTCTCTGTTGAGAACCTACATCATCCATATCCTTACACGCTCTGTGGTGGAGGTCTGCTTCATCCTGGGCCAGTATGTACTCTATGGTGTCAGCCTGGATCCACTCTATAAGTGCGAGAGGCTGCCTTGCCCAAACAGTGTAGACTGTTACATCTCCAGGCCCACAGAGAAGACTATCTTCATGGTGTTCATGATCGCCATTGCTGGTGTTTCACTTTTCCTCAACATTTTGGAAATATCCCACCTGGGCATCAGGAAAATCAAACAGACACTGTATGGAGAGAGGTACACGGAAGATGACAGTTTGATTTACAAGTCCAAGAAGAAGTCATCCTCGCCACACCTTTGTGTAATGAGCAATGTATCACCTCACAATGGGCCTTTGACTCAGACCTTCAAAGTGATTCCAGAGGCAGACATAAAGCCTCCTTATTACAACACTGGGCTCAAAGCCAACCAGGATGCACTAAGATACAACAACTTGGCTCATCTGGGACACAGTCAGACCAGCTATATCTGTCCCCAACCTAGGATGCCATCCAGGTCTGGCCAGAACTGTGTCCCTGAAACCCATGAAGGTCCAGAGAGCCACACAGCTGTGGTGGACCACCATCCAGCCTGGGCTTCTGCTGAGTCCAATATGGAAAGAAGTGCAGCAAGTCATCATGAGGATCCCCATGAGGAGGAACACCCCAACCCCAGTCATTTGGCAGCTCTGCTGTCCACCAGCACCTTACGGCCCAGAGCTATCAGAGACCTGGATGAGGACGAGCGAAGGGAGTCAACAGGGAGTGAGGTCCTACTCCCTAACCCCAGGAAGACCAGCTTCATGATCAGGCCACCATCTGAGAGCTTGTCCTCCATCAGTGGCTCCACGAGCCCTTCCTTACATACCTCAGAGGAGTCAGATGAACTGGGCTCCCTGCAGGGAGACATGCCTATGATGCCGCCTGCTGGAGGCCGAAGAATGTCAATGGCAAGTAGAGAGCAGAGATTATCTCGTGTGTCTGAATCATTTAATACTAGCCCAGAAGAGGGATGTCTGTTTCGGTTAATGTTGCTTTCAATAGGCCAACATTAACTGGTAGTTAACAGGTTAATTTTTCAGACACGAAGAAAAAAGAGAAATTTTTCTGTTTTGTGATCGAAATGTCTTGCCTTCTATATCACTGCCTGGTGGATTTGCTAACAAACAGCTGGCCAGCTGCGTTAACATGCAGAAACATCTCCACCGCCCAACCTCCTGTTCCTTGGCCGCTTTGCACTGCGCACTACCTGTGTTGGATGGGAGCTAATGTTAGCTGGCTAGCGGCGCTTGGTGATTACAGCTAGTAATGCCATCCTAGTGGGGAACACATTATTGCAGAAACATTGTGCCCATCCTCCAGTCTTCCCTTAGGTATCACCTATGAGTAAGTGGCTTCATTGTGAGATGTAAAACCCTTTTAGCATTGTCAACTGTGATAGCATCACCAGCCACACTGACACTGCAAACGGTGGTAACAGAGCGAACACTGATAACATAGTAAACAATATTACAGAGGTTTTACGGTTGAAAAATTAGCCACTTACTCAACGGGGGGAGCTGGGGAGAGACTGGAGGTTGGGCAAAGTGATTTCGCAGCAACGCTGTTAGGTCAAGAGAGCCTTACTCGCAGTAATCACCAATAAGCAGCGCATGCTAGAAAGCTCCTTCCAGACCCAGGTGGTGCATAGAGCAGTAAACTGAAGAGTAGCAAAATTAACCTATGAAGCAACATGCGTAACTAGTCAAATTATTCTGATCAGTTAACTGATTAACAGTTAACTGTTGACATTCCTAATCCAGAACATCAAAGGCAAAGTTATAAAGGACAGAGAACACAATTTGGGAGTAGTCTCGCCACCAGACAATCAGAGATCTCCACCTTCTGATAGTCTGGGGACACTCCTTTCTAAAGTGTGTTTAACACACCGGAGAAAACGGCCGGCAACAAAGCAACGCCTCTTGCATTTTTGAAAAGGACACGCCTTCTCGGAAATGTGCGCTCCCCCTTTTCTCGTCCGCAAGGAAACAAACACACAGAGAGCTTGAAAATGGATGCCGAGAGATTTAACTCCATTTTATCAAACGTGTGCTCAGTCCACAAGATTGTTGAAATGAAGGACTTACAGCGACTTCAGCCATTTTGTACCGCTACACGTGTTTCTAGTCGGACTATGTTTACGAGCACAAGAGTTCAGCGAGCCACCGAAGGACCGCCCTTAAACTCTGAAATTGTATCCGCCCATCTAAACACAAAATCAGGGAGAAAGTCATCAGTCTTTAGTTAAGCAAAGCATCTAAAGACTGACTTGTGAGTCTAATTTGGGAGCAACTTATGCCCCACCTGGATTTCATCGATAGTCTAACCAGTTATACGTACAAAACATAAAGCTTCTGCTAGAGTATTATCAAAGAGGTTAAAGGGAAAAAAGTTATTCTAAGGCTCACTCACTGGTAGAGTTATGGAATTAAGCATTTTGTCCACTAAGTTCAACCAACGAATGAGGCCAAAGTACTTAATTTGAAAAATATTTGATTAACAGTTATGGATGCAGAAAAGTCAAGTAATATAAGAGACAGCACAAGAGATGCGATGTTTTAAAGAGAGAACGAGGGGCAGAAAGCTCATTTCTGTTGATTTGGACAAAACCTAATAGTGACAAATTGGCAGCTTCTGTCTATTCAATGTTCTCAGTGGAAGCAATGAGAAGAAATCAAAGTGCTCTTAAGTTTCAGATAATGCTCTTCAGTTCAGACAGGAAAAGCAAAACAACAACAGACAGGAGGCAATGTGCTGCCATTACAGACATGCACAGACCTGACAACACTGAATTTAGTATTACAAAGTATTACTTGTATGAGATCAGACACATTAACAACTTTAAAAACAAAGGATAAATACATAAACACATATAAATATATCAATTATGAGATGTAATCTAAAACAAAAACAAACTAGAATTACTGCCAGGCAGTTGTATGCCTCTGTAAGTCAAGTTACAGTTACAGTTTACATCCATGTCTGTCCAGACTCATATGTAGCCATGACAGTTGACAATGTTTCAAAGATGTTGCTGCAAAGAAGCTCCAAAGTCTATAACATGAATGCTTCACACACATCCTCAAACCAGCAGCGTGGAAGATCTATACAATTCAGCACAGTTTCAAGATAGATACCCAACATTAGTGTCATCAATTCAGTATCAGACCAAATCTTCTTCTTTTCCTGAGATATGATGTTGAGTAATGGCAAAATAAGTGTTTTTGCAGAACATTATTATGTCACAGTGAAGTTAACCACTGACCTTTTGGATATAAAATGTTGTCTCTTCGGACAGTTGGGTAAAATTCTGTCATAATTATCATATGAATTCTTGAGTTATTGCAAAAAATATGTTTTTGAGATCACAATACCTTGACCTTTGCCCACCAAAACATGATCAGTTCAATGTTGAGTCCAAGTGAAGGTTTGTGCCAAAGTTGAAGAAATTCCCTGAAGGCACTCTTGAGATATTGCATCCACGCAAATGAAACAGATGCAAGGTCACAGTGACCTTGACCTTTGACCACCGTCATCAGTTCACTGTTATAGTGAACTGGCAGTAGCTCAGTCCATAGGGACTTGGGTTGGGAACTGGAGGGTTGCCTGCTCAAGTCCCCGTCCGGACCAAATATGGAGCGTGGACTGGTGGCTGGAGAGGTGCCAGTTCACCTCCTGGGCACTGCCAAGGTGCCCTTGAGCAAGGCACCGAATCCTCAACCACTCAGGGCGCCCGACCAAGGGCAGCCCCCTCACTCTGACATCTCTCCACTTTGTGCATGTATATGTCCTGTTTGTGCATGTGTGTGTCTTTCGGACCTGTGTGTAATTGACAAAAAGAATTGAAAAAATTGAATTTCCCCTCAGGGGATTAATAAAGTAAATAAAATTAAAAAAAAAAAAATTATATCCAAGTGAACGATTGTGCCAAATTTGAAGAGATTTCCTCAAGGTCCTCCAGATATATCATATTCACAAGAATATTATAGACACAAGGTCACAATGACCTTGACCTTTGTCCACCAAATTCTTGTCAGTTCATGGTTGAGTCTAAGTGGACGTTTGTGCCAAATTTGAAGAGATTTCCTCTCAGATAACACTATCACTATCACTCCCACTCATAGCTTCCCTACATGGGAATGGGACAGACGGACAAAAAACACAATGCTTCCTGTCATGGGGGTCACTGGCACGAGGCATGAAATGTAAAACTAAAAAATAGTTGTTTAAAGTTTTATAACACATGACATTTAAACACAAATTAATTCACTGAATATTATAGATACTCTCAAATTATTGCACAACAGAATTGTGTTATCTTTAACTTCCCTTTCACAAGTTAAAAGTGCTGACAAACACCTCAGTGTTCTGTTCTTTTAATTCATTAATCTGCACCTACAATTCCTCTTACATAGGTTTTTTTTTTCATGACCTCTGCTGGCCTCTATAGATTTCATATTAAAGCTCTGTCTATTGCCACCTCATCAGCAGCAATGTTTTTACTGAAAAGATGTTTAAATCTGCTCAGTGTTTTCTTCCATAAACTCATTTTGAAATGATTAGATTTTATTCATCATTCTTTGTTCCAAGATAAAAATATAAATGCATTTTATGGATAGGCTACTCATTAAGGCTATGACACCGGACACATACTGAGAGATATTTGCTTTACTGAATTCCAGGCGTGTATTTGCTGTCCAGCAGCAGCTCCAGTCTAAGTCTAACCCATCCTCTTGTCTTTCTCAGAGCATGTTTCTGGATATCTCCTCTATCATGAAGAAGTGAAGAGACAAGGCTAACGTCACGGCCGCGGGAGCTGTGTTCCACAAACTTTATCAGTGATCCAGCCATCAACATTGATTCACCACCCGAGTCACATAGGGCCAAAGGCAGTGAAACATTCAGCCATGATGAAACAATGGACACAGTGCCAAAGCCCAGCATGTTTTGGAATTGAAGCACCTTAGAACGTCTACATGTGGGCACTAACAGGAACGAATTGTATCTTTTTTAAAAAATGTGTTGGCTGAATTTTGAAGGTTATGCAGACATGACACAATGGATTATGGAGCAAACTCCTCAGAGGATCTGTTTGCTGGACTTCATAAGCTTCAAATACTTCTTCTAAGTCAAAGACTTGATTAGAAACTATGTGTATCTGTATATAGTCATTTGTATATGGCCATTTCATGAGAAATTATGATACTTTATATTGTATTCAGATTAAATGCTTCTTAACAAAACAGTAATCATTTTGTCAACAGATACTGAATCAGTATTCACACACCAACAGCACACTGTAGAATTCTCATGCTTTTTGTTTTATTTCTCAAGAAAAAATGCCTTGACAAAATGCTTTTCTTCATATCAAATAAACAAAACATGACATGTTGCACAATATTTACAAAAGAATCAAAACAAAACGAAGGTCATTTGAATATTCAAAGATAAAAAAGGAAATCACAAATGCTCGATCTGCATATAACAGTCATGTATCAGGTACTCAAAAAAAAAAAAAAAGAACATGTAAAAAATGGCTCACCAAAATCTACAAATACAATGAAGTAACCACTGTAAAAAGTTAGAAACAACGCCACAGAAACTGTCTACATGTCTATCATACAGTCCTTACCCATAAGAAGAGGTATGCTGAATTATCCAGGTAGATAAGTGCTTAGAGTCTGTTCAACTGAGACTCGATTAATGAACGCATTCTGTAAACAGATTGGAATAAATAAGTGCTTCCTTTAGTAGGCCACCATGTATTGTAATTTTAAAAAAATCATTTGATTCCAAAATACTCAAGGGCAGACTCTTCTGTGTAAACCCACTGCTTTAACCACTTAAACACTGGATCCTAGATTAGAGCTGCACTCAGAGATGATGGACACTTCAGCATCCTATGCAACATAACAGCTCTGAATTAACTATAAAAGGATAGTTTGGATTTTTTGAAGTGGGGTTGTATGAGGCACTTATTCATTCTTAATGTATTACCAACAGTAGATGTCAGTGGGCATGCCCCCAGTTTGTAGAAACAGGGTGGGGTCCGATGCACTGCTATAGACGAGGTCAACAATTAAACATATTATAGCCACCTAAAAAGAGTCCCACCTAGAACAATGAATATCAGTTTAAGAGCACACTACACTGAGAGTATTTCCCTGCTCTACTTTGCCGTCAGACAGCGATTTCCGATGGGGAGCTGAAGCTGTTTTACTGCTCACTTCAAAGCCAGACTCCACTGAGAAAAACACTGCTGATCACAGGAGCTGTTGGTCTACCGCTGCCTTGAACAGTTTTTTGTGTGTGTGTTTTCAACTCAGTCTTACTCCGAAGTCATTGAACGCCGGTGCTTAGTCGGTGACTTCCGACATCAGACACTGACGAATGAAAAGCCATGCTTTCACATCAGCATGATACGTGGCCGTTATTGTTTAATGGTGCCCGGCAGCATCAGGGGCAAAACTGCAGTACAACAATGAAAGTAGGGCAGGTGGGAGGGGTGGTGTATGGTTCCAACAACCACCAACTTTTACCCAGGAGGTCGGTGTTTGCTTCCCCTTAGTCTCGCTCACCAGACCTTTCTCAAGAAAAGTAAGGTCTGGCTGCGCCGACTCTCACTTTAAGACCAATCACAATCGTTCTGGGCGGTGCCACAGCAATGGTGCACTTGCAAAAATATTGCCAGGGAGAAACAGGTTTTGGTGTAACACGCCCACAAAAATATCACCTACAGGACGCGAACCATGGCAGAAAAATGGCTACATCCCCGCAAGATCAAACACTGCAAAAGTTAGTAAAGGACGTGTTGAAAACTGCTACACAACAGCGGGTGGCTCGTTCCGCCCAGTGAGAGGCTGATCTATGCAGCGAACTTCCGCCCACTCAGACTAGCTTCCCCTAGGACTGTGAAGTCTAAACCTAACCATGTGCTGTTGTTGGCAAAATGTAACTATGTGTGTTTGTTGTTGAAGGTTTAAAAAATGTCAGTTCACAGTGTTGTACCAACATAGTGTGTTTACTTTGGTCTTTCGGCTTTGAAGAGAGCTTAGATGTGGAACTGAAGCCGTTAATGGCTTTTGTGTTGGAATGGAATGTCTGACAGAAAGGTAAAGCAGTGAAAATACTCTCAATATAGCATACACTTTTACTGTAATGATTTTTTAGGTGGTGAAAATACGTTTTGCTGCTGACCCTCATCCACAGCAGCACATTGTTAAGCTACCATTCAGACACTCATTTAGACATCTCCTCAAACAATGGGCACACTAGCACATATTTACTGTAGATAATAACCTGACTATGGACAACTACCTCATACACCCCTCTTCAAAAAAATACAAACTATCCGATTAATATTTCAGCACACTGTGTAAACTAGTGGTTCTCAATCATGTATCACAGTGGTCCAACAGTCTGCAGGGTTTTTGTCTTTCTTTTCATGTTGCTTTTCATTTCTTTCAGTACAGCTGCAGATAGTTGAAACTTGCTTGTGTTAGCTGATCTGTCACAGTGAACATCATGTCAGCTTTTACTGTTGCCAAAGGTTTCTTTGCTGTGTGGCGATTTGCAGGTGCAGATTGTTCTTAAACCTCTGCGCTGCATTACCGCACAATAAAAAGGTCTATGATGGATTACAGAGCTCAGGCCAGTTTCAAGTCCCCACAGGTTCCTTTTTGTACCGTACTGAAATGAAGTGAAACCATCAGAACCTAACTGAGAGATCAGGAGTGTATTTTGTGGTTGGCTCTAATAGCAGAATGAGGAATCTACAGTCATGGGCTAAAACAAGGGAAAAAAGAAGATCCTGGAAAAAATAGCTCCTTTAAATTGAATTATTATTTAGCACTGGTGTTGCAGATGCCCCATGCTGACTAATCAAATAATACTGATAGACACTGATACATTTGATGTCAGTTGAGGTCTGACATGAATTCATGAAGAAGTTGTCATGTCAGTAATGTCGTGTTCCATTTATGAGGAATATTGTTCAGTGTCCATGTTCCACCTCCTCAGGGTTGGACTTCTGCAAAATGCAGAATAACCAACTTGAAACATTAGATTTTTTCACATCTCCTAAGTGCAGCCTTCAATTAATGTAACACCACTGTTTGTTTATACATTTACAGCATTTTAACACTGGTTAACTAAAAAGTCAAAATGAGGCACGGAATCATTTATTCGGTACAAAAAACATTATGTATGTTTTGATATCAATTTTTCATTAGTCTTGACATTTTTTTGCAAAGTGTTGTACAGAATATGATTTTAAACTCAACAAAATGATTTGATGCCTCATTTTGATGTTTACCCAAATCAACCCTAACCCTTCCTCCAATTTACTTTAGCTCAAATACAGAAACAGCAATTGACTAATTACATCAAGTACATTTTTATCTTTCAACAGTTGATCCTCTAGTATGGTGAATTCCTTGCTGACACCTACAAGAGCATATGAAGAGCCACAGTGGTCAATATTAAATGAATAAGCAAGATGTTATTTAACAAATAATCATATGAATAAATACACACAAATATATAATGTCGCCATGAAATTGTAAAATAAGCCAAAGGCTTTCTAAAACTACTATGGTTATTGTGAAATGTTATTTCTTTTCACAATAATCATTTATTACATGTTTTAAATCCAGCAGTTTTCAAGTAATGTTTTAAAAATGTGAGTCACTGTTTTACAGTTTCATGGTAATAATATAAATGATGTCTGTATTTATTGATAGGATTACTTATATTATTTTGTCTATTTATCTATACTGAACAATTTGGGTCTCCATATTTATAGAGGGGGAGATGTACATGGCTGATTTCACTATCCGTCATAAAAGAGAGGTTTATAAACATCCATCCATCCATCCATTAGCTATACCTGCTTATCCTTCACAGGGTCACTGAGGGCAACCTAGTCACCAGAAAAAATGTTGGCATTGAACATTTCTGCAAACCACAGATTTGTTACATGAATACATTATTATCTAACACATGCATTGCAACTTTACATTTCAACAATGTTGTGGTAAACGTGAGGTTATGTTTAGGCACAAAAACTACTTGGTTATGGTTGGGGAAAGACCATGTTGTGGCTCAAAACACCCAGCAAGAACACAGAAATGTGTGTAAAGAAACAGTGTCTTTTTGAGGCACTAACCCAGCTGTAAAAATAGCTATGGGTTGTGAAAAAAAACCACCCATGTTTGGGGGCTGAAAAGCCGCTGGAAAAAAGCAATGAACAAAAAAACAAGCAGATGTGTTGTCTGTTGGTTTCCGACAATGGTCTGAGGCTTGGCAGGTGTCTTGTCTAGGTGTACCGCCATCCACCATCCCCTCCACCTCAAGATGACAAAGTCAGCTCTATTAGAAACGTTAATATGATTTGTACAAAACCTGCAAATGAAATATATTTGTGGTTTACAGAAACAGTGCCAGCATTTTCTTCTGGTGACTGAGCTGTAGGACACCAGTCAGGTCACCAGGCAATCATAGGGCTGAGACAGAAAGACAGACTACCATTCATACTTACATACACACACCTACAGGCAATTTAGAATCAACAATTAACCTAACATTTATGTATTGGACTGCTTTATGAATAGTGAAACAAAGAGGGGTCAGAAAGGGCCGCATCCACGTTTTTTGGACACTGTTGCAATGCAGTTTTTTGAATCTACAGACTAGTTTCCCTTGGATAAAATCTTTTGTTCCCTTACTAGAGAGTTTGGCCGCTGTAACCTCTAAGGCAAGATATTATAGCTGCACTTGTCAGATGCTTATTTATCTCACAAATTCATCAACACTTTTAACTTAGGTATAATAAAAAAGAGATTTCCTATTAAACTTAATTCTCAGGTCATAATTCTATCTTTACAAAATAAAAAGCTCATACACAAAACTGTAAACATACTCACACCCCTTTAAATTGAAATATTAAACTTAAGTACATGTGTGACTTGTAAATGAAGACTTATTTTTCATGAAACTGACAACAATAAAAAAAATACAACTGTTAACAAATCAACTCTAAGAAAGGGTAGCAACCTACATTTTACATCTATGCAACTTCCTCTACACCCGACCCCAACCCCCAACAACAACAGTCCAAATAAATAAATTAACAAGTTCACATTGAGGAATTAAAGTCTGTAAAGTCAGCTGAGCAGTGTTCTTCAGTGTACTCTGAGCATTTAGCACATTCTACTGAGATTATCATTGGCTAACAGTGATAACAGCAGATTTGTCTGTAATGTTTAATCTGAGCTCATTCTAGTCTGTTAAAGCTAACATGGCTGAGCTGCCATTAAACACAGATCCAAATGGTTTTGATTTAGAATCCAAATGTTCCACTTACTTTTAAAACTAGGAGTTTGACATTCACAAAATCACACAAAGAAACAGCAGCCCTTTATTTGAAGGCTTATTTAACCAATTTCTAAAAAACAAAACAAAAAAAAGCAAGTGCAATGAAATATTGATTGCATTTCAAAATCTAGTGTGACCTTCCTGTGCTAAAAGTGATTTCACTCTGCCCCTGATGGACAAAAGAAACCAAAAAACACACCCAGTGCTAAAATGCCACGGCTGTGCTCTGCTGTGAAGCTGACAGCGCAGCAGCAGAGTGTCGGGCAGCAACACAGCAGACGGCAGCAGCACTCACCCCTGCCACGTGCCCCGCCATCGACTTTTCAACAGCAGATGAATTTGGCATCTCCCTAAATCAATAATGTGCCAGCGTGTTTGTTTGGAGCTTTGAACCTCATACCATACGCTATTAGGGATGCTGATTCCTAAGTAGAAATTGATCATTTTTTGTTTAGTGTTTAAACAAATTCACATATGATGTGTGGATTTGAAAATGTAGGTGTTTTACACCAACATACTGTACCAAATACTTTAAGTAGGGCTATTCGTCTTATGTACAATACAAGAACAGTGCAGCTAAATACATAATTACCATAAGTACAAACACTAAATTCTTACTACTTTTAAAACAATAAATAAATGGGTCAAAAAGAGCACTTAAGATTTGTTTAAGCTGTTGTTTAAATGACCACACCAGTGTCTTTAGATTTCAGCCGATTTAACGTGGTTCATTATATAACTACCATCCATTTTCCAAAGCATCACAGAGTAAGTTTTTTTTTTAAGCATGTTTTCTCCACTCTCCAGACAGATACTGGTTTCCATTCATTTCTCTCTATAATAAGACATGATATACAAATTAAGTAGGAGGCTGCTGAGGAAACCATCACAGTGAACATTATATCTGTTGCTTTATGTCTGTCATTTCATTCATTGGCTTTTTTTAGTTGAGTGACCTGATGTGCAGGACACTCAAGTCAACCTTTCAGAACAATTTCAGATGACCATTTATTTAGCAGGTCCTTTATCATGTTAATTCCTTTATCATTCATGTAAAAATATAGTTTCAGAGAAAGTTTCCTAGAGAGGAAATGAAGATAATGTTCTAAAACACAGTACCTCATTTATAGGATTTTTTAAGAGTGAACAAGGAAATAATGTTGTAGTATGGACCCCTAAAGTCCTGAAGAGTGATAGTTTATATATTTTGTGCACACATGTTAATTATCTTGTGGGAACAAGTTATAAATATATCGTGTGCACACTAGATAACAACTTGTTCATACAATTGTTCCCACACTTGTTCGCACACGATAATAAATTGTTCCCACAAGATAATTAACTTGTTTGAACAAGATAATAAATTATTCGCACACTTGTTCCCTCAAGAAAATTAACTTGCGCACACAAAGTAGTAACTTGTTCCTACACTTGTTACCAATAGATAAAAAAAAATATTCCTACAAGATAATGAACTTGTTTGCACAGGATAATAACTTGTTCTCACAATATGTAACTTTTCCCCACAAGATAATTAACTTGCACAAACAAAATAATAACTATTTTCCACACTTGTTCCCAAAAGATAGTTAACTGTTCCCACTAGATAAAAAAAAAATGTTCCCACAAGATATAAACTTGTTTGCACAAGATAATAATTGTTCCCACACTTGGGCCCACAAGATAATTAACATGTGCTCTTGTTCTCTTGTTATCAAAAGATACCTTGTTCCCACACCTGCAAGAACAAGATAATAAATTGTTCCCAAAAGATAAAAAAATGATTCCCACAAGATAATTAACTTGTTTGCGCTTGATAATAACTTGTTCTCACAATATATAAATTGTCCCCACAAGATAATAACTTTTTCCCACACTTGATCCCACAAGATAATAAATTGTTCCCACTGGATAAAAATATTGTTACCAACAACATAATCGACTTGTTTGCACAAGATAATAATTGTTCCCACACTTGTTCCCACAAGATAATTACATGTGTATACAAGATATTGTTCTCCTGTTATTAAAAGATAGTAACTTGTTCCCACACTTGCAAGCACAAGAAATTAATTTGTTCCTGCAAAATGTTTGTGGGACACAAACATGTTGACTAAGCAAAGATAAATTAAATCAACTGAGAAACACTGCAGCATGCTTTGGAAAATGGTCAGCAGAAACATAAATAGACACCAGTATGGTCCATACATCTATTTAGACACCCAGTGACTGGCTTGGGCTTTGAGTGCCAACGTCACAATGCATCTGCTCATATCCAATGCCAGGTGTCACCTCTTGGAGGTGCTGGGCAGTGCTTCAACTTTGTCATGTAGTTCTGTCTCTTAGCGCAGATATGAAAAAAGGCAAAAGAGAATTGTGTAGAAATGTCCATCTGAGTACAAGAAAAAGTACAAGTGAAGTTTGACAAAAGAAACTTTGCATAATGAGAGTTCATTTGACCTTTTCATCGAATGTAAAATTTTACAAATACACACCTTTGGTAACATTTTACTTTAAAGTCCTGTGTCACTCAACAATTACGAGATCATTAAAAATATTAAGTCATATGACGAAAGGTAAGCTGTTTGATGTTGTACCATGTACTGAAGAATTCAAAGGATCAGTTCAACATTTCCCCAAATATGCTTATTTGCTCTCCTTCGTAGGGTGAGGTGAGAAAGTTTATATCAGTCTCATGTCTGTGTGTGAAGTGCAGAGCTGGATCTCCCCTGTTTAATGTGAAAACAAACAGAAATGTAAAAAGATAGTTTGTGGCTTTAGTCAGCAAACAGTGCACAGCTTCCTGAAACCTTGTGCCGTGTTCACATCATACTGTTCAGATCATAATTACAGGCATCAGAGGGAAAACATCTGAGGGTTAGTCTCCTGGTTGTAATTTCTTGTCAGAGGTATCTAAGATGTCTCTCTCTTGGTGAAAAGAACTACAGTAGCGCTGACAGATCTGAGGCTGAAAAGTTGCAAAGTTATGCCTACATCTGCTTTAAATCCAATCCAATATTAATATTTATACAACTTAAAATGATGGCTCTGGTTTCACTTGTCAACAGACTGCTACAAACATGGAAAACAATCTATTTTTTCTCATACTTACTGAAACTGTCACTATATCCTGACAGTGGTACATGAGACAGATTTTTCTGTGGCTCATAGTGCTGCTAATGGCAAGGATCCACCATGCCTGAACAAAAACAATTAATCAGAGCCAGTGGCGATCACTGCAAGTGCACATGCTGCGCTGCCAACAAAACTGTACATGACAAAGACAAGAAAACAGTAAACAGTTAAAAGCAAACTACAAAAAAATAGTTGTACTGAGCCAGAGATAAAACAAGAGTAAACATCAGAAAAACTTTTCCAAGGTGGAGAAAGGATTCCAGACTCAGAACCTGGACTCCCTACAGGCTCTGAGAGGTTGTTTTTGTTTAGGCACTGTCTATCCTTGCAAATGCCATTAGCACCACTAGGAGGGTCTTCATAGATTATCTGTCTCATTACTACTGTCAGGATATAGTGACCGTTTCAGTAAGTGTGACAAAAAGTTTTTCTAAAAGTTACCTTCTGAACCTTTAAATTAGAGAACTGCCTGCAAAGCTAGCAGTGGCTTTAGTCGTCTTGGATTCATGCCTGACCACTTTTTTAATCTCTTTCAGTTCTGTTGATACGTCACCGGTGGAACATTATTGTCACAGTGAGGCTGCCAGGTTTGAGACCAAAACCTGGATCAACTGTGTCAAGTAGCTCGTGCTAAGTCCAGAAACGCTGGGTGCAACTCTGCCTTGTGCTGGGTTCAGACTACATGGTATCAGCCTGATTATAGCCCGACGTGGTGTCGTACGGTGTCGACTCGGATCATGAGCGTGAGTGTTTTATCCCGTGTAGTGTGTCATAGTAGACGACAACTGACACCACGTCTGGGACACCTCATGACGTCCTGACAGAGAGTATAGCATGTATGATTTTCTCCCTGTCTTGTATGACTTCTCTCGTCACAGCTGTCACTTTGGACAATAGGAACACAGCTGTCGTGGACAACTGTATGGCAACAACACCCCAGGGTTTTTGATATTTCCTCTAGGGATGTTACCACACAGGGTAAACAAGGAAAATGATGGTGTGAAACAGCAGAGACACTTTGTCAACCCGCTGAGTACTGCCATTAGTGTCAAGCTAGCAAACAATGTTCTTTCTTCATAATGGCTACCAGATTCATTTCAAACAGTCTACATTATAAACGGGTCGTTATTAATTATTCCCTCTGTATTTTATATTTTTACTTTTTATCTGCTCCCGTTTGTCTTGCTAAAGTTAATGCATCATGCCGTCATTTCAAACTCAACACTTCCTGTATCTGTTTCAAATTAAAAGCCCCTTATAACTTGGTTTAAGAACATCCCTTCATTTCCTGAAAAGGCTTTTATTGTGACACATTTGCAGGAACTTGTTGGGGAGGATTCAGTGACTTGCGTCATTTTCATGAGCTTCAAATGAAGCTCCTGCCATCTGGTGACACTTGTTACATCACTACAATAACAGTCACAGTGACTGAAATAATAATAGTAATAGGGAAGAAAATAGGTCAAGAATAATCCGATGGCATCACGCACGTCATGAATGACGACCCCGGATGACTGGTCATGGACCAACGTGGAGACTGTCATGTCTGTCAGCCGAGTCACAGCAAGATTTTATGACTCCACAATCACGTAATCTTACATAGTGATGTCAGATTAGTGATGCTGTGTAGTCTGAACCCGACATTAGAGTTGTTGACAGGCAGGTTTTTTTTTTACTTTGGACTGAGCCAGGCTTTATGCTAAGCTAGGCTGCAGCTCTGTTCTTTTTTGGACTGTCTGAACATCTCACGCTCAGAGAGAAAGACAATAAGCATATATTAATAAAAGCAATGAACCAATGCTTCAGTGAAGTAGAAGTGACAGATGCTGACTCAGAGGTCAAATATGACTTATCAAAATTATTCATATTATTAAATGATTAATTCTATTGACTACAAATCAGTTGTACGTAGAGAAGTAATTATCCAGATTTGACAGGACTGTAAAGTAAAGTGCATGTACATGTTAACAGGGACATAAGTGAACATTCTGAGGAATTCCTGAGTTGAACCTCCCATGATGCACGAGAGAGGGAGGGAAGCTGACAGGAAGAAGAAGTCAGGATGAGACAGAGACAGAAAGAAAGAGAGAGAAAGCTGCCAGTGCTTCTGTTTATCACCAGTCCAAAAATACCTGTTGAACAATATTGCTGATAAGACAACGCTTGTGTCATCCATTACAAAAAAAGAACAAAAATACTTCAAATATCAAGGTATAGACAAGTAGGAGTGTGTCACAGACCAAAGTGTTTGCCACCAGACTCTAAGTACAGTTCTGTCTCTTCTGTTCCTCTGTTGTACATTTCTCAGTCATTTCCTGACAGAAATCCACTGTTACAGTGGGGCTACATACTTCCTCAGTGGATCCCAGCACCAGCGGACACTCAGGGTTCTCCTGCCCCAGACCTGACACCTCCACCCCAGGCTGCCTATCCTCCACTTGCCCCTGACTGGGACCCACATCAGACAGACACGCAGTATCGCTGTGTTGTGACACGGGCGACCTGGGCTGTGACGAGCCCTCGTCAGAAGAAGGCGACGGTGGGTTAGATGTGAGGTCGATGCTGGCGGAGATGGAAGGCGGCTGAGTGCCCTGCACCTCCCTGCACACTTGCTGTGAGAGGAAAGACAGGTTCTGCCACAGCTCCGACATACAAACCTTCAGCTGGTTGCGCTCGCTCAGCAGCTTCTCTTTCTCGCACACCTGAGTTTATAAGACACGGCATCATCAGGTCAGCATGACAGCAATACGCTCAGTTGGTCAGGTGAGACTGCTTTCACCAGGAAAACTACAGCATCAATCATTTGTTCAAAGTGACCTAGATGACTCTTGTCTGTCACAAGCAAAGGCAGAATTAGTGTGACACTGATCCCTCAAAACTTGTTTAGATTGTGTTTTTATCAGCACCCTTTCCCACTCTGTACTGCAACTACTGCACAAGAGTTTCCCCCAGGATAGATTAAGTTATATCTTACAATAAACTGGAATGATCAATTAATATAAACAAACAAAAGCTCAACAGCAGAACTTCCTCATTTTTAACATTTTGCTTGGACATGATGGGGAATCACTTGCTGCCTAACAATGTAAGGAGCTACAGTCCACCACTATGGCCACCAGAGGGTGTGCTCCATCACTGAAAAGCACTCTTCTATTACGAGCAGGATGCTTTTGTTCTGAATGATGTGTGAGTGTGCTCTATGTGTGTTTGTTTTCTGATCATACCAGTTTGCGGATCTCGCACTCCAGGTTCTGGATGCAGTCCAGCTTCCTCTTGCGACAGCGCTGGGCGGCGATGCGGTTTTTGCTGCGCCGGCGGATGTCATGGATGAATTCCAGCTGCTCTGAGGTCAGCTTGTGCATCTTGATGAGGATCTGGAAGTCATTGCGTGGCAGGTTGGTGATCTGGTCCACAGGGAAGGGCAACTTTACCTGAAAGGACCACAAGGATTTGTTTTTCTTTTATTGAAATAATTGCAAATCAAAATGAATCACTTTCACATTTGAGTCATGTGATGACAACTGAGTTATCTCCATGACAACTGAGCAAACTTACTTTGCTGATGATGATGGCTATGACATGTGGTTGAAAGCCCAGAAAAAGTTGGTACGTGGACCTTGAGTCAGGATTATTTTGACAAACTACTGTTTCCAAAATTGAGAATGAGCTTTCGGGGAAAAAAACCCAAAAAGTTTGGTATGGTCACGAACAGTGTCCTCTGACTGTCCAGCTGCCAAAATCCAGAGGAGACAATTAAGTTGATACACAGTGTTGCTATGCTGGTCTGAGTCATTTTAAGTTAGTACTATGGATTTACATCCAGCACCTTATGAGCAGGGTGGGTTTTATGGACTCTTCTTACCCTGGGTTCTGGCCCTGCATACGGCCTTGAAACATAGATGTATAACAATAACTAGATTCATTCATTCCTGTGAAAGTTGCTAAGTGATGCAAGAAGCCAAACAAGTTCAGCTTCCTGGGTATAAAATTACCTAAATCTCCTGCATGATTGGGCCAATAGAGCAAACATGCTACAGACTACCCACTTGAATGTGAGTCTTTAATTGATGATGGCTTGTCGTGAGTGATGAGATTTAAAAGCAGAGTGCTGATCCACAGCTAAAGTCTCCACATATATTGGTTGCATCCACAGCACGGCAGGTAAAAGAAGTTTACCTGTTGGAGGTGAGCTGTTTGTAGAGGTGCAGTAAGAGCCTGTTGTCTGCAGCTCTTCATTTAACATCTCACTGTGGCTGTTTCTGCTTTTACTGTCCTCACTGCTTTATTATTAGACGTGTCTTTATTGAAGAAAAGCCGCTGACAAAGTCCAGCCAGTTTAGTGATAAATACATTCACTGAGCTTCACAAAACTTCTAATTTATTCTCCCATTTATAATCTGTGGAGCAGCTCCAGAGGTTCTACCCTATGACATCACAAGTTTGAGACTTCTCTTTCTGGTTTATCATGTTCACAAATGCTGATTGAACTTTCCTGGGCCATGGTAATAATAATATGCTGTAATTCTTAATTTAGGTGGTGTTCCCCAATTAAAGACAGACAGGATGAACTACATAAGGCAACTCCCATTTTCAACACAAATATTAAATATATCTTTTTTAGCGATAATTCTGAAATTGCCCAATTCCTATGTACACCTACATGTTTGTACACACCTGTCTAATGTAATGGTGACACGCATATCGAGACTTGCACTGATGATGACTTTATGTTGATATATGTGTTATTATTATTGTTATTATTATTATTATTATCATTATTGTTATTATGTTTCACTACCACCCAGCCAAATTTAAATGAAACAAAATCAACAAATTCATAAAATCAGGGTTAAAAATAGTGAGAAAATAATCTACAGCAGCAACATGCTCCCACTCATTGCTTTTTTTTTAGTTTGTGACCCCACTGCCCAGCAAACAACAGCCTATGTGTTTTCTCTCTGTTAGTGCCATGATTTACCGTAAAGAACCACTGATCAGCCGGCTCATGTCCATGCATCAGCATTAATGAGGTGCTTTGCATTGACCATTTATGGTTGAATGTAGGCGTGTAGAGGGCAGGATATGAGGCTGGTCCATGTGCCAAGTTGATTTGAAATTTATAAATGGAAATTGCATACTGGCAGGCGTGCACATGATATTATGAATCAGAACATTTTTTGGCGAACATACATTTCCTCATTTGTACATACACAAACATTTACTGCGGATTCTCTGCAGAATTTTATAAATGAGGCCCCTGGTGTTCAGTAATATGAGTAGCATTCAACAGAAGTCATCAGATGGCGGTTAGTGCGGGGTAAAATGCACTAGGTGTCAGTATGATACTGTGTATTGATCCCAGTAGCTGTGACACAAAGGGAACACAGGCTGAGCTCTTTGTCTCAGTGGCTCATGCTTAAAGGTGTATAAACATTTTTATTATTATTATTATTATTATTATTATTTTACTTTTACTAATCTATATCAGATGGATTCATACTGTTTTTTCTTTCTTTTTGTGTATCTTAATTCATGTAGTCACTCTGGTTAACTCTAACTTTTTTATTCTCTCTTTCTTCACAGTCTTATCAATGCATTCATTTATCCCTTTATTTATCTGCCTATTCATGTGTTAGTATTCTCTCATTCATTCACTGCTTTGTTTGACTGCTAAGCTGTAGCTGCAGCCATCTAAAGCTGAATTCTTACTTTTTAAATATTGCTTATGAATCCATTGATGACTGAATACTCAGTTGACCACGTCTCCTCTGTGTTCGCTCCATGTTACACTGCAGCAGTGTAAATCAGAATAGTGTGCTGCGGCAGCCCATGCTGTTTTCTTCATACAGCCAGTGTTCAGCATAGCGCTGCCAGCATACCACGATGACATCATTCACTGCTCTGACAACAGAGCAAAGGGAAAAGAGAGGAAAGTGTGTCTCTGTGTGAGTGTGTGTGTGCTGTGTTTAGGTGCTGCCTGTCCTTTACTATATAGACATCTAAATATAGCTCCATGACTCTCAGCAGTCACATAATAAGGTTGGAATGACAAAGTGAGCCCTGGATGGTCATAAATCCCCTCACCAATCTCTCTCTCTCTCTCTCTCTCTCTCTCTCTCTCTCTCTCTCTCCCTCTCTCTCTAGTGCTCTGGTTTCCATTTCTAACACTGTGTGTATCGTTTGAGACAATCATTCCATCACTTGCTGGTGTTTAAAAAAGATAAAAGAAAACACTTGTTTAAAGCTTTAATCATGTGCACACACACACACACACACACACACACACACACACGTACACACACACATATATATATTGTTGTAAAATAACTGTGACTGTTGTACCTAATACAGTGGGCTACACCCAAACCTACAGAACAGGATTAGAGCCACAAGATATTCTTGAGTCTTGCGTAATTTTCGATGATATTTGGTTTACGGGATTTACATGAAACATGAAAAACCTGGTTACTCATATCCATGTATACATGATCATCACAGTATGCAGTATGCAGCTGTGTCTTCATTTCTCACCACCTCAGCTGTGATATTCTGTGCCAACAAAGAATGTTCAGAAACCAAACTGAGCTTTGCTGCCTGTCTGTGTAAGCACTGACTGCTATGACAACAGTAAAGAATAATTTTTATTCAGATCAAAATATGGAGAAAAAAAATCCTCATCAATCAAGTGTAAGATAGTTTGGATTCACCTTTCCTAAAGAATCCCAGTATGGACAAATTACTGCATCCCCATTATAGCTTTGTGATATTGGGCTTTATAAATAAAATTGATTGAAATTGAGCATCCTGCTTTTAAAAATTAGGTAGGTGGGTTTAAGTAGTATCAGTTATAAACCAGTTTGCAGTTTTGTGCCTTTGCCTTTTGAGGCAACTTTAACATCAAAGTCTCTCAGCTGCACGTTAAATAGAGCTGGATATCTTTAACATGATGATACCAGTATCAACACCACTACCCTTCAAGCACCAAGTCAGGTAATCCGCAAAAAGCTGTGTAAGGGGACCTGGGGACTTTGACCTGGTGTGTCATTGATGGCCACAGTGGCTTTGTCACATGAGAGAGGCAGACGAACTGACACTGCTTGGCACCGTGAATGGAACATTTATTTCTAAGAACACCCAATCAGAGCTGTTGATAGGTGCACTGAAGTTTCTGCAGGAAGGAATTTTCATACCATCAGAGTACATTCAGTCTGCGATATCACCTCAACACAAAGCATTTAACAGCAGACCAGGAGGTCCGAGCTAGCACAGCCTCTGATGCTAGTGCTAGCAGCCAGCCTCATCAAGCCACACTCCAGGTGTTCAGACACAAACTGAGTAAAGCCTAGTTCACATTACAAGATTTTCACCGCGATTTTGATGTCGCAGAGGATCTTGAGAGCCACCTTGGGTCTGAGGTGAGTCGGCAGATAGTCTGCCACAACGAGACATCGTGTGTGAACAAGCCTACGAGCAAGTTGCCCCCTCGTCTCGTCTGTGACTGGGATTGGATATCTGGCATGCTAGAAAACTGGAGAAGTGTGACACGAATGACAAAGAGCATCAGCCAGTGAGAGGCGGGATACATCCCACGTCAGCATGCAGGAGGACAGAAGAAATGTGAGGAGGAGATCTGGCAACACTGCGCAAACAACAACAACAATGGCGGTGTCCACAGGATCACAGGGAGCGTGTTGTGCTTGGATCCAGGCCCTGGAGGCAGATCTGATTCAACACTGGGAAGAATATCCATGCCTTTACAATGTGTCGTCTCCAAAGTTTGGTGACGTCACCGTGTTATATTGGTGAGGGCTCGGGGAAGAAATCTTGTGGTGTCCACACACAGGTCGTAACGCAGTTGGCGAGACTCCTGCTGACAGAAACATACATCGCCAGGTATGAACACTCACCCAGTGAGGATCCTTTTGAGGCTTAATGGTGGTGGGAGGAGCATGCTAAAATGTTTCCTAACCTGGCAGTAAATGCACAGGATGTTTTTTCCATCTTGGCATCAAGCGCAGCCCGTGAAAGAGACTTCCTCTGCTGGATTTGTAATTTATGAACAGAGAACCCAGCTTAATGTGAGTGACTGTAGCCTGTGTGTGTTTAATCACGGGTGTGGGTCGGGTCGTGAGAGTTTTATTAACGGGTGTGGGCAGATCTGGCCTTGACTTAGACATAATGATGGCTGCAGATTTTTTAAAAATGGACCCGTGCCTTAAAGTGATACCACTACCAATAGAGCGCGTCATCCGATACTTGTCATGTGTATGAGGTAGCATGTAGTTTCGCAATACTTTGAAATGTTTTGGTCGCATCTTGGCATGTTGAACTGCCATCTCTGTCAATACACCACGCTTTACCACACCACAGACTGTATGGGTCGGAGTGTGAGTTCCGTGCCAGAGACAGTTGGTAAGAGTCTGCCTGCACACACACAATGACAGTGCTAATTGTTAGCATCACATGACTAACTTTACCGAATGCTTAATATCCAGTTTGATGTCAGAGTCGAGCCATTTAAGTATCTGTGTGAGTTTGTTGGGACCGATTTACAGCTTGGTGTTGGATGTTAGCAGCTGCTGCTGTGTTAGCTCGTGCTCATCTGGCAGAAGTTGCTAACTGATGTTCTCCAAGAGAACAGCAACTCCTGGCGATGGCAACAACAGAGTTCTTGCTGATCCGGCAGGTAGTCGGGACGTTCTGGGATCAGACTTCCCTGCACAAAAAGGATCAAATGCAAGTGTCCTTTGACAGAAGAATTTTAAAAACTTGGTAATGCGTTGTTTTAGTCGATAGTTTAAAGGTACTGAGTACTGATACACATCCCTATTATTTAAGCCTATAAAATATTTGCATTGCATTTGTAATTTATAGTTCTATAAATTTCCTACCATAACCACTTTTTGCAGCATCCCATCAACACTATCATCAGATCACATATTAAATAGGCTGCTCTGGATTTGTTAATGTTGCATGTGACTGGCTGTTTGTTACCGTACATATCACACCCCCTTCATGCGCATGAACTGGTGCTGGATTGAGAAAAAGCAGGTTTAACAAAGGTAATTGGTAAGATGTTGAGTAATCAGTTACCCTGCCAGTGTTGAACTTAGTTAAGTCAGATAACTCAATGAAAGCCTTACTTTGTCAGACAACCCTGCTCTCTGTAATTTATATATCAATATCTTTTTTTTTATCTGATAACTCAAATATTTGTTAAATAATCAGTAAAAAATCTACTTTTACAAGCCCAAAATACTGATCTTGTAATACTCCTTTGATAATACTTCAGTAAGGAGGAGACTAAGTAAAACGGCAGAATGCAAAGTGGGTGGAGAGGGTCTTGATGGGCTGGCCTAATTGGAGAGGGCAGATCTGGGGTCAGGAGCAGCAGATGGTAGAGGGAATGTGGCCAGGACACCTTCCACCTGCCTACAGGGCGCCCTAGGGTGTGTGTATGTGTGTCCGCTCTATGGGTGAGACAAATAGGGCAAAGAAGTGGGACAGACCCCACACACATGCATATACATGAGTGATATATGATGTACACACGCACACACACACACACACTCTAAATACAACAGCACTAAACCTACATTTTCAACAAATTGAAGTTACAAAAGGAAAGAAGCGATCCTCTGGGGCCCATGAATTTCAGTAATAATTTCCATGGTGATAAATCTATTAATTACTGGTACTTACTGGTAGTACAAATAACAGACTATGTGGCTTGTTGCTAGCTGTTGTCAAGCTAATGACTATTAGGACTGTGAGTCTTCCTCTCCAACAGTGCAGCTACAGGCTAGCGACAAGCTACACTGTGTCGTCTTTAAGGTGTTGTTTTATTTTCTTTCAATCTTGCTCAAGTAGGCAGCGGCAATCAAAGTCATGTTCATACATCATGCGATAAGTCAATAACGTAAATATTGTGACAGGCCTAGCTGCCCAATGTGCACTGATACCTGTGACAAATATGCTCCCAAAATTAATCTGATACAAAAGGTTTTTACTCCCAGCTCATCAAACATCGACGGTCAGTCTGTGGATTTTCACGTCTACATATGACACACTGTTGTTGAGTCTGCTGTTGACGTTCTGGGACGCTGTGTCAATTTACACCTAAAAAAAATTCACTGTGTCTTTTCAAGAAACACTTTCACAGGAAATGTACAGTTTCTGCTTGTTAGATGCATACAGTCTTTTTCAAAATAAACTTACAACATTGGTAATACACATCTGTGGCTCAACATTCATATAGGAAGCAAACACTGGGCTCCTCTGTGAAGGTCTGGTGTTTGTTGGACCATCCACCGCCCCTCCTGCCTGCCCTATAGGGACTTTTCCAGCTCCTTAAACCACGTTGTTTTGTGGCTGTGTTTCAAACTGATGCCGTCTGGTGGCGTATCATACCACTGCGAAAGGATGGCTTTTTGTGTCGGTGTCTGTCACCCAAATCCCTGACTAAGCAGCAGTATTTGACAACTTCAGAATGAGAGCAGGTTGTCTGATAACATGACTGCCTCTTCTGCAACTGACAAAGTCCTACTTGTTTTAGGACAGTAGAAATCTGCATTGCATAACCCTTAAAAGCTCCTGATGACCCAAAGTCCAAGTATTTGTATGTGGAGTTCATCTTTCTCAACTTTTTTTTTACCATTGAGCATTTATAAGATGTCAGAGCAGCAGAAACTGCTTATAGTGGGTAAAAAAATAGTTCCACATAGTACACTACACACATGTATAGTTTTTATGAGAACACAATTTAAAACAAATAGAGTGGGTCTGTGGTAGTGACCCCTGTAAAATGGCTCTCCAAGTGTCTGCTCCAGTATGTCTATTCAGAATAGCTGAGCACCTTATGATACATTAACCTCTGCAACACATTTAACTGACTCATCCATGGGCCAGAGGCCACAGCCACTCACATCTAATAAAGATAATATCCTCTGTGTGTGTGTGTGTGTGTGTGTGTGTGTGTGTGTGTGTGTGTGTGTGTGTGTGTGTGAGACAGAGGGAGAGAGAGAGAGAGAGAGAGAGAGAGAGAGAAAGAGAGAGAGCTCCAGTATAAAACTCATCTCACATCTCGTCAGATATTGCATGTGCTTAGGCATCACCATGGCAACCATACAGCTCTCTTTACTCCTAGGAGTATGTGTTGGAAGTGTTTGCGTAATTTCTCCTGAGAGAAAAACTGTCTAAGAATAGTCCCAGCTGTAAATCACACCTAGAATATGCTGGAAAACTATCACTGATACATGCTAGAAGCACGTGAACATGTGCTGTTGAAATTTGCTTTAATAAGAGGCCAGCTATATATAGAGGTGGTCAATACTTTGGTAACATAAGGTAGTACAGCGATTTCTGTACAGGCTTATGGTCACGACAGCATGTCTTAACTATTAATGCCATAGATTGTTATTCTCAGAGTAAGTTGGGCTACTCAGAAATGTCATCAACTGACACGAGTGGTTCTTTCAACACTGTTCAGTTTTTTGCTTTTTTTTTAAAGAATAGAATTTAATGTAATTTTAATTTGCCTGTATTTCCACATCACACAACAAATGTCTACATGAATGGACAGATGAGAGTGTGTGTGTTTGAGCCATGTTGATGGGGCATTCTGAGCCTGAGGGTGTTTTCACACCTATAGTTCAATTGCTCTGGTCTGAATCAGTTGAGTTTGTATACTTGGAGTGATTTCCCCTTCGTTTTGGTTTCTATTCACAAGTAAAAAAGATCCAAGCTAACCAAAATGCATCACTACAAACAATGTGCACTCCGCTTACTGGTCAGATGTGTCTAGGGCGGGATAAATATAGGCAGAGGGTCCTGTGTACTTGAGTAGTGCATAGCCCCTTAACCCAATTTAACACAGAGCCACAACAGAGTTGGCATTTTCTCATAACTCTAATTATGTGGGCAATACACCAGGCAAACTATGCCAGCAGAATGCTGAATGCACTTTGAGGAAATGTCTTGAAACACTATCCTGCTTCACACCTTGCAAAGTAGATGTGCTGCTTTCATGCAGCTAAGTAGAATAAGGGAGCTAATATTGAGCTTGTGCGAGAGCATACTAACCTTCATCGTATTTAACTGAAGACATGTTTGGTAAGTGTGATATTCTAACCCTTTTTCACTAACATTTTTCGTGGCTTCAGGAGCCATTTGCTTCAAACTTGTGAAGTACACCTGGCAGTTTGGTCAGATCAAGGGCGGAAGACATTATCACTACAAGTGAACCATTCTAGAATTTGTTTGGGACCAGACTGAGGTCATCTCCTTGGACCTCATCCATCTTGATATGGTCCACACCTGAGTGCAATTACTGTGCTCATTAGGAATGAGGGAAAAAAATCGATACAGCATAGTATCACAATATTTTGTGTGGTGATAGTGTATCGATACACTGACGCGAAGTATCGATATTTTATTATGTACATTATGAAATGCATAATAAAAACAGTTGCTTTTTCAGTCCCCTAGATGGTGCTAATGTTTTCTTCCTGGTGAGGTCAGCAGAGGTCTCAGTCAGCGGCATTTGGCAGAAGGTTAATCAAAACAAAGATGGAGGCACTGGAGAAAGAAATCAGTAATGCTGCATCTGTTTTTAAATCAAACGTCGAGACTTATTTTGGGTTTTTTAATGCGTAAGGAAAGTAGGATCTGAATATGACACGAGATTTGCTAGCAGTGTCACATGAGAATAAAATACTCTGGGAATACTACGAACATGAGGGCTCACCTCATACACCCCCATCCAGAGATAGCGTTAGCCGCTGACGGCCAAGCTAACACTAAACCCGCTCTGCCAAAAAATAAACCAACAAGAAGAAAATAACACAGTCCATCACCTACTTCATGAGATCTGCATCCATACAGCGTTGGTGAAAATGAAGGATGGTTAGTGTGGTTACATGCTAACCACACTAGAACCCAGGTATGTGACGCCATCCCTATGTTTCTTCACTGACACAGCAGAACCCAAGCTCTACGGAAAGGTGAAGCATAAGTTGAGGAATCCTTGAGTACAGCAGGAAGGGTGACATTAACTTGTGACACCTGGACTGCAAGTCAGTGGATTCATATGTGACTAATGGTTAGAACATAATCTGCCCTTGATCCAACTAAACTATGAACTACCAGGTGTACAGTAGTCTGCAAATTTGGACTACATAGCTCCTGTAGCAACTCTAAATTGTCCGTAGGTGTGAATGTGAGTGTGAATGGTTGTCTGTCTCTATGTGTCAGCCCTGCGATAGTCTGGCGACCTGTCCAGGGTGTACCCTGCCTCTCGCCCGATGTAGCTGGGATAGGCTCCAGCCCCCCCGCGACCCTCAAGAGGATGAAGCGGTTAGAAGATGAATGAATGAATGAATGAGCTCCTGTAGCCAGGTGTACATTGCATTTTGGGATGCAGCACAGTGTGCAAACTGTAAAGAAAAGATTGTTAATACTTGAAACTTACTGAACATGTCTTCAGTTAAACTTGTTAACGGTTAGCATGTCCTTGTACATGTTCAATATTAACCCCGTTATTCTGCTCAGTTATCTGAAGGCAGCACATGTTATTTGCACAGGGTGTAGCAGTATAGTGTTTTTAAGAGGTTTCTTCAAAGTGTATTCAGCAGTCTGCTGGTATAGTTTATATACTTATAAACTAAGAAGATAAATAAATAAATAAGATATATTTCTCAGATAATTACCACAGTTGTTGAGCAAATGCTAACTCTGCTGTTGCTTCATATTAAATTGCACAGCAATGTTTCTCTCACAGAAATATGCACTAGTGCAGAGTGCACAACCTTCTTCCTGCATCTACTTTCTTCCTCCTACCCCAGACACATCTGAGCAATAAGCAAGTTGAATGTTCTCATGTGGTTTGTAGAGATGCAATTTGGTTCGCTTGGATTTTTCTCTGTGTAAAAGAAACAGAACCGAGGGGAAAACGCTCCGAGTTTACAAATTCATCAACTGATTCAGACTCGAGTAAACAAAGTATAAGTGTGAACACACCCTAAGAGTCTACATCTACCATCACCACTCTGAGGCTGTATTTTGGCACAAACATAATGTTTACCGTGTACCTGGGCTACTGTTACACTACATTTGAGCAGAGGGCTGTACCACAAAGCAAGTTTAACAGGCTCTCTGTGGCTGAGCTGGCTCGATAGACCCCAAGGCAACAGTCAGACATAGCAGGTACCATGAAGATGGTTAACCGCTTGCTCTGTTAAATTGCTCTGGCTTTGTGCTTCAGGCTCTGTGCGTGTTAACATAAAATGTGAAATGACACATTCAGCATGTCATTTGCCACTTACAAATAATCAATTGTGTGCTGCCTACTTCCATCTTTGAAGACTATTTGTATGCCTCCACGCACCAGTCAAGTTTCTCTTGCAATTTACACCCATGTCTTTGAAAACATGGATGTTTCACACACATTTTTACCCGACAGCACAGAAGATCTATACAATCAGCAGTTTCAGGCTGGTCACCCAAGATTAGTGTCACCAATTAAGAAGGGAGATTTTTTTCTACTTAAGATATTTAACAGACATTTCCACTTCTGTTCCTGAGATATGACATTGAGAAATGGCCAGAAAACTGTTTTATGCAGAATATAATGATGTCACACTGAAACTTACCTTTGACCTTTTGGATATAAAATGTCATCACTTCATTATTTTATCCTATTAGACATCATAATTAGCATATGAATTTGTGAGTTATGGCTAAAAACAGATTTTGTGATGTCATACTGACCTTGCCCTTTGACCTTCGACCATAAAATTCTAATCAGTTTATTCTTTAGTCTAAGTGGAAGGAAATTCATGGAAGATGTTCTTGAGATATTTTGTTCACAGGAATGAGACAGATGCAAGGTCACATTAACCTTGACCTTTGGCCACCAAAATCTAATCAGTTCATCCTCAGGTCCATGTGGATGCTTGTGCCAAATTTGAAAAATTTCCCTCATAATGTTCTTGAGATATTGAGTTCATGAGAAAGAGACAGATGAGAAAATAGTGACATCTGGGCATTTGTGCCAATTTTAAAGACATTTCCTTGAGGTGTTCTTGAGATGTTGCGTTCACAAGGATGAGATGGACATATGGGGGTACACCCATACGTAGGGACAAACAACCTGAAAACAATGCCTCTGGACATGCCTCTCGCCAGTGTGGATGCATAAAAAGTACTGCAGTCAAACGCAACACTGTTGCTTCAATAAAAGCAAAAAAAGGAATGCTGATAGAAAATTACCAGTTGTGTGAATTCACAAGTCTGTATAGCTGAGCCTATTTATAGTACTACTCTGTTTATTGCTAATATGACAGCTGTACATTCTGCAGCTCTGATTCAAAAATTATACTCAAGAACTGCATTTAGATCTGACACTGTTCCACGATGACTGATATGTCTTTACCATTTCAATTTTTGGACAAAGCAAAGTGAAATTGATTTTACTGACTGAATATTATCTGTGATAAATACCAGTAGACTAATCAATTACCTTTAATATACCAGCAGTGTAAAACAGATTTCAGCAAATTAGAACTAGGCATATAATATGTAATTTCATATGCGAGAACATGTCACCCTGATTAAATGCTTTACAGAAGGCATCTTTTAGAGACAGCTTGGGCAGATGGACCTGAGAACATTACAAAACATTCAGTAGCTCAGTAAGAGCAACAACAACGTTGTGAATAAAACAGAATATTCTTGCTCATATTTTCTGCAGTATCGCTTTCAAACCAGTGGAAGGATCCAGACTAGGTCAGTCTTAGGAGTAATCAGCAGACTTGGCCTGCTCACTCAAAAGTCTCAAAGAGTAACTGGGTGTTGGTCCAAAAAAATCACTGCAAAGCAGAAAACCCAACAGCACTCACTAATAAGTATAATACTTTGAATATAGTGGATTGCACAGAAGCAGTCAAATGGACGAGTTTCAGCTCATAGCCGTCCTCAGCGTTGAGGACGGCTATGAGCTGAAACTCGTCTGCTTTGCAGTCTTAGGAGTAGCCAAAGACTGCCTTGATGCTAACACAAAGTGGAACCTGAGCAAGGAAGTAGAAGAATAAAAGAGCATACTAACCTCAGGGCCAGAGACTCTAGAGACGCCACTTTCACTGTCTCCCTCTGAGAATGAGCCTGATTCGTCACTTGAGTTGCCGCCACTGGCACCAAATCCCTGTTCACTTTTGATACTGGTGCAACCCTGAGACAAGACCACCTCCCCGCTGTGGGGGTTCCTCTGCTCCACTACCCCAGCCAGGCAGTGAGACAGTCCAGAGGTGGAGCCTGAGTGTGGGGATGAGGAGAAGTCAAACTGGGGAAGGCTGGAAGGTGAGCTACCACTGCCTGCGTCCTCTGGGTAAGAGAATGAGGAACGGGAGCTGGAAGTCTGGGTTCGGGGCTCAGATGGGGGAGGGGAATGGACTGATGTTTGGATGGGAACAGGGCAGCTGGTGGTGAGGCATGACCGACCAGAAGAGGGAGCCTCTACCTGCATCAGGGTTGAGACTTTTTCTCTGAACTTATCATCCATGTAAGAATGGGCCAACATTTGTCGCTCGCCGGCTGCTGAAGAGAAAATGACACTGGCTCTGTCTAGCTCCCCCTCATGTTTAGAAGAGGAAGCTTTAGAGGCTGGCCTTTCCACGTTCTTGCCAGTGCCAGTCAGTGCTGCTGGTATGACATCTGCAATGCCAGTCTTGAGGTCCACGCGACCCAGAGATTCCCTCTTATCCCTCTGCCTGTCTTTGACTAGTTCCCTGTAGTGGTTGAGGGACAGTCTGTTGGTGAGTAGCTGCTGGATGGTGGTGCTGGGCATGCCACTGAGATCTAGGCCGCCTCTCTGGAGGTAGGAGCGCAGGCAGGAAGAGGGTGAACCTCGACTCGGAGAGTGCTCAGTTGCTACTGGAACCCCTTCTACCTCCAGCTCCATCTCCAGTACCTCTTCAGTACACAATTCTGTGTTGCAACCACTCCTTTCATCTCCTTCTTCCTCAAACACAAATGGCTCCTCTTTGATCCTGGAGGGTGTAAGAAGAGTTTGTAGAACAGCACTGCTGTCTCTGAGCTGTGAGCTCACAGGGCTGACTGAGGTATGGTTGGCATCATCGATGCCATGATGGTTTTCTCCATTGTGCTTGTTATCACAGATCTGGTACTGATACTTCCTGTACTTAGGACATTGAGAAAGGTCAGCAGGAAGTGACGCAGTGCTTGCTATATGTTTGGTTTGCTGCCTCATCTCTGCAGAATCGTCTGAGGATATTGTCTCAGGAAAGACTGCTCCCTCGGCCGTGATGTCATCACCATAATCCGCCTTGCCATTGGTGGCAACTTGGCTGTCATTCTGTAGCTGGGCTTGAAGGAACCGAAAGCAAGAGTCCTCCAAATTGTGAACACCCAGGAAGTCAGCGCACAGGATGACCTCATGGATGTTTTCCCGACTTAAAACCAGCTTGGCTGTATAGGCAAATTGGAGTAGTGGAGCAAAACCCTTTGCTGTCACCTGTAGCGGAGAGAAATGTGAGATGAAAGAATGGTTTTAATGCCAGTGCCTTCAGCATCCACTTCAAAGTGACTAAATATTACACCAAAAAGATTCTTACATTGTGGAGCAACAGACACAAACGAAGGCAGCCAACTAAATTACCTGTATCCACACCTGGAATGGGCAGAGTTTAATTAGGAAATGGGTGGGACTTAACAGAAGTTGTTATTTTAAGCCTGAAATTAAGGGTTCATCAGAAGTTGCTAAATTAAATATTTATTTGAAAATTATTTACAAAGCAATCTCAGGATTCTCATCATTTTTATCACAAGAGTAGGAGATTGAACGCAGCTACCAAAATGCGGGTTTTCCTTCAGCACAAGTACGGATATTGAGACACATTACTCAGATGATACTTGCACTCCTAAAAAGTACATTATCCATACAGAATACTCATTTTATCTGAGTATTTGGCTCAACCCTACTCAAGTCAAGTTCATGTTTATATAGCTATTGTTAGCTAGCGCCTTGAATCACAGTCTCGATTGCCACCTCTACAGACCACCTTGGCAAGAGGAGAGTGGGCAGCAACTCGAATCCAGCCCACACAAACCCCAGCTCTGGGGAACTGTACAGCCCTGATTTCCCCATGGATCAGCATACTTTCTGTTGCTGCTGTTACAAAGGTTAGACCCAATGCTCCAATTGTGACACCTGGTGCTGGGGGTTTGTGCTGGCTGAATTCAAATTCCTGGCAAAGCAGTGAGGACGCATGGAGTGAGTGATGCTTGATTTGATTTTGCGCTGTCCTGTGAGTTATTCTAAGTTTTGCTACGTCTTACAGAGTCAGCATTTTCTTATAGAGTGGTTCATATGATTTTCTACAAATTTGCGCCCCACTAATGAAGTTACAGCCTTAATGTACAGTTACATAATTAATGTTAAGTTATGGAGGTTAGGTTTAGGCAATAAAAGTTATTGAGGTTAGGTTTAGGAAAAGAAACATGGTGAGGACATACCTTAAAATGACTAAAAGTTCACACGGATCTGAACATGAGATTCCAGGGGAAAGTCCCGGGCAAAAGTCAACAAAGTCCTGTCATACTCACAACTCTGTCACTTTGACTTTTTTTCCATCAGAAATAATGTTTTCACACTTCAGTTACTGCATCTTTGTTGTACTTCTGATTAATGTTAAACTACAGTGAACAAAACACAACACTTTGGTGTTTGTCACATTAAAAGCTTATCTACAAAGAAATGGCTGCATTTAATGTGAAAATTCTAAAGGAAGCATTAAGTTTTAGCATAACATAATTTTGGTAAAAAGGCTAAGAAGAACGCCTGACATGACTCTTGCTGTACTCGTGGAATGAGCGCTGTAGAAATGGACATTATAACTGAAATTATCACGACAGCAGGTAAACATGGAGGTTTTGAGTTTGCATTAACTGGAGAACAAGGGGAAATTAGAAAAAAATGGTAAGTCTGAAATATAAGCCTGTCCCTAACATAAGCCTCTTTGCCACTAAGGCCACTTTTGAAAAACTTAAAATAACCTACAGTACAGTGCTTTTGTTCATTAAATATTGAGAACACAACAATGTAATATATGTAACTGAGGGTGGACAAAATATTAGAAGAACCTGTAACATATATACAGGAGTTTCAATTATTCTAGTCAGATATTGGGACTCTGAGAAACTGATTATAGCTACTGTACTGTTTCTTCACAGTAACAGAAAAACAACATTATGGCAATAATTATGGGGGACAAAAGGAATACAGATGGCGACTTTAACAAAGAGGTGGTGCACTGGAAATGGATGAAACTGAATTTTTCCCAACAGGCATCCAATACACTTTTTTTCATAGTCAGTTATTTTGCCATATTGCCGCCTTATTAATCTTATCTGTCTTATCTTCTTGCATTTATCTTTCTGCCCATCCCTGTCTCCCACCCTGCATCCTCTCATCTCTCCTGCTTTCTTCTTGTTCACCACAGTCAGCTCCTACTGTATGTATTTCACATGTGTGTAAGTGAGAAAGGATGTTGTACTTACTCTATATTGCTATGTATGCATGTGTGTGTATGTGGAAATATCCGTGTGTATATTGGTGTTCGTGTAAGCCTATTTTCAGCTAGCATCAGCAGCTGCTGCGTCCTGAGCAGAAACACATCTGTACAGAGAGGAACCAGGAGAAGCTACCAGCCTTACTAATGAGAAGCAACAGAGAGAGAAATATGGCACAGAAAAGACACAGGATTAATCAATGAGTGTGATCAATCACTATCCACTTACAATCTGCTTTTCACCTTTTATTTCACCTTAAGTAGCTGTAAGGTTAAAAATGTTATTCCACACTGTCTGCTAGTCTGATATATATTCTGTTTTGTTTTGTTTCGTTTTAATGATGCATGCAAATCCTCTGTCCTGGTATTACTAGATCTCAGTGCTGCATTTGATACAGTTGATCATAATATACTACTTAGCAGATTGGAAAAGTGGGTGGGACTCACCGGCACTGTGCTACCCAGTGGTTCAAATCTTACTTACAAGATAGCGACTTTTTTGTGTCAATTGGTAACCATGAATCTGAGCGAACTACGATCACATGTGGGGTTCCTCAAAGGTCCATTCTCGGACCACTTCTATTCAACATCTATATGCTATCCCTAGCCCAGATTATGGAACATCACAACATCTCCTATCATACGTATTCTGACGACACACAACTCTATATCTCAGTGTCATCACATGACTACAGTCCCTTACTCTCATTGAGTAACTGTATTCATCAAATCAATGACTGGATGTGCCAGAATTTTCTCCAGCTAAATCCAGAAAAGACAGAGGTATTAATTTTTGGCCCTAGAAATGAAAGGGCAAAGATCAGCGCCCACCTTGGCTCTATGTCATTGACAGCTACAAATCAAGCCAGAAATCTTGGTGTTATTATTGACTCAGACCTGAACTTCAACAGCCATTTAAAGTTTATTACTAAATCTGCCTATTACCACCTGAAAAATATAGCTAGAATTAAGGGGTTTCTGTCTAAACAAGGCATGGAAAAACTTCATTCATTTTAAGTAGGTTGGATTATTGCAATGGCTTATTTACAGGCCTTAACAAAAAATCAGTCAGACAGTTGCAGATGATTCAGAACGCTGCCGCCAGAGTCCTTACAAACACCAGGAAACTGGACCATATTACGCCGGTCATTAAATCGCTACACTGGTTTCCTGTGAGTCAAAGAATAGATTTTAAAATCTTACTGCTGGTCTACAAAGCTCTGAATGGTCTTGGACCAAAATACATGCTTGATCTATTGGTTCCCTACGAAGCATCCAGACCCCTTAGGTCATCTGGAACAGGTCTGTTGTGTGTTCCAAGAACAAGAACCAAGCAAGGTGAGGCAGCATTCAGTTATTATGCTCCTCACCTGTGGAACAAACTTCCTGTAGATCTGAGGTCTGCTCAAACTGTCAGCTCCTTTAAATCAGGGCTAAAAACACTATTGTTTACTGAAGCGTACTCTTAGATTAAATACTTACCTGCTGTATTCTACTGCCCGTACTTTTTAACTACACACTGCTGATTTATGCCTTTTATTATTCTACTTCTTTTCTTATCCTGACTGTTCAATGTATTGAGTCTGTTTTTATTTTATGTTACTGTATTTTATTATTATTATCACTATCATTCTTAATTTCTATTTCCCTTATTAATCGACTGTTTTTATTGTTTTAAATTGTGTCTTGTTACTTTTAATGTCTCTGTAAAGCACTTTGAATTACCTTGTGTTGAATTGTGCTATACAAATAAACTTGCCTTGCCTTGCCTTACCTTGCCTTGTTTTAAAGCTGTATGGTATATATAGTGAAATATATATTTTTAAAAAATCTACATATTTTTGGCTTCATTTCAATACATTTTACATTTTTTTACCAAACTCAGTCTGACATATCAGTATTTGCTGTCTAACATATTTTGGATCTTCACCAGAATTTAAAACCAAGTTCTGTAGGACTGAACTATTTTCAGCTGGTCCAACAACTGGTCAGTAATATTTAAGGGATGAATAACAACTCTCCAGTTCAATTGTAAATCAAAAGATTGTAAAAATGAAATAACACTTTGTTAAGCCTGAGCTATACAATGGTTTGTTTCAGCTTGTTTATTTGATACGTAGAAATTTCACCTTTGTGTCCTGACTTTAAAGTTCAAACACAGAAAAAGGGTATTTTATTTATTCCTAAACCTAACCTCTGTAACCTTATGTTAAGGATGCAATGGGGTGCCAATTCTTACTGTACGTTCACACCAACTGCAACCAGGGCTTGCAAAGTGGCGGAAGTCATTCATTTTCAACGAGAGCTCAGCGACTTGAGCGACTTGGGTGACTTGGGCAACTTGGGCGACCTGGTCGTCAGCCAAAATGACCGGAGCAGTTCCGGAGGAGAGTTAAAACTCGTTTAACTTTATGGTAATGAGCTCTGACTCGGTTCGGCGGCAACCAGTTGGAATGCTGACGTGCTTGGATGAAGCGGGTCCCAGAGAACAAGCCATGTAACTTTGGTTCCTACAGCACACTTGTTCCGACAATGGATAACGAGAAGTTTATTACTTGTGTTCACGCCCACTCAGTCCTTTATAAAGTGTCACTGTTCGGTTACAGAGACCAAAATAAAAAGAATGAGGTTTGGGACCATGTCACAGAGGGAGTTGGTTGGTCTGGTGAGTTTTAAAGTGTGTAATGTTAGTAATAGAGGAGAGAATTGCAGGCTAATGTTGCGAAGTAGAATGCAAGTCTTCCTTGCTTGGTTTGAATGGGATGACATACGTTTTCTGTTTTCACTGACAAAACATAACTTTCTGTAGGCCAAATTTGAGCGTTTTGACTGGACAACAGCAAGCAGCAACTACGCTGCTTTCAAGCCAGTAGTCTGCTTTGCGTCTCCTTTAAATTGGTTTTGTGGAGCAGCGTTTTAAAGCTGCAAGTCTGGAATTTTGGCTGTTGCCAAGTTAGATTTTTTGAGACAGACCATAGTTGGATAATCGGTAAAATGTAAACATGTCAGTTATTTAAAAATTCAGCCCCGTACAGTTGTTATGAATGTTGAAATCATAAAATATAAATATGTTTATTTCTGCTGTAAAGTAAAGCTTTGGAGCCAGCCTCAAGTGGCCATTACGGGAACTGCACTTGCATATTGGCAACATGTTTTGCTGTTGGGAGTGCTTATGTGTTTATTTTTCAGTCTCTGAAGTTGCCACTTACTGACGGCACTAGCATGTTCCCTGCAGACCAGTGTGTTACAGGTTAGCTTGCCAGGTCCAGTTGTTTGCCAGTTAGCCCTGTGAGTAATCCCTACAATTCACCAGACTCCTGCTGTGCCACTCACTGTTGTGTCCAGATCATAATACAGAGTCAATAGAATTATATGGTTAGCAAGAAACAGACTTGAAGGAATAAACATGCTTCAAGATGTGTTAAATGGATTGAAGAATGAGTCATTATGCAGCTTTATTGATCAACACTGAGGTGGATTTGTTTTATCAAGTGCATTTGAGATGAAGGACAAATATACATGCCAGATGTATATAGCCTGTAATTCAGTATTCTTTATTGTCATTTTACAAGAACCATATTAACTGATGTTTTTCTAATGCTAGTGTACAACAGTAATATGGCAGTGTCCTTTGTCCTGAAAATACTAAATTCCACACCCAAATCTGTTTACCTCTGAGCCACAGTGAGTTGGAGTAATTTATGAGAGGAGTGAGCGGACAGCAGAGAGGATGTGGAAAATACAGCCATGCTCTGAGTCATTAGTGGAGTAGTAAGGTGGAGTCTGAAGTGGTGAAGGCCTGTACAAGTGATTACTGTACAAGGTGGAGTAACACAGACATATTAATCAATGTGACAGATCTGGGGCTTTCTATGGTAATGTCAGCCACCGGGATCAGGAACTGAATGGAAGTGGCAGCAACTAACAAGGTAACTGCATTTACATTCATATCCAACATGTTGTCTTTTTTTTTTATAGTAAAATGATACATAACAGGTGAGACAAGACAACATCATATATAAGGTGACTTCACAAGGCTGACACCTTAATTATTAAAAAGACAAAATTATAAAACAAGATAATGTCACTGAGGGAGTAAAGCAGTAAGGATTGCCATGCCTCCTGGCACTGATGTATTTTATGGTTAATTATGAGGTCAGTTTCTCCATTATTTTGTGTTTTGTAAAGAGCTCTATCTAAAGTAAGATTTTTACTTTTTTCTTGTTCTTCCAGGTTAGGGGGGTGGTCTAGGCGTAAACACACTGAAAGCAATAATTGATTGATAATTGATATGTTTCATTTGATGAGCGTCAATTGATGCTCCCATGGCACACTGCAGGCATCAGATATGAAATGCCAACACCAACATTATTTGAGGAAAAGATTGAAAATCAAGCAAAATTTTTGTAAATAACAAATACCCCCATTCATTTTCTATCAGGTTCTCCATTATCTGGTAATTACCTGTTTTAGACAAGGAAACACATTATTTATTTAAATCTATCCAGACATAATGTCTGGTGAAAATACTTCCCTCTGAGAATATGTAGCCCTAAGACTGAGCCCTGTGCCTACAGCAAGCAAATGCTGCTCTCTCTTTAAATAAGCACTTCTGTTTAGGGATGCACAATACAGGATTTTTTTGCCAATATCCAATATGCCTATATACTATAACAACTAATTTGGCTGATAACAGATATCAATATATCCATACATTATGGAAAATTATGCAACTTTCTTCCCTGAATCCTCTGACTGAGTATACCTCTTTGTCTGTGCCTGTGTCCTGGTTCATCTTTATCACTTTATGTATTTTCATTTATTTACTTACATAATACCCTGGGTTAAGACCGTGCATTTTTGTTCACATTGTGTAGTCCTGATATTTTTATTGTCTGATTTATATAAAATTAAAAATAAGGTTTTGAAATGAAGATCCCTCAGGAAAATAACACTTCACAACCTTTTGTTTCTAAGTGTGTTGTTGTACTTTGTGGTGGTTTAATAAATTTGTAAAACAGAGTTTACTTAGAGGAGCTCAAGTTGAATGGGTGGTAATTTGCTTGTTAAGCATACTGCTGTACTGTGTGGATGGTTTAGCCCGCTGGCATCTAGCTAGCTATTTTAACCGCTTTTATCTAGTGAGGACTTTAGCTTGCTAGCCATTAGTTAGCTTAGCAGATGGGTTAACGTCAGTTGGTGGATCAAAAGAGGATAACGCTACATCACAAGAGGACAACACAGCACTGCAGGACTCATCCTTGGACATCATGTAGTTTTTGGACTTACCATAGGCAGGATGGTGTGGTGTCGTAAGTTACTGAACTTCAAACACGTGGATTTACTCCTCTGAGCTCTAACATGCATCCTACATAGACTTTCACATGGGCCCAATTCTTTTATTGTTCAGTATGTTTTATTCTTAACAGTTTGCTATTACACTGGAATGAATTAACTCATTTGGGTGTCTGGTTACGTTAAGGTGATTGTGAATATTATCTTCACACAAGGGTTTTACAATTTACTATATTGTAAGTCCTTTAGCACCAGAGAGTTAGTAACCGAATCTTAAGCGCTTAAGACGTGTTATCTTTGGTTACTGGTCCTTTCATCATTATTTCTGCTTCGTTGCTCTGGTGGTTATTAACACAGTATGAGCCGACTGTGTACAGGGTTACACGTCTGTTAATCTGTGTGTTTTAATATTTGTCATTTATATTCTTTATACATACTTATATATCTTTCATATATTATATCAATCATATCAATCAATCATATTGATTTGTTACTTGTGCTGTATCATTTACCTGATGTTTCGTACATGTTAACTGATTCCGATATTTCATTTTAAAGCCAATATTGGGCGATACCAATGACATGCCGATATTATCCTGCATCCCTACATAATGTGAATAACCCATGTAGCTATCAGCTGTGTGCTCAAGATCAGACTGGAGATGTAACCACTTTGCTGTTTTCCTACTTTTGTACTTGAGTTAATACAACAAGTAATTTGTTATTACGCCAAAAACCTACAAAGCAGCAGGAAAGTACAGCCTGCACTGAGCTGCCATGTCATGTCTACCAAAGGCCATTTGATTCTTCCGTGAAGTGCAGACATCCACTGTTTCTCCATTTCTACTTTCTGCTTCATTGACTTTGGTCACTGGGTCCTCCTTTGAGGCTCCAAAACTGAAACAAGGTAAGAGTGCGTGCCTCAAAGCAGTTTGATGCACCTCACTATGGTGTTGGTACACGTTTGGCCAATTAAAAATGCAGGTTTACTTAAACACTTTGAGTGTGTTTGATCCATTAAAGCAATGAGTACTACTTCTATACTGTGGTTGGGGGCGGGGTGTGACAGACGATATATTGCCTAATAAGTAGAGTGATGGGGTAAGTGAAATCCAGCCGCTCAATATAAAGGAGTTTATCAGTGATTTATTTCCAAAAGTGTCGTACGGGTGAGCAGTGTCAGATTGAGTAGATGTAATCTGCTAAGGTGTTAGAGGGGCACAGCTTGAATCTGAAAGACCCATTCACAACAATTTGTGCGAACTCTTTTCTATCCATCCAATTGCATGTCCTTCTCTTTTAACCTTTTTTATCCATTGAAGGTCAAATAAGAAGAATATTTTAAACCCTTAGTCTATGTGCTGTCTTTGTGGCCCTTTACCTTGTCTGGCAGGTTAATGATGGGCTCTGCTTCGCCTGGTGACCCGTTGTGACCCAGCAAGGCCTGAAGGAAGTAGCGGCTGCTAGCGGCAAGGACGGCCCTGTGTGCGCGTACCTCCCTACCCTCCACCAACACGGTCACGTCGCACAGGATGCCCTGCCGCCGCTGCTCCTCCAGGCTCAACAGCACGTTGGCACAATGGACCTTGGATTCATACACATATACAGGCGCTGCCGCCTCACCGCCCCTCTCCTCGCCTGCCGACATCACTCTCTCTAGCACCCTGCGCAGAAGAAAGAAAGAAAGAAAGAAAGAAAGAAAGAAAGAACATGTCAGGTACATGTGTACAGTGTTTGCATTTGAATACGACGGCTACCTTTTCATTGTGTCCAGTCTCTATAGAGGCTATGAAAACTCAAGGACTGAAAGGCTAAGTACAGAAGTACTTTAAAAATGGCTGTTCCATGAAAAATGCAGATAAGTTGGCTGCTAAACTGAATGCAGTTGAGAACCTTTGTGAATTTGTTGCAAACGAAAATAAAGAGCCCACAAATATTTGCAGTATTAGTGTGTAAGATCTGCACTAAGCAAGACTCCTGATAGTCCCTTACCAGCTAACAATGATACACACGAGCAAAAATAATGAGTGCACTGGGGAAAATGGTGAAATATGAACGGACCCTTTGGGGGAACATCTGATGGAGAGACAAACAAGAGTATAAATTTGTAATGTTTATTATTTCAGGTTGATATTTAGAGAATATCAAGCCAATCGCCAGAATAATGTTGGCATCGTGCATTTCTGCAGACATCGGATAGGTTACGTTTGTACGGTATTATAGTCCCTGGGTCTTCAACAGGGGGTCTGTGACCTCTAGGGGGTCCTGAGAGTTACTGCAGAATTATTGCTTTGTTGTTGTTGTTTTTTTCTTTTCAGAAATAAAAACATGTTTGTGTCATGGATGGATTTGGGTTCACAGTGCAACTCACTTTTATTATGTATATGTAATAAAGGGTCTCTGCTCTGACCTTCTTTCAGCTAAGAGGTCCCTGGTTTGAAAACCACTGAAAACCCCTGATGTAGTGGATATGTTCAAGCTTTATGTTTCAACAACGCTATGTACAGTTAATGTACAGTTAGGTTTAGGTATAAAAACCACTTTGTTATGGTTAGGCAAAAATTATGTTTTGGCTTAAAGTACCCTGTTTTGGGGGCCATGTCTCTAAAATTGTGGCAAAAACCCAGCATTGTCTTGGTAAAAAACAGCCACTTTTCGTGGCACTATCCCTGATGGAATGACAGTGACGGGTCCCTAAAAAATAGCTCATATACTATGTCACTTACAAAACACTGATATGATACATATGAAACATGCAAATGTTACTTTTCCATGGTTTGTTTAGTAAACTGAACAAGCAATGGTTTCACTGTCTCAGTGTGCAGATCTTTCTGTCCAAGACATATGAACAGCAGAGGGTATTTATCTATTCACTGCAGGGTTAATGTACTGAAATATAACGTACTGTAAAATATGTGTATCTATCTATATGTATATATCTAGAAATAGATATTTAAGTAGCAGCTCTCTTTATAAAGCAGCCTTCCATATTGATAGCAGGCAGCTCTGTCTATTGTGTTTTATTTCAATGCTGTAGTACATAAAGCCCCAACACAGACAGCTGAGCATGCAGTCTGTCTGTCTCATCAGCCCTGGGCTGTGTGTGTGTGTGTGTGTGTGTGTGTGTGTGTGTGTGTGTGTGTCAGCAGGCAAAGAGGGGGCTGCTTTCTGCTGACTCATGGCTTCTGAATAGGCAGAGCCCTGCATTGGGGGCTTGCTGAAGTAGTGTTCTGGCTTTTTTTCCCTGTTGCCCACGGGCCAATCATCTCAACATTGTAGATCATCTCGTGCCTTCCCTCAGGAACACTTCAGGCTCAGTCCATTCTCTACTGCTTTTCATGATGCCTGCACATTGTTATCTACCACTATTTATCCTCTGCACTACACATTCATGTGCCTGCTGTAAGTGAAAACAAAAGAAAAAGGGAGAGGCAATGCCATCTACTGTATCCCTTCTTAGAGATATGACATTGAAAAATGGCCAGAAAAGTGTTTTATGCAGAACATTACGACATCACAGTGACGTTGACCTTTGACCTTTTGGATATAAAATGTCATCACTTCATTATTTTATCCTATTAGATATTTGTGTGAAGTTGTGTCATAATTAGCACATGAATTCTTGAGTTATGGCCAAAAACATGTTTTGTGAGGTCACTGTGACCAGATTTTAATCAAGTGGATATTTGTGTCAAATTTGAAGAAATTCCCTGAGGAAGGTTCTTGAGATATTGCATTCATGACATTAAGATGGGTGCAAGGTCATGGTGACCTTGACCTTTGACCACCAAAATCTAATCCATTCATTGTTGAATCTAAGTGGACATTTGTGCCAGATTTGAGGAAATTCCCTCAAGCTGTTCTTGAGATACTGCGTTCAAAAGAATGAACAACACAGGGAACCATCATGTTTTGGTTGAAAATGCCCAGTTTGGTCACCACAAACACGAGTGGAAATGCATCTAGATCTCCGTACCTCCTCCTGATGAGAAACTCGCCTTCTATACATGTAATGTGAGCTACATCACTTCAGAAATGTTCATATGATGCCTATGAAATGTACAGATGTAACGTAATCATGGTTTGCAGTAACATACAATGTCTCAATCTGACAATGAAAGCCATTACAGTGTGTTTACACCGGGCGCGAGGCGAATTTTTCGCGCGATAAGATTACATACAAAGTCAATGTAAAGACGCTAATAGACGCAAATTTGTGCTGGCGGCGCGAATGACACGAATGGCGGGACGCAAATGGAGCAAACACGCGAAATTTGCGTCATTCGACTCTTCGCGCAAGTTCAAAATATTTAACTCGAGCGAAATATTCGCTTGTCGGGGCAGCATATCAGCGTTGAGATTTTCCTGTCGTCACCGTCGTCACCGACGTCACTGATGTGCTGCTGCTGTTGTAGTAAACAACATTCATTCAGGCGACATGTGACTTGCTGGATACAGTGAATATTTATTGATTTTCACACGCAAAAAACTCACCGGAGAAAGATGGATATTTATTTTGGTGCTAATATTCAAAGCAGGCTCCACTTCACCGACGGCGACTGGGATGCTCGTCCTCACTGCAGGTGTCTGGGTTATGGAGAACGCAGGTAGCCTTCACACACTTCTCTGCCACATCTGGATGGACCTCAATTAACCTAGTCCCCAATCTGCATGTCTTTGGACTGTGGGAGGAAGCCGGAGTGCCCGGAGAGAACCCACGCTGAGACGGGGAAAACATGCAAACTCCGCACAGAAGGGCTCCCACGCCTGGGATCGAACCTGCAACCCTCTTGCTGTGAGGCAACAGTGCTAACCACCACACCACCGTGCCGCCCTTTAAGGAAGTTGACCTGCTTAAACTTTTTGAACATGTTCTTGTTAAAAAAAATAAATGCAAAAAAATAACAGTTATTTGCACTAAACATTCATTCATTCATCTTCTAACCGCTTCATCCTCTTGAGGGTCGCGGGGGGGCTGGAGCCTATCCCAGCTGACATCAGGCAAGAGGCAGGGTACACCCTGGACAGGTCGCCAGACTATCACAGGGCTGACACATAGAGACAAACAACCATTCACACTCACATTCACACCTACGGACAATTTAGAGTCACCAATTAACCTAGTCCCCAATCTGCATGTCTTTGGACTGTGGGAGGAAGCCGGAGTGCCCGGAGAGAACCCACGCTGACATGGGGAGAACATGCAAACTCCGCACAGAAGGGCTCCCACGCCTGGGATCGAACCTGCAACCCTCTTGCTGTGAGGCAAGAGTGCTAACCACCACACCACCGTGCCGCCCTGCACTAAACATGAATGATAATAATAATTATAATTATTACGGCCCAACATTCGCGGAAAATCTGGCAGTGTAAAAGAGGCTTATGATTCTTTAAACCCCCTGTTAACCAAGTAAAGTTGGCGAAGGTGTGGGGACAGTGCTGCTCACTATTTACACATATTATTCCCTTCTATCACTGCACAGCAATCAATACTGGATTGACATAAGCCAAACTATGGAGATTATACTTCAGTGCACACTGTCACTGGGGCAAGGGCTAGATATACCTCTGCTACTGTCTCACCAATCTGCTGAGTACCTCTCTTTAGAATTCTAAGTAGCAGCGCTTGAACAGATAAAGTGTCTGAAACCAATTGCACCACAAATAGGAAAATGGAAGGAGGTGATTAAGGAAATGTACACGACAGAAATGATAAGCAATAAGATAAGAGACTCAGTTCATTTATCTTAATTGATGAATTAAGATTGTGAGATTCCGGGGTTCACACAGAGGTCTTATAGTCAAGATTGTTTCTCTGTTAATGAAGGTGGAGAGGAAGAGGGCACAACATACAAGGAGTATAAATTTGAACCTTTTCTTCAGCCAAACATCAGTTGTTTGTCGTTGTTGTTTTGTTGTTTTTTTTATTTATGTTTCCCACATTATACTTATTTGTTTATGTGTTTCATGCATAATGTCTTAAAATATGGGTTTTGTATGCAGTGGTGGGGGGAGGAGATGGGAGGGTAAAGACAATGACTGAGGTGATTTTCTTTGAAAATTAATATTATAATGAGTAAGTCTAAAACACACATATGATCATTTTATATAATATCTTACCTTCATATTTCAAATCATAGCATATATCACTGTCCAAAAAATATTATTTTTCTCAGCAACACTTTCTGGAAATCCAGTGATTAGTTTTTAAAATACCATGTCATGGGCCAAAGTTTGTCAGGAGGCATTTCTGACCTGATAAAGGCCCTGGATATTAAGTGGAGGGTTATCAAAATCTGTAGCATCATCCTATTAAGAGCCATAGCAGTGATTGTAACCCAGTCTCCAGAAAAAATGTTCATGGCATTGTATATTTCTGTGAACGACATACATGTCACATTTTTACAATATTATGTTGCAGACATGTTGAAACTTGCCATTTCAACAACACTGTGATTAATGTCTTTAGGTTTAGTCGCTAAATATACATTTGGTGGCTATAAAATCACTTGAAAACCAGCAAGTCAGCTCATATACTACTCACTTTAGAAATGCTGACATGATATGTATGAAATGTGCTAAACGTTCTTTGTTTGCAAAGACATATGATGCCAACATTTTCTTCTGGCGACTGGGCTGCTTGCTCCTGAACCTTGATTTCTAAAGATTCTAAAAATGAGAGATACCACTTTAAAATCATCGAGGGTGAAATAAATGTATTAAAATCATTAAAATAATATGTTCTATTTCCAGTTGAACTTCAAACACACTGTGAGCAGTAATACTTGAGATGTGAGCGCCAGCGGTAGCTCTGCAGTCAGTATTGACTAAAACAAAATACAGACATTATTTTGAGAAGTTGCATAAACATTTCCCACATTCCACTTCTCCCCATTTCTGACTTTGAATTAGCCTAGTCTTTGACATTAAAGCTATGCTTCTACGTGTTTTTCTTTCCCCCCTCCCAACCACGCTGGGTAAATTGTTCAGAGACAGTTGAGGGGCTTTGGTAAACAAGACGTTGCCAGTGGTTTCATCATCTTGTCTGGGCTGTGCTTTAATACATGTGAGGAGAGGTTGGGATGTTTCAGCAGCAGACAGAGCTGACAGGCAGCTAACTGATATCCATAATCCCCAAACTGTAAAATTACAAGTGAAGAGGAGGAGGGAGGAGAGGAGAAATACAGAGAAGTTTTTCAGAGTGTAACAGGGCTGCAGTGAAGAACTGTAGTCCTGAAATGAAATACAGTATGAGACACCATATCATTTCTTTTATGTTTATCCAGTTATATACGATAAGAGAAACAGATACAAAAGCTTGGGACCAGATATGCAAGTGTTGCAGAGTCAAAAACATATTAATACTGTATGCAACCTAAAGGGCACGGGAGTGTCTCTGTATATGAGAATGTCTTATTATGAATGATGAAATATTGACCTGCTCCACTGTAAAGCACAGGCAGGTGTGCTGAACACAGAGCCACCTAAATCCTGTCACTGTCTCTGCAAAAGCTATTGTATTGTTTCTCAACTAGGGTTGGAACAAACAATTATTTTTATTATTGATTGATCTGACGATGATTTTCACGATTTATGGCTTAATCGCTTTATCTATAAAATGCACAAAAAATGTAAAAGAAAAAAAAAAAAGGTTCATCATAATTTCCAAGGGCCCAAAGTGACATCTTCAAACTGCATATTCAAAATTGATTCTTTTATGCCACCAACAGTCCAAAACCCTTTGATATTTTTGCCTGAACTGACTGACTGACTGAAAAGATGAATCTACTATCAAAATAGTTGGCAATTATTTTCTTTGGATCGAGCAGCAGTATATTTAAGTAGGGTCATCTCTCACATATTATTTTCCCCACCCTCACTTTATTCTGCAGGGTAACAGAAATCAGAAATTGAGCATAGCGTTATTTCAAGGAGGCCACAATGTAGGACTCAGCTAACATCGCAGCTACATCAGTTGATCTCAAGCAGCCAAATCAACTGATGGATCAGCTGACTGATGGAAGGGACTCAGCTGACAGATCACGATTCCCTTCTATGCAACCAATTGGTAAACCTCATTCAGGGCGCCATATTTAAACTGCTCTGGCCTGCCTACTGGTGCTGCTTCCTCTGCAAGCTGCTTTGCAACCTGCCTCCACCCCAGCTCCTCCTTTTCATGCTGTGTCTGACTTATCAGTGTCATGTCTGGTGGGTCTTTGCTGCTGCTTTCCCCGTGCTCTGCATTAGGCTTTCCATGTAGGCCCATGGAGGGGCAGGGAGATGTGCTCTCTCTGCCTCAGACTTTCCTTGGTTGCATGTGGAAGGGCAGAAAGGTGTGCTCTCTCCCCCTTAGGCTTTTTGCGTAGGCATAGGAAAGCCAGAGAGCCCTGAAAACAGAGCCATACCGCCAAATGTATTACTGCAAATGGAAAAAAAGAGTTTTCTTTGACTAAAGTGGTCCTGACTAAACTAAAATTAAGTTGTGCGTGTGTCATCTTACATTAAGGTATAATCACAGTGCATATTCACTTTGTGCATATTCACTTTGTCTCTCCACATTTCAATGGACTTCCACTCAACACACAAATAAAAAAATGCTATTTCGTTTCAGTGTGGTTTTCACTGGGCTCCAGCTGACTCACAATTAAGAGTTCAAACTTGTTCAGCTTTGATAATAGACGTCCTGAAAGTGAAGAAGATATTATTACAACACTCCCACGACACTGCTACAACACTCACTGCCTGTGATGGACACACCTGTTACTCAGTCCACAGTGACCTGATCCTCGATTCTTCCATGGTCAATAAATATGTTACCATGACATTTAGAGCATTGTTTCTATACATCTTGTATGTGCCAATAAATCTCTAATTAACCCCTCCCCCTTGTGTTTCCAAGTGGTATTATTGTTGGCACTGCTGTCTCAAGGATGATAGGATCACTTTCTGTTTTGCTCAGAGTCTAGCAGCCACCACAATTTCTGTAATTACATCGGTTGTTCCACAGTATGCTATTTCAGTTACCAAAGTTAGTAATTGCAAAGACGTTACACTGACGGTGACTGGTGACAGCTACCGATAGCTACCATGGGAAACCATTGTGCTATCATCTTCCTGTTTTGGTTACACAAGGGTTCATGCACTTCCTTTGTGCCATAAATCGAGCCCTCATTTTCCAGGCGGACAGAATTGCATCGTGAAAGTGAGGCACATTGGGAACCAATCTAAATTCCAATGAAATAAATATTCTATAGCCATTATATTGTGCTATCAACATTTACTCATTATGATAAGGTAAAGCTGCAGTTTGTAACTTTTATAAAACTTTTTTTCATATTTGCTTAAACTGTCATATTCATACCCCAAATCCCACTCCATCAAATGTTTTCAGAAACATATTAAGTGTACTGTTTAGCTGTAAAATGAGAAAGTTTGTGACCTGGCAGCTATGCTGGAAACAGTCAAGCTGAAACAAAACACCACCTACGGACTGGAGCAAACTTTCTCATTTGAATTAAGGAATTTTCATTCTGTTCCTGAACGTTGCCTGTGAGATCAGTGCTTCCTGTGCATTAGCACCACCAGTTGGGCCTAACAGATCATGGTCCCCCTGTGAAATAATGGATATTTCAGAATGTCCACTTACCCTGTCAGAAGAGTCGGGTTGATGGTTAAAAATGGATAGACTTATACACAGACCTGTACACAACACAGAGCAGGCTCTTCAATTATTTGTTTGCAACATCTAAATACAGCTCTAAAAATCACAATCAACAGGCAAAACCCCAGTGAAGCGGAGCAGCAGGGGTTTCCTCCTGTCCAAGCGGTACTGCCAGTATTTCCCATAATGCAGCTCAGCACTTTTCCCTCATCAGCCACTTGCTCTGTTAGCCTACATTCACCCCGGCACTACCATCAATCAAACACACACATCTAAGGCCATCCAAACCCCTGAGACAGCCAGATACGAGCAAAGGTAGCCACAGGCAAACACACACACACACACACACACACACACACACACACACACACACACACACACACACACACACACACGGTGCAGCCCAGCAGGCGGAGTAGAAACATCCAGGAGTGAATTATTCATCACAGGAACAGCAGAGCCCAAGACCAGGCAGGGACCTTCCCCCAGAGCTGCTGCTGCTACACACAAATATTAATTAACAAACACTAATAATTCACCAATTCCACTGTGTGTGCGTGTGTGTGTGTGTGTGTGTGTGTGTGTGTGTGTGTGCGTGCGTGTGTGTGTGTACTGCTATGGCCTACTTTCCTCCACCCTTTTCCTGCTTCCTCCCCTGCCCTGATTATGTCTTATTTTCATTTGATGGTGTCTGTGGGGTACAGCACTTATAGGGAGAGTGTGTGTGTGAGTGTGAGTGTATGTGTGTGTGTGAGCATGTGCGCGCCCGCACATTTAGGAGATAAATAAAGAATGGTGAGTTCGGTGACAACATCTGATGACATCTGTTTGCTAAAAGAAGCCCTGCCCAGTTTGAATCATTAAGGAAAAAGAATTTTATGAAAATGTTTAACAAATATTTCTGATCCTGCATTCAGAAAAACAAAATGCAGTCAGTCTAAATCAAACTCAGTTAAAAGTGATTTGAATTGAATTGAATGTCTGGGATGACCCCATAGATGCAAAGCCCACCTTAACATTTTCACTGGCCTCCTTGCACTTTCTACTGTTTACTAAACTTGTTTTCTGGCATCTGCCACGTTGGACGGGACACACCAGTAAAAAAGTGTGTGACCTGAATAATGTGGCATGGTGAAGCTGAGGGATGTTAGACATCTATTAACTCTTATCATCAGCTCTGCTTTCCATACGGACGGTCGCACAGACATGAGCTGACAGAATCGTGACAAAGACACGTTTGGATCTTTGATACTTTGTGCAGGTTTCTCCTCACAGCAAACAGGTATTCTTCCAAACTGTGGGGGGCAGTGTATCAAAATTTCAAATCTATAGCATGGTTTCATAGAAGAATTGTATTTGCATTTTTAATTTGCACAGAAAAAAACTAAAGAGCTGAACACTTCAGATCTGTGTGGCACCACAAGAAGGCTGTAACCTTCCTCACATTAATACATTAAAGTAAATGTCATATATTTCCGTCATGTTTTCAACTTGGTCTCCCATTGTGTTTGTCTTCTTCTGCAGTGGTTTACGGGCACACGACTGGAGAATTAGAACCACCAGCTGTTCATGTTGATGTGTCCAGCTCCTAACATTTTCACCACAGAAGTAGATGCCGGTGAAGATTCTCAGTCATCCAGGTCATGGTAATCGTAAGTGCTATACCATAGGCAACTGGACTTTCTGCGTTTCTTGAAGACGTTTCGCCTCTCATCCAAGAAGCTTCTTCAGACTCACATGGTGGCCAGGTGGGTCAACGACTCACATTGTGACTTTAACGACTCTGAAACTAAGAGATCACATGACCCCTACGACTCTGCAAGGGTTCCCACCCACACAGCGTTTATAGTCTGCAACTTTGTACCAGTCATTTAGAACTGAAGAAACTTCTTGGATGAGAGGCGAAACATCTTCAAGAAACGCAAGCAAGTCCAGTTGCCTACCATATAGCACTTACGACAGAAGTAGATATAAACATGCATACCTTTTTTGTAGATTTTTTTCTGAAAATCAAAAAATTTGTGATTTGTGCTACATTAGGATTGAAACTTGGCTAAGAACACAACACATTCTTACTCTGACCATGTCAGATATCAATGTTTTGTCATGGACTTTCCACATCGAGATATGACATGCAAGGTACCCTGTGGGTGCATTGGTTGATGACGTTCTGGGACACCGTGTCATCTTCTGCCCGCCACATGCATTGTCTGTTTTCAAAATACACTACCATTTTCACAGGAAATATACAGTTTGCATACTTTCAAATTAAAGCGTGTGTTTGGGTTTAGGCAACTAAAGCAAGTGGTTGGGTTTAGAAAAAGAACAGGGTTTGGCTATACAATCTTATGGGAGCAAACACCGGCCTCCCAGGTGAAAGTCGGGGGTTGTCAGACCCATCCACCACCCCTTCCGCCTGCCCTACTCAGACTTCCGCCACCTCAATTTTCATTGCTGTCCTGCCACGTTTCCCCCTGACGCCACCAGCTATTGTTAAACAATAACAGTAACTGTCTGGCACTGGAAGTCACTGACCAAGCACCGGTTGTCGACGACTTTGGAGTGAGTACAGGTTGAACAACATCATTAACATGCTGGTGTTGAGCAGGCTTTTTAACCATGTTTACTTTGTTCATCATTTTGATGATGATAAGCATGAGCTCATTTAAGTTATCACATCATAACTTTAATGAATATCTATACTAATTATGTCAATTTTGGTTAACTTTGCTTTCAGCAGCCTGACATCCACTAACTGGTAAATTACTGGATAATTTTTAAGAGAAACACGCAGAACAACGTGAAATACAAGAGGACCTTTCAATTCATCTGGCACTCTACTGACTAAGTGAACTTCAGCACCACATTTCATAGCACTATCCATCTAGGGGTGGTGAAATTTTAATGTTTTGTGATGTCCTCTCTTTTATTTTATTATCTGTGGGCTTTGGTGACAAACACTGGCTAGCCACATTAACATGCAGAGTGCCCACTGCCCACCCTCTTGTCTCCACTAGTTAGCTAACGTTAGCATTGGCCACTCTGCACTACACAACACCTGGGTTGGGTGGGAGCCAGCTAGCGGTGCCACTCATTCTCCAGTTAACGCTGGTAAGTCCATCGTGGTGGTGGGACAACATTGCTGCAGAAATCCTCTGGTCTCCCCACAGGTGGCCTGTGAGAAGGTAGTTATTTTGAGATGCAAAATCCCTAAGTATTGTTTACTATGTTAGCACCAATAGCTGTACTGACACTGTTAATGGTACTAACAGAGCAAACAGTAATAACATAATCAACAATGCTAAAGGGGGTTTGTAGCTCGAAACTAAGCCGCTTATTCACTGGCACATGCTGGGGGAAGACCAGAAGCAGGGCACAATAGCCCCTTTTCTACCAACATTTCCAGAACTTTCATTACCAGGAATTTATTTACCTGGGTAGAAGAATTCCTGGTAATATGTGTGGTTTGTGTTTCCACCACGCCTCAAAGTTCCGGAAAGTTTATTCAAATCAGGCTCATGATGTAGATGATTAGGCGTGTGCCGTGTATTTGGCTCCACCAACTTGGCTGGTTACATACTGGTGTGGGGAGAGGAGGGGCTGTTTGTCTCAGCCAGAAGCCAAGTTTAAAAGTATTTTACCAGTTTTTTTTTTAAAGATATTTTTTTTTTATATTTTTTCGCCTTTAATGTATAGGACAGACAAGTGTGTGTTGGGGGGGAGTGACTTGCAGCAGGGGGCCACAGGCTGGGGTCGAGCCCGGGCCGCTGCGGCAACAGCCTTGTACATGGGGCGCCTGCTCTACCACTAAGCCACCGGCGCCCCTATTTTACCCATTTTAAATTAAGTGTCAAACTAAGTTAGTGTACATACACTAATGACAGCTGTCATTTGAACTTACAAGTAACAATCTGCTATTTCAGCCAAACTAGCGTGCTGTCCTTGTGTAAGACATAACGTTAGTGTTGGTGGATGAGAGACTGTGGACGGAGCATATTGAATATCGCTGTCTACATGTTTACATGTTCATGCTTGCTGAACACATGTATTGATAAATTACTGGCTTCTTACTCGCTAAGGTTTAATGTCACTTACAGTAACGAGTGTAGCTGCCATCAACTCAAGTCATTTTCGAGTTATCTTCACTTCGTTTCCACTGGGGCCGCTCAGCTGTTAACCGGTTACTGTGTTGTGTAGGCGTGTGTGTGTGTGTGTGTGTGTGTGCGAGATCAGTGCCAGCACAAAAGAACCAATACTGTTAGCGCTTATCAATACTACGGTCTTTGATAATTTAGCCCCGGGCTAATTTAGTACCAGGTTTCGGTGCCCATCCTTAATCAAAACACGAATGAAGTGAAGCTTGTAGAAGGAAATAAAGTTTCAAAGTTTGCAGCGGCCAGGAAGTGCGTAACGCTGCAAGTGTGTATTCCACTAATCAGCGTTCTTCAGCAAGCAGCCCTGCCTGTAAAGAATTCCAGGTAATCTGAAAAGTAGTCTGGGGTTGAGGGAAACTTTTTTCCCCAGGTAATTTTGGTGGAAATGCGTCGAGGCTTTTCAAAATCCTGGGTAAATGATAAAAGTTCCTGCGGCGGAAAAGGGGCTAATGTTTCCCCAGCAATGCTATTGGCTCGGGATAGCTTTACTAGCAGTAATCGCTGAATGAGCGGCTAGCTAGTTCCCACCAGACCCGGGCATCCGGGTAAACTAAAGAGTAGCAAAATTAACCTACAGTAACTGGTCAAAAATATCTGTACCAAAATTCATGGCCATCCATCCAGTAGTTGTTGAAATATTTTACTCAAAACCAACACTTCAAGCTCATGCTGGTATGAGAGAAAAAAGTCAGAGGATCACCAAAGTCAGTAACATTCACTGTGTGGCAGCCATTAATGTCTGTACAAAATTGTATGGCAATCCATCAAGTGGTTGTTGAGATATTTCGTTCTGGACCAAGGTGGTGGATTGACTACAGCCACCATGCTAGCATGACTTGAAAAAGATCATGATTTGCCAAATAAGGTGCTGATGACGTTGATGCCCAAGCTCCAAGCAAATATATAACCTCCATTATCTAATCAAGAAATCTGAACTTAAAAGCAAATCATACTGGGTGTATAGAAAGATGCCTTCTTGCATGTCACTGCTTAGATCGTCTGATCAAACTCCTGCAAACACATAAAGGTGAAACTTTATCTCAGGAAGAAATGTCCTCAGAACAATTCACAGCTAAAGATAGCACTCAGTCCTCACTACATTACCAGGGCCCTCCCTCGGGAGTTCCTGAGTTCCGGAAATATACAGCCATGACATCAGCATCTCCCATTCAACAATGAGCCTTTGTTGAGAAAGCAGCTCTGGGGAAGCTCTCACTTGCACTGTGGTCATTGAGATCCTGATAAATGACCTCTGAGGTCATTGCCAACAGTGTTTGCTCAACCCTCAGCCTCCTGCAGCCCTGTATAACTCATCTTGCCATTGTCAAGTGGAATTGGATTTAGTGCAAATGAAACCCCTTCATCCCTCAGGCATGTAGCCAGCTCTCCTGACATACTGCTCATATGTCAGAGGACTGCTGTAGATGTGTGTGAAGGGCAAGCGGCCTGCTGTAGCAGTGAGGGATTATGAGGAGTAAATGGACTATAGCACTGGGAAAATGGCGCGTGGAACATTTATGGAGCAAAGACATATGTGTTGGTATGAGCAGGCAGGGATGAGGGCAATATCTGCATGTGTGTGTGTGTGAGAGAGAGTGTGTGTGTTAAACCAGGGATTAAGTTACAATCTATAGATGCTGAATAGCTGACCTAGGTACTTTGGCTCTCATGCCTTCTCACTCTCCATCAATACCTTCACCTTTTATCCTACGAGTGCACACACACACACACACACACACACACACACACACACACACACACACACACACACAAACACACAAGTGTTGCAGCCTGCACATGGGTCAAGCAGCACTAATGCAGAGCACTCACCACTCTAATCTGCTTCCATCAGGAGACCATTTGTAACCCTGAGAAGAGCACTCTCAATACTTGGATGTTCAGGAAAAAGCATACTAAGACATTTTACTGCTTTCAACTCTCTTGCCAGACATGAACACTGACACAGTATGATTCTGCAAAACTCAGGATTTCATTCAAGGTCTGCATTTGTTTTTTATGTCCGGAGCCAACGTTTTGTAACTCTCTATAATATCTCTGCATGGCAGCTACAGTATGGTTCAGGCTGGGAAAAATGGTGATCGTGGCAAATAAACTATGGCTAGTTATGGTTAGGGTTAGAGAGCTAAATCATTGAACACAGCTACAATTAGTACAGTAGAAGCTTGAATTGGAGATGTAAAATGAGATGGATACTTACAACAAACTAACAAGTTATTGCAAATTCCTTTAAATGCCACTAATCTTTTGACATGTGATTAACGCACGTATGTTCTGTAATTATGACCCTCGGCCCACCCTGTAGTTTGGGAAGTCAGGAAGTGATGGAGCAGTAATGTTATGGATAGCAAGCAGAAAAACATAAAGAAAGGGGTCTTTTGAATGGCAAGTTCAGTTTCAAAGCCCTGCCAGATGGTTCTCTCAACAAGACCAGCGTTATTTGCATTTACTGTTGATGTGAACTGAGTGACCACCGGAGTACATCGAGATGCTTGAAAATACAAGGGAAGTCTAGGTAAAGGTGGATACTACATTGTGTTAGTATTACTAAATAATGCTACATTCAGTTCCATATGTTCGTCTGTTGTATGATTGTTGGGCTTGAGTTTGCCATGGTATGCTTTCAGCATATTTTATGTGCATGCAGCACCTTTGAAGGTTATTCTGGACAGTATTTGTCAACGCTTTGGATTGTTGCAATAATAATAAATATACATTTGAAAGTGTTTTTGTCCACTCCTATGTTGACAAAAGTATTAAAGATTTAAAAATGGCCCTTTAAAGTACATTTAGAGCAGATAAAAAATGTGTGATTAATTTACAATTAATCATGAGTTAACTATGGACAATCATGCAATTGACTGCATTAAATATTGTAATCAATTGATAGCGCTTTCTGCCTCAGTTCTTTTTGGTGATGTCACATCTTCCCAGATATCAGAAATTAGTAGAGATGTCAAGTTTTGTTGCCCCTGATCCCAAGCTGAGTGATTTACTATTGAGAATCTGCTGTTACAGAGTCTTGATCCAGTAGATCAAAGTTGTTACACTATTCCAATGTACCAATTGTAGGCCTATGTGCTTGACGATTGAACAGCTCTGCAATGCATTAAGCAAAAAAAAAAACTTTAAGGAACAGCTTGGATGGAGGGATTTTCTTTTTTTCACATTTTACAAAGTAAAGTATAAAGTAGCCTAACAAACCCTCCCTTTAATCTTTTTGGCCTTGTCGCTGTTTCGGGGGAATTTCTTTGTCCCTTAAAGAGTATTCTCCAGCGTTTGTTGCTTCGGTGCAGCCTTTGCCACCTGAATCAGCTGTGTTCAGCTAAGTTTACTTTCTTTGTCTGGACTTCTTTTGCTCGGACTAATTAGGAAATAGCCCATAGGGTTTTATGCTCTTGGGGTTTTTATTGATCTTGCAGTGGCATGGTGAGTGTGGTTATCGTTGGCAGTTTCTTGAGCTGAGCTAAAATGAAATGAGTTCTGACAACTTCGGTAAACAGCGAAATAACCAATCTCACTCTGTATTTTGCTTTCGTTTATGGTGTGTAGTATTTCCCTGCAGAGGGGGCTCAGCCCCTGCTCTGCAGAGTGGAGGAGGGACAGGCAGTAGAGAGTTGGGGAGCTGAAGAAAGCTTTGTGAGTAAAAAAAACAACAACAAAAACAGCGGATGTAAAATAAAGTATTAGATCAGGCTCTGTATAGCTCAATATAGCTGATCTCGATCAGTTAAAAGGTCAATAGCAATCTTTGAGATCGGCTTGAGACATACCTAGCAATTATCTGGCAATCAAAATTCAAAATCAATTTACAATTTCATTAATAGGTTTATTTCATTTCATTAATGTAACGTTACTAATAATGTGCAAAAAATGCTTTTTGAAGTCTATGAATCTTAATGTCCATCCATGTTCCAAAAACTAAGCCATTGCCCACTAACAGGCTTCTGAGGAAGAAAAGACCAACCAATATCTTCCATTAAAAAATAAATAAATAATAATAAATAATGACAATTTATACATAGAACATATAAGACATAGGGTGGCCTATACAGAGACTTCTAAAATGAGTAGCAAGGCAGATACCCATCTGTGTGCAATACACATGAAATGACCATGACCTCTTCACACCACATTGGCAAATAGATGGTAAATGGACTTGCATTTGTATAGAGCCTTTCTAGTCTTCTAACCACTCAGAGTGCTTTAACACAACACGCCACATTCACCACATATCTCACACATACTCCCACTGGTGGCCAAGGCTGCTGTAAAAGGTTCACCTATACATCAGTTAGACACAAGCACTTAAACACACACAGCCATCAGGAGCAATTTGGGATTCAGTATCTTGCCCAAGGGCTCTTTGACATACAGTACAGGCCAAAAGTTTGGACACACCTTCTCATTCAATGCGTTTTCTTTATTTTCATGACTATTTACATTGTAGATTCTCACTGAAGGCATCAAAACTATGAATGAACACATGTGGAGTTATGTACTTAACAAAAAAGGTGAAATAACTGAAAACATGTTTTATATTCTAGTTTCTTCAAAATAGCCACCCTTTGCTCTGATTACTGCTTTGCACACTCTTGGCATTCTCTCCATGAGCTTCAAGAGGTAGTCACCTGAAATGGTTTCCACTTCACAGGTGTGCCTTATCAGGGTTAATTAGTGGAATTTCTTGCTTTATCAATGGTGTTGGGACCATCAGTTGTGTTGTGCAGAAGTCAGGTTAATACACAGCCGACAGCCCTATTGGACAACTGTTAAAATTCATATTATGGCAAGAACCAATCAGCTAACTAAAGAAAAACGAGTAGCCATCATTACTTTAAGAAATGAAGGTCAGTCAGTCCGGAAAATTGCAAAAACTTTAAATGTGTCCCCAAGCGGAGTCGCAAAAACCATCAAGCGCTGCAACGAAACTGGCACACATGAGGACCGACCCAGGAAAGGAAGACCAAGAGTCACCTCTGCTTCTGAGGATAAGTTCATCCGAGTCACCAGCCTCAGAAATCGCAAGTTAACAGCAGCTCAGATCAGAGACCAGATGAATGCCACACAGAGTTCTAGCAGCAGACCCATCTCTAGAACAACTGTTAAGAGGAGACTGCGCGAATCAGGCCTTCATGGTCAAATAGCTGCTAGGAAACCACTGCTAAGGAGAGGCAACAAGCACAAGAGATTTGTTTGGGCCAAGAAACACAAGGAATGGACATTAGACCAGTGGAAATCTGTGCTTTGGTCTGATGAGTCCAAATTTGAGATCTTTGGTTCCAACCACCGTGTCTTTGTGAGACGCAGAAAAGGTGAACGGATGGATTCCACCTGCCTGGTTCCCACTGTGAAGCATGGAGGAGGAGGTGTGATGGTGTGGGGGTGTTTTGCTGGTGACACTGTTGGGGATTTATTCAAAATTGAAGGCACACTGAACCAGCATGGCTACCACAGCATCCTGCAGCGACATGCCATCCCATCCGGTTTGCATTTAGTTGGACGATCATTTCTTTTTCAACAGGACAATGACCCCAAACACACCTCCAGGTTGTGTAAGGGCTATTTGACCAAGAAGGAGAGTGATGGAGTGCTGCGGCAGATGACCTGGCCTCCACAGTCACCGGACCTGAACCCAATCGAGATGGTTTGGGGTGAGCTGGACCGCAGAGTGAAGGCAAAGGGGCCAACAAGTGCTAAACACCTCTGGGAACTCCTTCAAGACTGTTGGAAAACCATTTCAGGTGACTACCTCTTGAAGCTCATGGAGAGAATGCCAAGAGTGTGCAAAGCAGTAATCAGAGCAAAGGGTGGCTATTTTGAAGAAACTAGAATATAAAACATGTTTTCAGTTATTTCACCTTTTTTTGTTAAGTACATAACTCCACATGTGTTCATTCATAGTTTTGATGCCTTCAGTGAGAATCTACAATGTAAATAGTCATGAAAATAAAGAAAACGCATTGAATGAGAAAGTGTGTCCAAACTTTTGGCCTGTACTGTATGACTGGAGAAGCTGTGGATTGGACCGCCAATCTTCCAACTGATGGATGACCAGCTGTACCTCCTGAGCCACAGCCTACCCACAGGGTGGTGGGACGTAATGTGCTAAAATTGTGTGCCTGAAAAAGCAATGGAAAGTCAATTAGGATCTGTTTTTGTTGTGGACACTCAAATTCCCTGGATGTCAAGCAATATGTTTTATAAAAGCAGGAAAGTTTGTGAAGGGTAGTAGGGAGTAGAGGTGAATGTGTCAAACAAACACAGGACTTTCACCCAAGCAACGCAGTCTCACTCTGAAGTTGTCGAAAACTGGCGCTTGATCAGTGACTTCCGGCATCAGACACCACCCAAAAAAGCTGTCCTTTCACATCGATATAAAACGTGGCCAGTCACCGTTGTTACTTAGCGGTGCATGGCGGCATCAGGGGAAAAGCAGCGGGACAACAACGAAAGTTAAGGTGGTGGAAGTCCAAGTAGGGCAGGCAGGAGGGGTTGTGGATGGGTTCAGCAACCACCAACTTTCACCCGGAAGGCTTCTTGTAAGATTGTAAAGCCAAACCCTTTTTTTTTCAGTGTGTTTGTTGGCAAAACATAACTATGTATGTTTCTTATAGAAGGAAAAAAACTTCAATTTGCAGTTATATACCGATATAATGCATTTATTTTGAAAGAGATGGTATGCAAACTGTACATTTCCTGTCACAATGGAAGTGTATTTTGAAAACAGACAATGCATGAAACAGGCTGATGACCCAGTTGACTCTTGTTCGTGTCCTGTGTGAACCAACAGTTAACTGAGTTTTTTTCTACTACCTACTACCACCTACTTATGCACTTCACCTAACAATGCCACATTACGTGACATTTTGTTACATTATGACATATTTACATCCCGTACTAATGCTAACCAATCGTTGTTGTTTTTTTCTGAACCTAACTGAACTGCAGCCTTTCATAATATGACCATGTTTACAACTACAGCCATTTGTAACTTAACCGTTAGTGACTTTTCTTTGGAAACATTTTGTAGTGCCAGGACGTTATTTTAACTATGTGGCAATACCATGTAATTAAGAAATTGTGGTCATTTCACACCCAAAACACATTAAACATGGCTTAATAGCGACAATTTCAACTACAAGTACAGCAATGGGCTTCATTATAACTCACAGGACAGTCAAAATACTTGTCTTTTGCTGGACATGTTTCCCCCCAAAATACAACATAATAATGTTATTAGCACAAGCCTATGGCATTTTTCTTGTATAAATTAGCCTGGCTGCTAGTGGAGATTTCCTCTACTCATATGAAGCCAGGAATGACAGCAACATTTAAGAGAGGTAACGTTACAAAAAGTCAGCTCCATTACAACTCACAAGCTTCAACGACAAAACAACTGCCTTAAACTTTTCCAAACAAATACAGCATGCTTATGATATTAGCACAGGTCTATGGCATTTTACATTGTATTGTACATAGCAGAGATTTCCTCCACTCATATAAGGCCAGGATCAATCACAGTTTATTGCTTCTTTTCTGTGAAATTAAAGTAAATAAAGGCTTCATTCCCACTGAGGGAAATGGTTTTCAGCTTACAACAATAGACAGGAGGTCTGCATCGCCACAACATGCAGTTACATTTCTGAGAAGGTGCACATCAGGCTACGTTGTAGGTTATAGCCGAGCCTATGCTGTAAGTACAGTGTCAATTTAGTGCAGTATAAATCCCACTTAACAGTGACACCCATGCTAACATTATGTGCTTATGATACTCAACTTTGCGAATCTTCGCCTTCTTCTTCTTTTGCGGCAGTTGGTTGTTGGTTTGCAGACCACGGGTAACGAGAAGACGATGAAAAAAAGAATGGTCGAGAAGATGCGGTGAGGATACACTACATTACACTACTTAGTTAAAGTGCCCCGTGATTGAGTCGATCTTTTCGTGGAACAATTCAATCATTCGTTAAATTTTGTACCTGACACCATGGCAGGTAGGTTAATAAAATCCGTTTCTGGCCAAATTCACCTGCATTTGACAGGCGTTAATATCCAGCCATGGATAGAACTGTTGGTACTCAGTGTTTGGACAGAACAGATTCTCTGACTGAGCTTGGATGCTGTAATAAGGTGACTGCTGTTTGATATGAAGATTGTCTTATTCTGTTTCAGCTGTGGAACATAACAAACAGGTAGTAATGGAATACAGGCAGATCAAAGGTTCCTACAACAACTGAACTACAATTATCTGTTAACCAAAGTGTGCCATAACTGGCAAAATTCCATGCATTTAAGAGTGCTGACACATTCTGCAGTATGTTCCTTTACTTATGTAGCAACCCGCTAAAATGAACCATACTTACTGTCTCATAAGTTTTATTTCTTTTGTTAACTCAGTAAAAAACAAAACAAAAGGCTAAAGGCCAGCATGTACTCTGCTGCAGAAAAAAAATCTCATTCTCTTTTGGTTAGCTTGTGAAAAAGCAGCGCTGCTGGCTACAGACTGTGAGGTGAGAACACAATTCCTGGCTGAACTAGTTAAACTGTTCATATGCCAGGCATCACTGAACAATTGTGCTGCTGGTCTAAAGGCCCTCAATTGTCTGTGATGCCTTGTACCGTCTCCATTTCCCTTTTCTCTTGGTTCACTGCCTTTGTTTCCATCTCACATCTGCTAGTTAACTCTTAATGGAGCAGTTTGAGGCTTGACTTCTAAGTTTATTGAAGAATGTCTGCACCTTTATGATAATTAAACATTTTGTAAATTCTTCCTTTTTTTGACTTTGCTACTTTCAGTTTGTCCAAAATACATTTATCTCTTTAGCTTCACATGCTCACATGTGGAATGTACATTAACATACAAAATTGCTATAGGTATATGTGGTGTCAGGGTTCAGCTGTTTTTTTTAAAGGCAATATAGACTTTGTTGTTGGGGTACTCCCATCTCTCACCGTGACCGAATGTCACAGTCAGCGTGAAGGTGTCTTAAGGTGCAGTTCCTCTAGTGGCCATTAGGGTGGATCTGAAACAAGTCCAACTGTTATAAAATAATCAGTAACGGCCCCAACTTGTCTTTTTATTGATGGAGACAATACCAGATAAATGAATCCTCCATTTGTCACAATTATCTTCTGTGAATCTAAATCAATTAACAGATTCCAAAAACTAATTTTTGAACATAGTTAATAACATCATCTTGATGGAGCAAAACCGAACATAGCGCTCGCTTTTGTCTTTATTGAATCAAGAATGACCTTGCTACCTTAGAAGCAGGGTGCCTTATTAAAATGAATGAATGTTTTTTGTTCTTTTCAATATTTTGTATAAAGGGAAGACTTTTAAACTTCACACTCTTCTATTTCTCTGCAGATTCCTGCGGCTGAGTTATCTTTGAGGTGATTATCATTGTCATTACAATATTTTCTTCCTGGACCAAAGGTAGATGTTCACAGGGCAGTTACCATGGAGAGGAACAGTGGTGAGCACTATTACAGGGAAAGGGGAACTCTAATGTCTGGTGGCTGTCAGAGCCAGTCAACAGTGCATGTTGTAAACTGCTTTCTGCTTCCTTTTCACATGAACAAGCATCAATCATTCAATCAAAGATCACCATGCTGCACACAGCACTGTAAATATACAATATCAGTAATAATATGTTTGTATCTGGTGCAAGGCCAAATGTGTCACATTAAAACTGCAATAAATGAATCATTTTGAGAGGGTGCATAAGCTTTCAGTTGCCAAATGAGTCATAAAGGCAGGGATGTTGAGCCAAGGATTATTTCATCTCCTTCACAAGGCAACATAGTGTAGGCGTGAAAATGAAAGTACACATGTGGGCTGCTAGACGCCCACAAAGTTTCCATAGAGGAAAACTGACAAGATTAACATCACCTTTATGAAATACAGTGATTTCTTTCAGTGCTTCAAATCTTTTGCATTGCAGGAAAACCAAAAGCAGCATTATGCTGGATAGTATACCTCAGTGTAACACGCAACATGGACTCTGTCACACTACGGAAGAAGAAAAGAAGCTTCAGTGACTCAGATGTTGATCTCATCCATATGCTCAGGGCTGCCCTGGATACTAGTTTCCCATGCTCCTCTGCAGTATGTTGTGTTGGTATATTATCACACTCTCCTCACATCTTCTGTTGTCATCCTGAACGTTGTGGTGACGCCACTGCCCTAATTAACCCACAAACCATTGAGGAGTCATTCCTTGTCCAATGGATTTGATTTCACCTGTCTGACAGGTACTGATGTAGCAGAGGAGGACTTTCCATCCCCAGGGAGCTCCTCCATGGTCATCTGTGTTTCCTTACACTTCTGTTCCCTCCTTTCAGCTGGGAGGCTGGTCTGACATCACTTTGCCCTAGGCTGCCGGGGAAGCGTAAATTGGATCAGGCATGTCAGGTTTCAGGGAAAGTGACGCTGGTTTTGCTGCAAGAATCATGCTCAGGATGGGAGCGCTGAAGAAATTTAAATTCTCTACAGTGGGAAGGCAGCCAAATCAAACAGAAATGAAGAGGCAGGATCAAAACGAAAGAAGCAATGCTAACCCCTCAGTGTTTACTATGGGCTTTATTCATAATACAGCCTGCAGCTTTATAGCAATTAGGAACAAGTTTTTTCATCCAAATACCTAACTGAAGACAAGCTTTTCTCTTAAACTAACATTTGGCAGCTGTTCTGTAGCTACTTTGGTGATACCTTCTTTCAGCAGAAACTAAAACAAAATCATAAAGCTGCACTTTCAAGGGGCATCATTTATAACCTGTGTGCACACAAAATTAAAGGTTTTGAAAGATGTATATGCCAACCTCCAGAAAACCCAACCTGAGAAGCTGGGATTTATAAAAACTAAATGTGTGCACTTGTACAGAAACTCTGAACGCAGCACCCACAGTTCAGTTCTGGTTTGAGGTACCTGTGTTGCATGCATGGATTGTACAATGTAATGGACATAGCTACTGTGATGCCACCCATTGGTTTGCAGACTCCAATATAAAAGACTCGCGTTTGGCACTTTGGCTATCACCATCATGTATTTTTGAAGCCAGAAGTGACCACGTTAGGACGAGAGGGTGGAGCCAACCCTAACGCTAGCTGTTAGCTTGTAGAGCATGATGCATTTACAGCTATGGTTAACTGTGATACTGCTGGCTTTAAATGGTGAAAAACACGCTTAAAACAATAAAACAAAATGTAGGGACCTGCCTATGGGAAAAACTTAATCTCTTTTTTGGTTGGCCACGACATTACAATTAACTTCCACGAACTAAAAACACGCTGAAATAGAGACAGCTACGCTACGCCTTTACTCCATGAATCTGGGGATATGTTACCCAACCGACTAGGGGAGTAACAATACATGTATTCGTATTGAACCCTTTAGTACGCATTAAGAACTGGATGATATGTTGAACTATCTATTACACTTGGAAAATAAAATATACAGCTTAAACTGTGTTTAATATAATGTTCTCAGTGCCCCTGTGCTCAACAAAGCAGCCCACAAGACCAAACAGGCAACATGCTGTCTGGCTGTATTCGGCATCTGACTTCTGGCAGACAGCGATACAGCCTCTGGGGGCAGACCCCCGATTTTTTGGCATTCCGGTTTGATTTGGGCAGAGGAGGCAAATTTCCATTTCCGACTTCCGTTTATATATAAGTAGAAATGCTGAACCTTTGTGATGGATTCAGAGTTTGCAGTGACGCCAATTATGTTCTGCCTTGTTAGTTCACCGCACGGAGTATTTAACCTGGCAACAACTGCAGCCCGCTCAAACATGATTGGTCAATATCACGTGGACTACAAACAGCCTATAACCAGAAACCAGGGCTCTTCTGCTCTTCTTCCGGAGGCAAGATCTCCGGGGTTTGTCTACAGACTCTACATTCACTGAATGTAGAGTCTGTATATAGAGACTAGGTGTTTGGAGCCACTGGTTTCGCTGTGAATTATGAGGTCGAAGAACAAGCCGCTGAACAGCTACAGATTATCTTCAGCAGCTAACCCAGTAGCACAGTTACTGTACATATCCGACCATCAACCGAAGTACGAGCCGCTGCGCAGCGACAGACTCTCGTCAGCAGCCAAGCCAGCAGCACACACTGGGTTGCACTGCACAAACCCCCTGAACCAGGGAGTGAGAGAGAGGAACTTTCTCTGGCATTTCTACTTTTTTGCGTGACCAAAAATGTACTGAACCATGACACCACTGTTTTGAATCTAACCGAACCCTGAACTTTGTGTACCGTTACACCTGTACAACCAATGTTGTTGCCATGGTGGTGACTTGTCAACATACAGCGTGTCACTGAAAGCAGCCCACCCTTCATGATGCATAACTTTAAGCCTTAATATCATTTAAATGGGTGAGTTATCTAAAAAAAATCCCCCCGTCTATGGAGATTTATGTCCACTTGGAGCATCCCTCAAGTGGCCATTTGATGAACTGCAGTTTTTGTGACTTCCTCCTTCTCTTCATTTTTAAGTCTCAGAGGTTGCCTCTTGGTCACATGTTTTTCCCCTCTCTGTCTACCTCTTATACCGTCCTATCTAATGAAGACATACATTCTCAAAACTATACATAAATACGAGGCAAAACTGAGCACACACAAAAGCTGTTTTAGCCTCACTGCCCCCAGAGCTTACTTGGTAAAGCGTCACCCCATTTATTAAGGCTGTGTCCTTACACAGCAGTGGTAAAGGGTTGATTCCAATCTGCATGGGGCCCTTTGCTGTGTGTTGTCCGCTCTCTCTTCTCCCCCTTTCCTATCACTCATCTGTGCTATCAATAAAGAAGGCCAAAAACATCATCTCAAAAGAAGGAGGTGTTTTATCTCTGGAGAGTTCTGTTTACACACCTCTGCCAACTAAAGCCACATTGTAATAAAAACATCCCTGTGCTTTCTCAATTCTAGTTGCAACCACAGCAAGCTGCTAAATACTTTAGTGTAACAAAAAAAAAAAAGAAAACACCTGATAAATGATTCATGATGATATTGATTTATTTCGCTATGATTTACTTCAGTGCCACCCCCCTCTGGCCAAATGTGTGCTCTACAGGCTTCAGCTCCCCTGCAAGCCTTCAAAGAAGTAACCTGGCACAGACACTGAATGGACGGAAGTCATTACACCATGAAAAAGAACGGCTCTGCGAGAAGTAAATGCTGCCAGGCTGTATCTGGCCTCTACTCTTTCTCCCACACGCAGATCAAATGAGCCTCAATTAAACGAAGCTTTCAAAAGTATACTGCTAATTATTGTCACTATCCGGCTCTGTGTGAGAGACACCCAGAGAGACATATGTATACCAGTCTGCACAGTTTGGTGAGTGTTAATTGGACATGATGAAGCTAATTAGCAGAAACCCTAAAGACCCTCAGCAGCAAGCTCTAAGTGTCAAACAGGAATGACTAACATGGTGCTTAGTGCAATTAACACTTCTGCTGCTGGGAATCAAGATATTAGAAAAACGGGAAAGGACAGAAATGATGCCCCACACTTCAAAGCAAACAAATGTATTTTAACCTTGAAACTGCTACTAACAAACTGATGAAATATGTGGTACTGTTTTCATCATTGGTGTGTTTTAAATTGACATTGTCAGAGCAAAGGGCCTGAAGGAGGCTCTTGTAACACTGAATGAGACAGGAAGGAGCCTAAGGCCAAGTGCACACTACAAGATTTTTGCCGTGATTTGCAAGTCTAAGACAAATTTCTTTGATCTGAGACTAAAACCCTCAAGTCTGCACAGAATCTGTGTTCATGCCCATCAGGACAGGTCGCTAGTTTCAAACATGCTCCATATTCATGGAGCCAAAAACTGGATGCGCTTGTAGTTGGGGCATTTTGGAAATGAGCCTGAGATCAGAAAAGAGCACGGTCCGATGAGAGTACACAGGACACAAACACACACACACACCAAATGAAATGATGACTTAATAAGGAATCCTACAAAGAAAGTCAGGGGGAATGAAAAGGAGATGGAGTGACAGTTTACTGGTGGGAGCCTGCTAGCAACCACTAGCAACGCCATCCCTGACCCATTCCTGTGAAAACATTTTACACTCTGTCTTCCCCCAGGTCACTCTGGTGAGTAAGCCCAACCAGTGCTGGGTCAGTGACTTCCAGCGTCAGACACCAACAACAAAAAAATGTTAGCATGATGTCAGCATGAAATGCTGCTGGTCGCTATGGCAGCGTCGGGGATACACGGCGGGACAACAACGAAAGTTAAGTAGGGTGGGCAGGAGGGGTGGTAGATGGGTCCAACAACCACTTAGATGTTGCCACGAAGGGAATATAAACAATCACTGGGTGTTCAAAACTCCATCAAAGTGGAAAAATTACATATTTCATCTCCTCACTAGTAGCCTATAACAAACACCCACACCAACACAGCCCCTTGCATTGTTTTGCTGTAGTGCTGTGTTGGGTCTGAGCACTACCTTAAAGCTAGCCACGTGGTAGCAAAGCATGACAGAGTGCTTGTTTATCACCTCCACTGCTGTAATCCTTCATAGCACACAAACCCTAATTGCATCACATCAAAGCCAGAGCCACGTCTTCCCTCAGCAGCCGACATGGAGATGAATGTGAGAGCACGTTAATCTGTCTCGACAGGTGGAACCTCCGCAACATCAAGCAGCCTTTGCAGCTTCATTGGCACTGTTACATCAGCCCACAAACTGCTTCAATAGTCCTGCTAAGGCCAGGAGACACTCAAACAGCTAACCAGCAGGTGCACTGTTTGCCATCAGATAATTTGAGTACACATGAAAAATGTTGCACTAATATTAATTTGCGAGGGAGGTGGGAGTCTCGTCCCCATACTGCTTCTTACAACTGCTGATCAGAGGGCAATTTTCCAAGGTGGCTCTGAGTTGCCAGTTTGGGCTGATGCTTTTTTTGTTGGTGGTCTCTGCAGTGTCTCAGCCATAAACAGCTTGTGGTTCTGCTCCCTCAGAATGAATTCAATCACTTTTATGATCCCTAAACCTTTTAACTAGTGCCATCATCAGTGCAAAGATTTCATTTGTCCAATACTAAAATGCTTACTCTCTCTCAGTGTTGTAGTACTGAAGACAGTCTTGGTCTCAAGGTCTCAGTCTTGTCCCAGAATTGAGCGGATTTTTACTCAGTCTTGTCTTGGACTTTGACAAAAAGGACGCAGGCTTTAATTTTAAGACTGGTCAAGACCACAGCTACAGGGATATCACTAAACTGCTTGTGCAAAAAGAGGAATCTTCATTTGTTTTCTGTGAATATTTTTTATGTGAATGTGGATCTTTCAGACTGATTTGAGTATTGCCTAGGGATTGCATGTTCCACATTTTATTATAAGTGTGTCATGCATTGTGGGACTCCTGCTGGTCGGGTCTTGGTCTTGACTTGGTCTCTATACACTCCGGTCATGGTCATGACTTTGATTATATTCAGAAAAGCCCACTATATTTCATAACAGGCATGCACGATAGTGGATTTTTAGCCCATATCCAATATGCCAATACAGGACAACTTATTTGGCTGATACCAGTATCAATATATATATATATCCACTTTATTTTCCACCCAATTTTAGTGATCATCAAGTCTCTTCTGTAGTGGAATTAACATCATGTCATGCATGCATACTCTTATCGTCGTGGCCCAACAGCAGATAGAGACATGAAATACAGTGCTTTTCACTGTATGTAATATTCATTCATTGTGCAAAATTTAGAAAAAGCATGCTGGCTGATTCTGATATTTCATCTTAAAGCTAATATTGGCAGATACCAAAGACATGCTGATGTTATTGCGCATCCCTAGTTGGTACTGATTCAGCAAAAATGTAGCATGTAGTATGCCAACCCGATTCCCAGGTTAAATGTTGGCATTGTACATTTCTGAACGTCATGGATACATTATATTTGCATGTTATTATGTAGCAGATACATCAAAACTTGCTGTTGGTTACTTGTGATAAGGTTTAGATCCAAGTTTTAGGGGCAACATTCTGACAGAAACACAGCAGTTCATTGTTTCCCATATATTGATGAGACTTTGGCGGCCAAAAAGCCGCTGAAAAAACAGCAACTGGTCACTAAAAAAAACACATTTGCCGAGAGACTTATATTTAGTTGAGTTTTTTATTTGAACATTTTGTTGCTACCACTTCTACTGCACCTATGTCCTCGTAAAATTACTGTAGTGGACTTGGGGATTAGACCAGTGACTTATATTTAACATAAATGTGAAAATTAAATTACAAAATAAATAAATGATTTGGTCTGACAACAGCAGACCAAATCGCAAATGCAAATTAGTCTGGAAAATCTCAGTTTATTTTTCATTCCCAAAGGGTATTGTCAACTGGTTATCAACATGTGACGTAGCGTTGAGCAAACGCTGACCAGGTCCGCCCAGTATAGAGGGCTAATCACAGCACATAAGGGAAGGATATGATGCAACGGAAAAAAGATAATGCATAATTCAGAAGAACGGCGAACACATCATTCTTCTCAAGAAAAGCTTTAAGTGCAGTTGATTGTTCTTCTTTTAGCCAAAATATACTGTCCAATTTGTTCAGTGTTGATACAATAGCACCTTCAATACAGTTTCACGTGTCTTCGTCTGAGGCTCGGTCTATGTTAGGTAAACAGTTGTGATTGGCCCAGCACATCTCAGGCTGCTGTAAATGTGTCTGAAGGAAAGGGGGAACCAGATGCATCTGCGAGAGCAGAGTTGTCTGGTTCCCAGCCAATCTTCATAATGGTTCTCAGTGAAGACTGAGAAGATTAGATCACACCTTATTCACTGTAATTATGATAACAACACCTATACGGTGTATCATTGTCACCTACTGGCTATTGCTTGTTGAACATACAAAAACATAAGCTGCTGGACTGATAAGGAACACCGCTGTAAGTATTATCATTATTATAAATAATATATACATTTAAAACACTTGATCATACTGGTACAACCCGTAAAATAGCTTTGAGTGAAATTCAGAGCATATGAATTTTTCTCAACATAAAGGTGGTTGAGGCAGCGGCTAGCAGCTAACAGTGCTGACTCCATGAACAGCGCTAAACCATGGCAACAGTGCTGATGGAGCTAATGGTATTAACCACGGGGAACTAGAGGGTGGGTGCTATGCTTCCACGAAGTTGACATTCCGATTTATCAGCAGTAATCGTCATATCAACACAGTGCAACATAGTAGCAATGATCTAGCTAGTGGGATACACCTGCTTAACCACAACAAACTAGCTTGACTTCATTTTCTGCTCAGTTCCAGTTATTTCTCAACTTGGCAATTTAATTGGACTACTGTCCTTGTCCTAGTATACAAGCATGGGAGGGGGATCGATTTATTGACCAAAGTATGTCAGACTCCACTACGATGGATACGTCATAGACCAAATGATCAAGCGTGTCCAGCTATTCTGCCACTTATTTTGAACAGGTTTCCCTCCCATCCAAGTTTTTTCACAGCATGAATTGTGTCTCCTCATCCATCCAAAAATGCATGGCTCTGGACATAGATTTCGCCATGTTGTTACCAGCTTCTTCTTCTGTGCATTTAATGTTATTCAACTTCCAGTGTAAACTGTGGAGCATGCACAGAGCCTGGGTCAGTTTGGGTCTGATTGACTGTATATATGCAGTAATTGTAATTTGACTTCCAATGGCATTATCTGGGTATGTCAGTCCTACTTTAAGAACAGAAAGCAGAAGAAGAAGAAGAAGAAGAATTCCAGTCGCACCAACATGCTTATCTGTATTTTAAAAGACTGTTTTTAGTGAGACTAATACAATAAATCAATTTTCTCTAATGTCATGTAAACTTACTGACTGTCCTCAGCATGGCTTTGCTTTTACCCTTTTCCCCACTTTCCTCACAGTCACAAGTCATCCTTAAGAGAAGACTCAAAATGTAAAGGTTGCAAAATGAGATTTGAATCTGGAGCTACTCCACGAATAATTGGAGTAATTGTGTTTAGGGGGCAGAAAATGAAATTAATGATGTAAGCCTGAGAGGAAGAAGTTCAGAGCTGGCTCCTATTATAAATGTTGAAAGTTGAAATGTTCCTCATCAGTCTGACTATAAAATTACTCAATGTGTGCAGCTGGTTCTGCTACGATGGGAGTAGTAGCTGATTGGTTGTGAGTTCAAAAGAAAGCCAGAGATTATGTATGATTTTGATTGGTTAACCCCTCAAAGCACATGATGCCACATTACAATCTGTGTGTGTGTGTGTGTGTGCCTTAATTGTAAGCAATGACAAACTGTCAAATACTGACATGTAGCTCATTGCTGTTCTCACTGGATCAGTCCTACACAACTACAGAGTAGCAGAAATGGAGGTGAAGTAATGCTGGAAGTTTCAGGATGGTCCCCTCCCTTCACAGTGTCGCCCAGGGTTCGATGGCTTTACTCGCACACAGACAGTCTCTGTGGACACAGTTTGGAGAAATGTTCCTTGAGGGCTTTCTACCAAAAAGGGATATCTTGGTTATGGTTCGGGAAAAACTCATGGTTTGGGATAAAATTAATAGATTTCTGTCAGAAAGGGCTTTCTTGGAGAAAGTCTACAAGGAAAACTTCTCCCATGTGCTCTGCAGACCCTCGCGGACATAGGTGGATGACCAGATTTACGTCACATGGACCAAATCGGACCTTTGCAGACACGTGGACGCTGAAACTGTGACTTGGCCTTTAAGCATGGGTCTGAAAGCTCTCTAAGAGTAAACCTCATTCACTAGAGCTGGCGCTCCATCAAGCTTCCTTCCTGCCTCTCTACTGGGAGGATTTTCTATCTCCCAGAGCTGCTGCAGCCATTTGACCATTTGATAACAAAGGATTACATCACACACTCAGGCTGCTGAGTAATCAGACAAAAATGACTTAAAAAAAAGAAAAAGAAGAAGACAGGCAGTCACTGGAGTTAGAGTCTGCAAATCCCAGCAAAGCATGTGAATAAGAACATGTGAGCTGAAGAGGATACGTCTCCAAAGCAGAGTGACACCAATTATATGCAATATACCTGATGTTTAAAAATCCACCTCCCATCTTTAGCAACCTCAATATTATAAAACAGGATTATATTATAAACAAAGCAGTAGGGGTGTAACGATAAACAGTTGGTATTGTGGTTGGAAGTCATGGTTAGGTATGAGTTCAGTACAGTAGTAAAAACAACAAATGCAGAAGGGTCCATTTCTTTTCATTTATTTTGAACAGACAGCTGTGCAAGTGTTAAAAATGGACACAATCCTGCTTGGGACTGATGGAACATTTTAAGGCTCATTTCAAACACTTCTATGTTACGCTGTACCAACACTGAACAACACTTTCCCAAAAGGAAACAGGTCACAACAGGCTATAAAACTAAAAGGAGCTCTCATGATATGCAATTGAAAATGCTAACTGAATAGAATAATAAAAGTAAAACTTGTGCATTAGAGTAGTGTTTTAATTAGTTCCACCTTGGCTATATGATAATGTTAGGGCTCTCAGTTTCAGTTAATATTATTTGGTAGCCTGACACACATTACCTGTTAACTAATCAGTTAATTTTTAGAAAAAAAAAAAAAGACATGAAATACAAGAGGCCTTTTCTATTAGTCCAGCACTCCACAGACACAGTGAGCTTTAGCACCACATTTCCAAGCACTATCCATTTAGAGGTGGTGAAATTTTAATCTTTTTTTTTCTCCATTCAAGTAAGCGGAGCATTAAACTGGAAAGAGGCAGCTCCGCCAGCAGTAGCAGCGCCGATCATCCAGGTGATTTTATACTGCAGAAATAGAGCTTTTCTGGCTTTATGCAGCAATGAGCAACTTCCATAGGAATAAACAGGGTCCTGCCTCTAATGCTGTATGTATCCAAGTCTCTTAATCCACATCTGCACTGCACACCACCCGCGTTGGGTGAAGCTGGCTAGCAGCACTGCTCATTCGTGATTACCATTGCTACCGCCACTGGGACGACATTGTGGCTTCCCTCCATGTCACCCCGGTGAGTAAGTGGCTTCATTTGAACCACCAAAACCGTTTTAACATTTTTAACTAATGTATGTTAGTAACACTAAGCTCTGCTGACACTGCAAATGGTACTAACAGAGCCAACAGTGATAACAACAGCCTAGCTTACAATGCTAAAGGGGGTTGCGGCTCAAAATTGAGACCTGCGGGAAGACCTGAGGGTGGACACAATGTTTCCACAGCAACACTGCTGAGTCAAGGCACTGTTACTGTCACTGTCACTGAATGATTGGTGCTGGTAGCTAGCTCCCACTACACAGTGAGGTGCAACCACTAGACCTAGACACTAGACAAGCAAAAATAACCTATAGACCAACATAAATAACTGGTCAAGAATATTTTAGGCAGTAAACCAATTAACCGTTGACATCCCTAGCCAATGTAAATTGCTCCAGTAATTATTTAATTCCATTCAGCTTCGTGTCTAAAGGCTGCTTGAAAGCAACTAAGACATAAAGTTTCTAGTTTGTTGATTCCTTTTCCAATTTATTGGCATGTCCGGGGGACGCCATTGAAGGTGCATTAGCATGTTAGATGCGTTTCCTTCGTAGAAACTAAAGATGGAGCAATGCTAAAACATGGTCCTTGTCTTGTACCCCTTTTTCCTTCAAAATTAGCATGTGTATACAGGTTATTTAAAAACGGGAAAGTCTAAAAACCTGAGGCTAAAGATTCCTTTCCCTTTGCCAGTAGACAAGTATGCCTTTCTGTGTATTTTTTTCTGGTGTGTCATGTTGTACATCACGGACAGTCCAGAAAAAAAGGTTAGTAAACAGTGGAAAGTAGCACGGAGGCCTGTGAAGGCATTACCAGTGTGTTTCTTTTTACATATATATCTAAATTATTCAGTCTCTCTTTTCAAAATTGGTGCAGACTAATTTGGAACAATGTTTGCGTTCTGCTTGGGCGAAGATGTGTTTTTCTGTGGTAGTGCGTATTGCATCTCTGCTTTTTACAGGCCTGCAGCTGCCACAGAGATCGGATTTTTTTCGTTCTTTTTTCTGATCACATTATGTATTGACTACTCTCAGGATGGAAGGACCATTTTACCCAGTATAACAAGAAGTGTTTCTGAACAGGATTACCAACTATAGCTTTAAGTTATTCATCCACTTTTGTATTTCCATCACTGACGACTGGAACCAGAGCTGACTACTACTACAGAGCCATTTGACCCAGATGTGAATGCCGGTTGTAACCTTTCCCATTACATACGAAAACCAGATGTTAGCAGGTGTTTCTTTGTAAAGTGGGAAAGGGTCTTTATACACTTCTCTCTCTGCATTGCTGTTGTAGCTGACGGGGAACCTGCAGGCAGGTCTTCCAGCTCCAGTGCTTCATTTGTGCTCGCTGTGTGACTGTCTGACTTGCACACCATTCCTATTGTTGTGCTAAGCTCAGCAAATGATGATGCTAACAGTGTACAGCTAAAGGTTTCTGGGCAGAACTTAAGCTTGTGAACTCTAGCTCCACATTATGTGCGTCAATCTACTTCTGTGTATTGTGTGTGCAGCTGAGTGCAACAAACTGTGCACCCCTGCTGTGATCTTCTGAGAGTGACTGTATTGTTCTGCACGGATACACAAATTCTTACAGACCTAAAAAGCAGTGGGCTTTTTTTCTCTGATGGTGGTGAAAAGCTCTCTACTTTTAATGTAATGTCACCATCACAAGTTAAATGCCACAGTTCATCAACAGATTTGAGTCCATGCCCTCAGTTAGTTCTAACATGTCTGCTATAAGAAGACTGAACACCATAGAAGGTTTTAGACATTACAACTAAAGAATTCTAAAACTGACTCTATTTTATTCTCTTTCTTCATCAGCTGTGTCTCTCAGACACTCTGACCCTGAGACATTCTGTAAGCTAAACAACAGATTTAGTTTTAGCTCAGTAACCCCTTCATGGCATATGTGGATTTAAGCAGTGCCCAAAACAGCTGACCATCATCTCACCATCTGCCCCCCTGTCTACACCAATCACCGCCAGCCATGCCAGATGGGTTGCCAGATCTGTGGCAAGGTTATGCACCAGATAAACCAGAAATGCCAACAATGCCCTGGGCACTGAGAGCTGAGAGTGGTGAAGAGCCATGTCTCTGTTTTGTTGGTAATTTGGTTTGGATTTTTGGTTAAATGCTGGTATACTGTTACAATTCCACATATCATCATCTCATTACAGTAACATCCTCCACACTGTGAGGATACAAACATTGTTCTCATGGACAGATTGTCTCCTCATCAATAATTCTCAGTGTGTCTCTCAGAAGTCCAAACAATGGGTGCTCAAATCTGTTCCAAGACACAAATACATGGCAACGGCTTGGCGCAGGATGAAGCACTTTAATGTCAGGAACGCCATCTCTCGCACTGGGATTAGAAAATGGTTTTCTGCCATGACAAATTTGCTGCTGGTAACACTCTTCATTGTTGCAAGGTGTGAACAGATGGATCCATGAAATATTTAATGCGCAGTAGTACAAAAAATGCAGCTGTGTATTCTTTTCAATGTGTAGGCCAAGTCAATTTCAAATCAGAAGAAATGCTCTGGAATATGTTGCCGCACATTGGTTCACCAACAAATGAGACAATGAGCGAGGCCAAATGTTCCAATTTTTGTGTGAGGGCAGCAGAAGTGGTATTCATGTATGGCCACTGGAATGTAAGCCATGACTAAAACATTTCATCGAGTGCTAGCTGTAGAATCCATTATGTATGTCAAGGAATTCTCCCATTGATTGAGGCAAAATTAAAATGTGTTGTTTTGTTTTTTAACAAAGACAAGTCAGACTCATTCAAGAACAGTCCACTCTGACGGTTTTTGATTACTGACCTTGTTCACAGCCCTTTATGAGGTAATTCATATCAAGTCGATCTTGACCCTTATGTGGAAACCCTGCTAAGGCACTGTTTCCCATGGTTCCATAGCTGGTCAATGAATCTGGTGAAATGTGTGGGATTAATAGATTAAGAAAATTGATTAACATATTTCTGCTACACCAAAATCTAAAGTTGTAACAAATAGATTGCTCTTAATGCCACGAATACGAATGCCACTTCACTTTCTCTTTGAAATATGACACCCATTCTCATGTCCTACCAGAAAAAAAAAAAAAATTAATTATAACTTATCAACACAGTAACTTAATTTCTGGGGTGAAACATTCATTTTAAAGAATTTATGTATGAAAAAAAAGATAGGATTTTTATATATGATATATTTATAATATGATATGATTATTCTGTCCCATACAGAAATTCACAACTTCAAACAATTAAAAGTGTGTTAAAAGCCTTCAAACTCTGAGCTAACAGTATGTACTGATATCATTGGTATCAAAACGTAGTTATATTCATCTTTGTTTTAAAATATACTTTTTATGAAAATGTTGGTCCTTTAAGAATGTGTTTTATACAAAAACATAGTTTATTCCCTTATAAACGGGGTTAGCTATATCCCAAGGACTCCTGTCTCACTTCTCGGTTTCCAAAAAAGTGGGAATGGTGCTCAAGTATTCAGCTCAACTCAACTTTATTTATATCACCTTTCCTACAAATAAGCAGCCTAAAGTGCTTCACAAAGCAAAACTAAATTGACACAGACACAAGACAATAAAATATTTAAAAAAAAGCAAACCAACCAAACCAGAACAAACTAACAAAAATATGATTAAAACTCCACAGAATAAAAAGAGAGTACATAAATGAATAAAATAGAATAAAAATGAACAGGATAAATAAGTAGGTAAAAATCAGTGGTTAAAACTTAAAAATCAAGACTGTAATGGTACTCCACATTAAAAGCCAGATTAAAAAGGTAGGTCTTTAATTTACATTTACAAATACAGAGAGAGCTCGCCATTCTAATAGCAAGAGGTAACGAAGTCCACAGTTTAGGGGCGTAAAAACAGAAAGCGCTCTCAACAGTACTATTATGGGACACATGAGGAACATTTAAAAGTTAGCAGTGAAGGATGTATGTCGGGGCAAGGTCATTTAAAGTTTTATAAACAAGTAAAAGAATTTTAAAATCAATTCTGGAAGATACAGGGAGCCAGTGTAGTGACTTTAGCAGTGGGGTAATGTGATCCATTTTCCTTGTTTTGGTCAACACTCTGGCTGCAGCATTCTGGACTAGCTGTAGTTTTCATATTTATTTTTTGGGTAGTGTGGTGAAAAGGGAGTGTTTTGGCATCTTTCTGGGTTAAAAAAGGTCTGACCTTAGCGATGTTCCAAAGATTATAAAGGGGTGTTTTAATGACCCTGTTAAAATGAGAATTAAAATTTAAATCAGCATCTAAAATCACTTGATAAGGTTTTACTAGGTTTTTAAGTTTGACTCTTGCTGCATTTGTCCGATTAAAAGAATCTCAGTTTTGTCTTCATTTAGCTTTAAAAAGTTTTTACCCATCCATACATTAATATCAGTGAGAGAGGCCATGAGAGCATCCAGTGCATTAGGGGCATTTGGTGGGACAGAGATGTATAATTGTGTGTCATCAGCATAAAAAATGTTAATTCATTTGGTGATGGTTAATAATGTTTCCAAGTGGAAGCATATAATGAAAAAAATGGTCCAAGAATGCCTCCTTGAGGAACACCACATTTAATGCTATGAGTTTCTGACACGAGTAACCAGGCTGACAAAAAACTGTCAGTTAAATATGACCTAAACCAAACTAAAACAGTGTCTATTGAAACAGACAAACTTAAAAACAAACTGGTCAGCATTCTAGTTTTTGATACATTTTTTAAATAATATTGCTATTGGCTGTGTCTCAGCCATAATAGGACTAGGGATGTTTCTGGCAACGAATTTCCCTGTCTACTTAACAAATTTTAATTAAGACTAGTCTACTAGTCTAAAAAGAGGAAAACACTCAGAAAACAGTCAAAATTTAGCACAATTTATTGTTACGTATTTGAAACATTGTCCCCAAAACATATTGTGTGCATTAAGAGCCCTTTGAAGTCTTTAATAACAACCTTTAACAACCATGTCTCATTTTAAATGCTGCTGAAGTTCGAGACACTTTGCGCCATATGTTATGAATGTGAACATGAACATTCAGGCTCAACATATTCCATTAACTTCCTGAAGCTTTATTCTTCAGCAAGGTTTACAAGGTTTGTCATGATGAGCTGTGTAATCTTCTCAGACCGGGCGGCATCACAGTGTCACCGGGTGAACAATGTAAATTTGGGCTGTGTGTTGCTAGCACAGCTAGCAGCAGCAGCAGCCATCATTCCGAGCAGGTTAACATCCAAATGCTTAAGTTGAATGTTGTTGAAAGTTGAAACTACAACTTTTTTGTCAACTCTAAGAGACGTCAGCTCCATCAGATCTTCCCTCTCATATCCATTATGTATGCTCTTCAAAAAAAATAAAAAATGAAATCACTGAGAGGTTGGCCCATTACAAGGTTATATTTTCCCAGCCTAATTGAATTGTACAAATCAAATCCCCCAAAAATTAAGGTTTTGAATGTGTTTGAAAATACACATTAACATGAATCAAACTCATTATTAGCAAAGACAAATCAGCGTGTTCATTTAAAAAAAAAAAAGCTATTTCATTTACAGTACACAACGTTAATGATAGGCTTACTGTCATCAGTGCTAGCTAGCATTAATTCACTGTGCCACACTTATCAATACAGCATGGTGAACTAGTAACCTGACATTTACTATTAAAACATATTGATCAATTAGCTGTATTCCAAGAGTGTAGACATTCTTGTGAGCCACAATGGATTGTTTTAACTTTTCGAGCAAGAGATTCTGACATACTGTCCACTCAGAAACCACTGGTGAAAGTGCAGAGGGTAAGGCTACAACTGCTGCTGAGATAAAAACCTACAGGCAAGCAAAAACAAGAGAAGACCAAAACATATTCAGGGAATCATCTCAATTGCAACTCAGTTTCATGTTGTAGGGGGGCCCTGCTCCACCTCTGTTAAAGCTTAGGGTCCTTGGCCTGGAAACCATTGAAGACCCCTGCACCAAAGGGTGCCCTGTGCATCGCTATGAGATGCCGAGGGGCTTGACAAAGCGTCTGTATTTGATGGGCCTGGGAATAAGAACGAGATGTTGTATTTAGTGCTAATTAAAAGATGCTAGCATGCTAATGCACTAACTAAAATGGTGAACATGGTTTTACCTACTAAAAATCAATATGTTAGCATTGCCATTGTGAACATGTTAGCATACCAATGCTCGCATTTAGCTCCCCTCTATGCTTAAAAATCACAACTCACGAGACATTCTCATATATTCAGAGAAAATCATTTATGGATATTTTATATTTCCTTTCCCATTTTAATTGGACATATGTGACATATTAATATTCTTTATTTTATCCAACCCAGAGAAGAGAGACACAGCACAAAACATTTAAATTATTCTTAAAACAACAAGCAGTGTAACTATCAATACTGCTACACAGAAATGTAGTTTCAAAACAACACTGTGTGTTTGGTGTGCAGAACATTTGGAGTAAGTTATTAATTCACAACTGAACTGATAAATTTAAAAGTGATCACAGCCTTGGGTGATTAACAAATAGCACTAAAGACAAGTGGAGAGAGGACGAGACAAAAAGCCCTGCTTCACACCAACTACACGCACCCATCCTCCAGCATGACAGACTGCTGAGGCAAAGGTGATAAAAATAGACGTGTTGAGAGAGTGAGTGTACAGAGTAGACAGAATTTAAGGAGACAGAGAGAGAGAGAGAGGGAGGTATGGACAATAAGAAGGGAAGAAAAAGAGATACAGAGATACAGAAAGAGATCCATCAGACATTCTGAGTCTAGTTTCCTCTGTCTGCCCTCGAGCTGTGCTACGCCTCCTGGGACAGTCTGTACTCATCACCTTCACACACACACACACATACACACACGGTCAGGCTGCCCTTGATCAGTTCCTCTCACCTGCACCTGCACCATGTACACACACACACACACACACTCACACACACACACACAGTGCTGTGAGTGTGAATTATGTATCGGTTTTACACAAACAGTCTCTCAGACAGACAGCAGCAGGGAAGAGGAGAAAACCTCCACAAGCAGTCTTCATCACACTGAAGCAAACACCACATGCTGCCATGGAGATGTAGTCTTATAAATAGTGGTGTTTGCAGGATGATGATGTTCATACTGCATCCAATAGATTTCTTGTTTTTCATGCTGCGTTCATACACGGACTGCTGTGATGTTTGATGTAACGTGAAGCTTGCAATGGAGACATCACTTCATTCACTCACTCAGTCAGGGTTAGTCCATCTGCTCCCTTGTGGCCATTGTAAGGCATGACAGAGTTGAAAGAGTCTCCGCACTACACACTGAACCAGGGTCAGTCACCCAGTGCCTTTGTGCTAAACTGTCACTTTGCATCAAAGACAACTCATGTTCTTGTTCCCCATGTCCCTGTTACCTGGTTAATGCAGGCGTAAACTGTCCTTCATGTTTACCTGTTGTCTTAATTCAATTCAATTCAATTCAATTTTATTTATAAAGCCCAATATCACAAATCACAATTTGCCTCACAGGGCTTTACAGCATACAACATCCCTCTGTCCTTATGACCCTCGCAGCGGATAAGGAAAAACTCCCCAAAAAACCCTTTAACGGGGAAAAAAACAGTAGAAACCTCAGGAAGAGCAACTGAGGAGGGATCCCTCTTCCAGGACGGACAGACGTGCAATAGATGTCGTACAGAACAGATCAGCATGATAAATTAACAGTAATCCATATGACACAATGAGACAGAGAGAGAGAGAGAGAGAGAGAGATGCAGGTAATGACAGTAGCTTACAACAACATTATTGAAAGTAATAATATTATAGTTATAGTTCTGGCTACTGTGGTACAATATGTTGAAAGTATGTATTAATATCTGGCAGTATACAAGTGTGACAATAGTCATATGTGTATAATAACAGTAGAAGTATGACTAATGACTAATGATGGCAGCAGCAGCAGGAGGCATCTGGCAGGACCACGGCAGCAGCACAACCACACACGTCACACTGTCCAGGCACCACTGTGATATGAGTTAATCAGTTCAGTATAATGTTCATTTCCAGAAATTCGAGCAGAATCTCATTTAGAGCTAATCCTAACTACATATCACTCTGCTGAGAACACTTCTTTCTCTCATCTTTTCTGAAATAGTTTTTAGCCATTATTATTCAATTTGATAATTTATTGTTCGATTGCTGTAAAGTAACTGTCGATAAATCAACATGTGCTGCAAATCTATTTCACATTAAAAGACTTCCAGAGGCTCAGAAGGCAGTCACTTCCTTCCCTTGTGGGCTCTTATTGTGAAAGTCTGCAGAAAAAGTGGACTTTCATTGAGGACAGCTTAACTCTTTACAGTTTTCTACTAAAGCTTTTCCATTTAAGCATTTTGATTTTACATTTAGATCATTTTCCTTTAGCCTCAATATAATTATTTATATCAGATTTTTCAATTTTTAGATCTATTTTGAAATTGTTGGTACTTCAGGTTGATTGTTCCCTTTTAGGTATCTAGTGTTAGTCTGTTCTCATTCTCAAGTTGTCAAATATTGCCAGATTGTCAGTGCTTTCAGTGACAGGCACTGATGCAAAAATGGGCATCAGTTTATAACACTGCCGGAGGGCATCAGTTTGAAAGGCCACCAGTAACAATGTAGGCCTGATATAAGGAGCTGGAAAGTAGGGGTGGGAATCTCTAGGCACCTCACAATTTGATTTAATTACAATTCAGAGGGCTACAATTCAATGATAAAATCAATGCATCTCAATCCATCATAATTTTTGATTTCTATACATGATTTATTTTACTCTAATGTAAAAATAATTAATTGCAAATAAATTGTAATTTATTTGTAGCCTATATGGCTCTTGTACCAAACTAACTAATACCAGTCGGATTGTATCCACCTCCAGATGTTAACGCATCCATTGTGGGATATTTATGCCACCATAGGGTCCAGGAGAGGTAGTGGATGGGTCCAACAAAGCCTTGACTTTCACCCAGGAGCCCAGTGTTGGCTTTCCATATGAATGTTGGGCCAAACCATGATGTATTTTTCTAAACCTAACCACATGCTTTTGTTCCCTAAACCTAACCATGTGCTTTTGTTCCCTAGACCTAACCATGTGCTCTTGCTCCCTAAACCTAACCACGTGCATTTGTTCCCTAAATCTAACCATGTGCCTTTGTTCCCTAAACCTAACCATGTGCTTTTGTTCACTAGACCTAACCATGTGCTTTTGTTCCCTAAACCTAACAGTGGGCTTTTGTTCCCTAGACCTTACCATGGGCTTTTGTTCCCTAGACCTAACCACAAGCTTTTGTTCCCTAAACCTAACCATGGGCTTTTGTCCCTAGACCTAACCATGTGGTTTTTGTTCCCTAAACCTAACCATGGGCTTTTGTTCCCTAGACCTAACCATGGGCTTTTGTTCCCTAGACTTAACCACATGCTTTTGTTCCCTAAACCTAACCATGGGCTTTTGTTCCCTAGACCTAACCATGTGGTTTTTGTTCCCTAGACCTAACCATGGGCTTTTGTTCCCTATACCTTACCATGTGCTTTTGTTCCCTAGACTTAACCACATGCTTTTGTTCCCTAAACCTAACCATGGGCTTTTGTTCCCTAGACCTAACCATGTGCTTTTGTTCCCTAAAGCTAACCAATTGTTTCTATTGCTGAAGGAGATAAATTTAAGTACAAGGTGTATTACCAACGTTGATGAAATTCAAAATGAAATTGTATTTTGAAAAGATTCAATGCACGTAATAAGCGAATGTCAACAACAGATGCACCCAGAATACCTAGCGCGTCATATATAGATGTCAGAGTCCACTAACCAAGCAGTGATATTTGACAAGTTGGGAGTGAGAGCATTCTCATTCATGTAAAGGATCCTGGATGACTACAGGACTGTGTGTTTGAGTTGGCAGGGCTGACTTTAACACAGGCCTCAGCTTTGTTTTTGTGACAGTGTCTGGGGTGGCTGTGGCTCAGGAGGTTGAGTGGTTCAGCCCCTTATTAGAAGATCGGCGGGTCGATCCCTGGCTCCTCCAGCCTGCACGTGGAAGTAATCTTGGGCAAGATGCTAAACCTCAGATTGGCTGTGCACCCATGTGTAAGTGCATGTAAATATTTAACTGTTGAGCAGGTGGCACCTTGTATAGTAGAGGACTAGAAAGGTGCTTGATAAACAGTTACCATTTTGTTTCTTCTTAAAACTCCTAAATGAAGATGATATTTTCACTAAGCATTGCTCATTTATTATAACTCAGTAGTGGAGTGAGCCACTGTGCCAGGCTGTTATGTTTGCCCTGCAAAGAGAAGAATGTGGAACAGCAGAGTGTACAGTAAGGCCTCCTGACAGACACTTCACTAAAATCAGCTCTGTCCTGTGCTTCACCAGACATGACTTCACTATGTTTCCTCATGTGCCTGCTGTGGCGTGTGTGTGTGTGTGTGTGTGTGTGTGTGTGTGTGTGTGTGTGTGTGTGTGTGTGTGTGACACACACTGGGTGAGAGGCCCATTTCAAGGTGATGAGCATCCTGAAACACCACTAACTGGTTCTGACTGAGCACGTGTTCATGCACACTACCAAATGTGCATATAGGAGGCATATAGCCATACAGCAAACACTGACACATAGTAGAGACGTGTGAGTAGGCACACACACACACAAACCCATCCCCCTCAGGGAGTATGTCCTCACATGACGTAGTGGAGGAGAAAATAGATGGTTACAATGAGCACTAGCTGTGTTTAACCCCTTTAAAACACCACTTTAATGAATGACCTTTGTTTCTAAATGTGGGGTATTTAGACAGGAGAGATGTGAAGAGTAAAAGGTGAAGACTTTCAACAAAGGTTCTTTGTTAGACTGAAGATATGCTCTGCCAACAATGACGTCATTTTCACTCTGCACACCTTTGTCTATAAATCTTCACCTGTTCTTACACAGGCTCTGTATTGCTGTCAACTTACTGTAAAGGTTGGTTACAAACACGTTCAGATGTTTAGTTTCAAATAGTCCACGACATTTTGTACAAGGTTCATTTATCAGTCACTGCTTAAAGGCTGCTGTAAACAGTGACTGGTCAGGTGTGCAAAGGTGTCAAAGTGGTATGAGCTCCAAGCATACTCCACATTCTCCTCTTTACGTTCCTCACATTCCTGCTTCCTCGTTCATGACTGTGCCACAGCTGTGCTTTAAGAGAAAAGATAGGGAGAGTGGGACTGAAATCAGAATGAATCGATCAGTTATTTGTTTGTGTTATTGTGTGACCTGGTGTAAAAATGGTTAGTTTTCACCAAAGTCACACAATAACATAAACTAACTAACTGTTCAAAGCAGCAGTAGACCAGCAGCTATCCTGTATGCAGCCGTGTCAGACTCCAACCCCAACCTCCAAACTGGAGGGATGCCGCTTGATACCTTCTATATGTAATACATTAACTGTAGAAGTACCTCATACAACCCCATTTCAAAAGATCCAAACTATCCCTTCAAGTCCTCAGTGTATTCCAAAACACAGACAGCAGGGTGGACAGCAGATACTCATGCAGATCTGTACAATCTGCATAGTGTTTCACACTTGTGCAGCTGGAGCACTTGACACGTACAGTCCATGGGTGCCCATGTTGTACATGGGTGCAGATATAAGCAGATGGTGAAATTTAAATCAGTGCAGTCCCAGCATCAAATTGAACATCACATTAATATGATTAAATATACACTATACTTAAAAACTAGACATTATAAAAAATAGAGAACTTAATATCATTTTTTCTGTACAGGACCATTTTCCCTGCAGACATTTTGACTTGTGACAGGAAGACAAGCACAGGTGTAATTAATAACATTAATATGGCTCTTTTGTTTTGTTACACAGAGTTGTGCATTGACATCTTCTGAATGCTTCATACCTCTCTAAAATCCCATCCATCATGGAAACGCTTAAAACTAAAGCTAATTTCATGGAATGTGAGGCAGGTTCATGACGGGTAAAATTCATACAAAATATACAAATGTAAGTTACAGTTACATGATTGCACAAGGATTCAGGGGTAACAGTTAGCCTATCTGTTGTGTAGCTTAAATTTGTTGTTGTTGTTGGGGTTTTTTATGAATAGGCTGATTTATCTTTGTTCATGTGTTTAAATTATCAAACAATAATTTGGCAGCCCCACCTGCAGTAACTCTGGGGACCCCCAAGGGGTCCCAAACTCCCTGTTAAACACCCTGGTTCTAATCCTTTAATGGCGAGGGCAGTGATACTCAACTCAAAGCCTGCGGGACAGATAGGGTGCCAGGTGGTCCACTGACCATTTTCTAATTCACAATGAAAATTTTCAACAATGCTTTGATTATATGTTTAGGCACAAAAACCACATGGCTAAGGTCGGGAAAAGATCATGTTGTGGCTTAAAATACCCAGTTTTGGTGGCACAATCGCTGCTGGAAAAGCAGCAATGTCTCTGTAAGAAACAACCACTTTTCATACCCAAAAAGCTGCTGGAAAAAAGCAACGATGACAAAGTCAACTCATATACCGTGTTACTTTAGAAGGAGATGCAAAGAGAAGACATTGATATCATCATCGTTAAGATACGCCCTTATTTTGAAATTCCCATGGCATGTCAGTGTCACCATTTCTGTCAAAGCACACCTCTTTCCTAAACACTCAAACAGGGCTAGCAGCCTAGCACAAGGCAGATGATGGCAAGCAGCCAAGAAAAGACAATGAGGATATTCACTGATATGGTTTCATCTAGATCACAGGCCCCTGAACTGAATCAAATCAGAATTGTATCATGACAGACTTTGGGATATCAGCAAATATTGAATCACTGTCAAAATAATGGCTATAATATGATATGATGAAACTTGTGATTTACACCCATATTAATGTCTCAGTTCACCAATAGGCCAGACTTGATTCATTTCATAAATGAATTACTCTTCATGTGATACATGAGACACAGAAGATGGAACGCAGTTATTTTCAGGACTGGACGCCTCCGCACAGACCACAGAAAACACACTTCACACTCCTCACAGGATGCAAACCACAGCCGGTCCTTCCATTCAGCAAGGCTAATCCATAGACAGACTATATATATACACACAGAAACACACACACACAAACACCCAGAACGACAAAAATGGCACTCCACCCACACCAAACACATCAATACATGCATCCATACTCTAAAAACTTACTCTAGTCACCTTATTTGAATCAACCTAACACCAAATATAAGCACACAACACCATTTTTTTTTTTTAATAAAATTTTGACTTGAACCTTAATAAATTCTTCAAGTGACATTTTTCCTGAGTTCTATATCTTCCTCTGTACACCACAGTCCACCTGTGAATCCAACACTTCAGTACGGCGCAAGAGATCTTAACAGCTATGGACCAGTGGCCATGAAACTTGCTATTCATGGTCCTCAGAGGAGGATCCCTAATTCCTCCACATTTTTTCACTTTCAACCATCTGGCCACAAATTCCTCTTAAACATAGCACATCTATACGCATAGATCATAGTCTTCAGTATGGTTCCTTTTCATTGCAGTGGCTCTCTGATCCTTCCTGAGGCAAACAGGAATAGCTCACAAAAATACATCACAATTTGTGTCCTGTTTGAAACCAAAAAAACCGAAAGCATTTTCTTTTTTTCAAAACCTCTCCTAAACCTATCCGCGTCTGTTTCACAACATTTATCTCGTTTTACAATGTGTTTGAGCTTTACGTCACATTGAGACGCTAAAGGGTGCCCTGTGCATTGTGAGGCTCATTTATCAACCTCTCCTAAACCTATCCGCGTCTGTTTCACAACATTTATCTCGTTTTACAATGTGTTTGAGCTTTACGTCACATTGAGACGCTAAAGGGTGCCCTGTGCATTGTGAGGCTCATTTATCATCCCTTTATGTATGAAAATAGATATCCATTTCCATTTCAAACATTGTAAACATCCCTGCCCTCATACTTTCTTGTGTCTTTTATGTTTGTATAGATCCAGCCAATAGATGGAACAAGTGTCACAAAACAACAAACAAGGAGACAGTAGAATAGGTTGTAATATTGTACCTTTAAACAAAGGCAGCATTGGTCTTGAAGCCATAACCTTAGATCCCAACATGTAGACGGGGAATTCTTTTCACTATACTACTGATTTGTTCCATTCTGCCATTATTTGAATTTCTTCATTGTCTGCTATGGTCATATCTCACTTGCCCTACACTGCCTCCATGATCTCCAGTGGTACTGCTCCATTTTCTCCACATCCGCAAGCTTTCAGGAAATGTGCACAAGACTATGGACAGAAGGCTCCATCTGTCTCCGTCTCTAACGCTGGTGGTGTTTACCGACCTGGGAAGGAAGGGTTGGACCCTCTTTGCCAGGTGAATGTCTGTTGCAGGTTCTCTGTGATGAATCTGTTGTCTCTGGGTACAGTCACGTGAGTGAAATTAACAGCAGCAAATATTCGCCTCCCAATTACTTCCATTTAATGCAAGCAGTGGGGCGAATAAAACATTCCCTTCCAGTGGCAAAGTAAATTTGCATCTTCACATTGTGTGGAGTTCAACTTTGGTGAACTTTGACCAATGAAGTTGCAGCCTCAACCAATAGCAACAAAGTCAGGCTGTTCTCACATACTGTTGGTATGTTTTCCTATGAAAAGTAATGCATCCAAATTCGTGAAAGGCTGCAATCACATGACCAATGCGCTGACAGGAGTAAACAAAGAAGCAGTCCCAAGCAGTCTTGTGGGGAGGCAGGTTGGGGCGGTGAACCACAGTAACTTTTATTGCCTCAACCTAACCTCCATAACTTCACATTCATTACACAACTGTACATTAACGTCATTTGTGGGGCGCTAATTCATAGGATATCACATGAATTGTTGTGCATGCATTTTTCGTATGCTCTCACAGGAACTGTTCTATGAGAATATATTGATAAAGTGTGTGGACGAGACATGGATTGTTGCCATGAAAAACCAGCTGATACTGTATGATATTGGCCATGAAAAACACAAAGTACCCCACATGAGAGATGCTGCCTGGCTTGCAGTGAGTCAGGGAAAGGGCATGCAACAACAGAAAATGGAAAATGTACACATCATATTTTGCGGTATTTATTAGCAGGCTAGCTTTCCGTGTCCATCATGTCAGGCTCTGCATACATTCAGCACAGTTATCACTTTGGAAGGTAAAGGTCACTCAACTGCATTTGCTTCTGACTGACCATACTCTCAAGCTTAGGTAACCCTGATGACATGATGTGGGTTATTTTCTCAGACTTAACAAAGCTCCACAGAAGACATTTGCTGTTTTCACAGGATGGGCAGCGACCCTCAATCAGTACGTTTACATGCACAGTTAAGTTGAGCTATTGTTATAGCTCGGCTAGGCCATTTAACTGGATTACTGTCCTTGTCCCAGTATACAAGCATGGGAGAAGAATCCATTTATTAACTGAAGTATGTCCAACTCTGCTACAATAGGTGGCGCTATGTCCCCTTTCAGCATGTTACTACTGGACCTTTGTCCAGTTGACACAAACCAAACAATCGGTTAGCGAGCCGAAAATGGTACCATGATGGAAAACTTTACAGCTCTGTACATTTCATTTTTTGTTTGCTGTTACATATTTAAATCTTTGAGCTGACACAGGATGAACCAATACGTCTCCTCATCTGTCCAAAAATGCATGGCTCTAGATGTTGATTCCGCGGTGTTGTTACCAGCTTCTTCTTCTGTTACGCATTTACTGCTATACGATTTCCGGGTCAAAGCCCAGGCCAGAAACTGGAGCATGTGCAGAGCGCCTAGGCCAGTTTGGGTCCAACTGACTACAAACAAACAGGAGTAATTCAACTCCCGATTGCATTATCTGGGCATGTTAGTCCGATTTTGAGAAATTCGATTTGGCGCAATTTCAGTCGGCCTAACATGCTTGTATTTTAAAAGTCCGGTTTTAGTTGGACTATCACAATACATTAATTGTCTCTATTGTCATGTAAACATACTGAGTAAGAATTAAACTGACCTTAATGTGTAAAATCATTCAAGCGCCCCTTTAATAATTCTGTCTTTACAGTAAACACTCTCTTTCTCTCTCTTTCTGTTGTTACTCTGGGATAATGAGAAGGAAATATTAACAGCAAAGCAAGAGAGCTATATCCATAGTCTTTGCTCACAATAACTGTCTGGAAGTGGTGGTAGTAAATATTTCATAGGCCTCGGTCACCTCTTATCTGCTCCATTCAGATGAACTGTGTGTAACTCTGATGTTGCTGTTTCCCATTAGCAGAGAAGATGGAAGAGGGAAGAGAGTGTCTTTGTAGGAAGGATAACAAAGAGCTAATCTGTTCTCAATAAGGGCATGTTTATAAGAAGTCATACAAACAGCCGAGTCACACTATATTATGAGAAGCATTGACTGAACGCATGGGTGTTAATTGAATATCAATATTTTTATGTAGGCTACAGTAAGAAGAAGACCTCGGTAATTCCTATTTTAGGCATTTAAGGTGATGAATTGTCATTTAGGTGACGGTAGTAGCACAGTTCATTCTGACACAGACAGTTACATGAGAGAAGACACGTCAGGATATAGTCCATACAGGAATTGCTTTATTCCGAGGTGGGTGTTTACTGAAGCGGCTGCTGAGCGGCTGAGGGCGGGAATAAGGGGGTGGGAGGCTGGCTCCTTTGTCCCTCTGCAGCCCCTTCCTCCCCCAGCGTGACAGGAGCGCCAGCCCCGGTTGTGGCATTTGTCTCCCGTGCAAAACATGTGCCCCGCGTTTAGTCCCCCATCCATATGTGTTATACTATTTATTATAGAAGTGGGATGTGGTTAGCCTTAAAAAAAAAAAAAGAAAAAGACAAGCAGGCTACTGTAGAGACCGACAACTTCCTTGTAAATGTAACAGACGCGTGTGGTCTGTCACAATGACACCACAAACACGGCTGGTCGTTCACTGACACAAGGCAACATAACCACACTTAAAGTCAGCTACTATCAATATTCATTCTTTAAAACAGAGTGAACTGTTTTTTAAAAAGTCGCTGGCAACAAACTTAACTCAACAGTCCACAAAGCACTTCGTATTCTCCCGACGTAAGCGGGGAGAAACACGTTTTTGAGGGAAACACATTTAAACAACACCTAGCTTAAACACAGCATCCCTGCTAACCTGCCTGAACACCACCACGGTGTCAAAGCCACATCAGGTAGGACAGACACACACACACACACACACACACACACACACACACACACACATACACACACACCTCAGGAATCAGGAGTAACACACATTGTGGTTGAATCAACCCCGCTGAACACAACAACAGTGAGACTACAACACAAACAAGTGAGGAAAGCCACTAGGAGCAGACAGATTAATAGAAGCAAATCCACGGCTGCCAAGGGGCTCCCGTAGTCTGCTTTATTCAAGCGTAGTAAAGCCCGATGGTTGCTTATTATCTGTGTAACGCTGGGACCGACTTACCCGTTTTTCCTGCTCGTCTGCGTTCAGTCCCTCAGAAATAAGAGTGAGTCCACATTGTTGTTGTTGTTGTTGTTGTTGTTTATTTCCGCAGTCCTCGGACAGACAGAAACCGCTGCTTCTAATGGACCGTAGGCATCAGTCGGTGTGTGGTAGATGGGTCTCCTGTGTGTGTGTGTGTGTTAGGATGAAACGCCTTTTCTCCTCTAGGAGCTGCATTGTTGACATTGGCTTCCTGACGTCATGCTGGCCCTCATTCACAACAACGGCCAAGCCCCCCTGCTCTTACGATGATGGAGCCCCCTGCTCCGGCTTGACGATGCAGAGGATGCATGATTGGTGAACTGCGCTCACACTACCATACAGACTAACTGCTTCCCTACCACACATTTTATTTCTCAAAAACATTAACAGACATCGCATTTTTACTGGCTAATTATTTATTACTGAACTGTACAATAGTCAAAGGAAGACTGCTTTGCAATGAAACCATTATTCGTTTGGTCTATAAAATATCAGAAAATAGCTAAAATGCCCCTTGCAGTATTTTTCCTGAGCCCACGGTGATTCAACTGACATGTTTTGTCCAAGTATAAACAGTCTAGATTCCAAAGAAGAAAGAAAAGCCAGAGAATGTTTGACATTTTTTTCTTGGAAACTGATTGCAATGATTAGGGACTGTTCGTTACTTGTGAGGGGGGAAGGGGTAGTGCAAAAAGGGGAGGCATGTCAAATATTTTTTTAAGCACCGGGGAGGGACTTTTTTTTTTTTTTTTTTTAATGGCTTAGAGGAGGAATATACATGGTTAAATGGTTGTATTTTGCATTTATTTTACTGCAAATAAATCAACAAAATTACACCATTTATCATAGCCAGAAACTGCAAAAACAGACATTTACACAGATTTTCACATTTCAGATATTTCGGATTTCGGTTCTTTGACATGTCATGTGTTACAAATGCTTCCATCAGAAAAAAAACATAACTGAATCTACGCTTAAAATTGTAAATTGTGATATGTCATCAAAACCACTTTGTTCTGCAGCTCATGTCAAATTTGGCTAAAAAATAAACCGTTTGCAAACTAACCTGCATGTACGACAAGAGTGAAAAACTGAGGCTTTTTTCAACTTCAGGATTTCTTCTTCAGCTTTTGACTTTTAACTTTAAAACAGCAAAGTGTAAGTTTTAAACATCTAATTAGTGGGTGCACGATATCGGATTTTTGCCGATATACGATATGCTGATAGATAACAACTTATTTGGCCGATAACCAATACTGATATCGCTATATCCACTTTTTTTCCCCACCTAATTTTAGTGATCATATGTATACAGTATACATACGTATAGAGCATGTATACTCTTATCGTGAGCAGATGGAGAATACTTTTCAATGTATGTAATATTCATTCATTATGCAAAATAAGAAAAAGCATGTTAGCCAATTCTAATAGCTAATTTTAAAGCCGATATCAGCTGATACCGAAGACATGCTGATATTATTGTGCATCCCTACGAATTATTACCCTAATAAGGGATGGGCAGCACAAGTAAAAACACTATTCGAAAATCGTGGCAACTATTCCACAATTTTTCGAATAATTAAAATACAATTAGGGACACAGTGGATGCACCTTAAATAACATGACAATTAACCATTTTGTTAGCATGCAGGTTGCACATTAGCCACAATAGCTGTTCTTCATTTGATTTGCCTTATTGATTTGTTCATTGTGGATTCATGACATATCAGTTTCCTTTGGCATAGCTGGCGCTCAACGTTTAGGGCACAAATGTTGATACAATTCCAGACACTTGACATTTTTGACATCTTGCTAGCGTAACTGTAAGCCTGTCACATGTCCTAAATGTCCTTGTCTGAAAAGAAATAAAAATAATGAATGCTGACGCACAATATTGGATAACTATTCAAATTCTGATTTTGACGTTGATTTCCATGAAAAACATTTTGATGGTTTGAAGCATACAGATTAGCCCTATTTCTATGCTTATATGCATGTATAAGGTGTGCCTCAAGGATCACTTAAATAGAACTTGAAGGATAACTTCGCGAGAGCTTTACTTGTTGCTGGAAGAAAACAGAGGAGCCATGCTGAGCGCCGCTCAGAGTGGCGCAGCTGAGAGTTTTACTGCATCGATTGAAAACAATGGTTCGTGTTTCTGCTTATCCGAATTGCAAGAACAGGATGTTGCACAACACCCCGTACAGCTTTCATAGGCTGCCTTTGTCGGACGGCGAGATGCTGAAGTTGTGGCTAGTTGTGCTACAAATGGATGCTAACACTCCTGTCCAGACACTGCGCCTTGCAGACCATCGGGTCTGCAGTGCTCACTTCTCCCAAGATGACTACTGCCAGCCAGAGAGAAGACATCCAATCCCGAAACACCTCTTCCTCAAGAAAACGGCTGCCCCACGAGTAGAGAGAGCTACAGACACAGTGGAGCAAAGCTCTCGCAAGATGACGTCACACAGCCCAGAGGTAAGGGAAAAGCTAGTATGCTATTTACAGAGATAGCACTGGCGATCTGAACCGGTCAGTGGCGAAAAAAAGCACTTTTAATGCACAAACTTATACGGGACGCATTTGCCCCCGTTACCGTTTTAGCTCGTTTTGCAGCTCCCGGTTGCATCCGCCTGCCTCAATATTGAACCCATTTTAAAACGAGTTGTACCTATGAATCATACGCACACATACACATGGGGAAATAGGGCCCAGGTTGAAAAATACCGAATTTATCCTTTAAGTTGTTGTATTGCCTACCTGTTGTGTCCATGGATGTCAGTGGTTCCTGAAGCCAAAAAAGTTTGCCTTCCCAGGTGTAAAATTATCCTGCCCATAGAGCAGGTGCACAAGAGACTTCCGCTAGCCAAGTGGCTAACTTCCAGTTTAGTGCTCCACTAACTTGAGTGGGGAAAGATGATTTAACTGTGCGGCTCTTGTAGAGTTTAGAAATGTTATTGGACCAAATGGATTAAACCTTGATAGTTAAACTACTTATTTTGCACAGGGTTGTCACACTCAAAACAATTATATGCTGATTTACGGATGTCTCTTTCACAATGTAAGTCTATAGAAGAAAGTCTTCTGGGACCACATGGCATCATGTGACGGATATACATGAAGAGTTACAATTCCACATTTTGGCCACTATTTAAAACTGATTATGAAGCGTGGTACACATCCTGAAGGACTGGTTGTGTCAGAGCAGATAAACAAGAAGAAACAAGAATAGACCTGCTATGACGAGTCAAAATGTCTGCTATGACAAAGGTTCAAAAATCTGATAAATGTGGAAACAATAAAGAAATACGTGTGCTCCGATGATAGCAAGGCTATCAGGTTGGAGGGATTGCTTTAGAATGCAAAACACCATGTTCAGAATCAGAATCAGAATCAGAATCAGAAATACTTTATTGATTCCCGAGGGGAAATTGTTTATGTTACAGTACAAGATGAAACAGGGAATAAAGGACAAACAGATGCTCATCAAGCACATATATCAGTCAGATCCAAAATATAAAGAGGCTCATCTTTCTCTTGAGTACACTGCCATATAGCAAGGAATCCTTGCGTTTGTAGTATTAAAAAAAAATGGCCCATAAAATCAGTGGATATACTTTTTAGCGTCACAACCACTCAATTCAATATCAGGATTTGATCAATTTGGTCTGGTAACATTTCAAAAGTCTAGAAGAGTCACTAGATTTAATAATTTAATCCCTATTCAAGTTAGCAGAGGGCTAAACAAGAAGTTAGCTGTTTGGCCTGCACAAGTCTCTTATGCAGTTGCTCCATGGGTCCAACGATGCAAAAGATTAAGGTAATTTATACCCAGGAGGTAGAACTTTTTTAGCTTCTTGCGCCACAGAGCAACTCTCAAAGGAATGAACGGGGCCCCGCTTCCAACGCTGTATCGACTTCTCTTTATAAATCCATGGGTCCACCACTTTGGTCCAGGCTGGAATCTCTCTACAACTATTGGATGGATTGCCATTAAGTATTGTCCAGTTCATAGTCCAGAGAGAATGAATCTAGGTGATCCTCTGACTTTTCATCTTGCTCCACCATCCAGGCTGTTCTTACAAATTTTTCATGTTTTCCTACGAAAACCAGTGCACCCCAATTCATACATATCCCACATATCTGAAAGGCTACGATCAGGTGACCAAAGTGCTGACAGCAGTAAACAAGGAAGCAGTCCCCTGCTTGTTAGGAGGCAGGTTGGGGTGGTGGATGAGTCACAAAAAAACTGACTTTTGTCCGGGACTGTCCCCTGGAGTCGCACGTTCAGATCCATGTGAACTTTGAGTTAACTTTAACTTTGACTTTTCGCACTTGCGCATTACGGTTCCAGTCACTGGGCATGCGCGAGAAAGACCATCACAGCAACAATGGCGGACTCCCGAGCTCTGCTTGTGCTGCTCACCCTATTGAATTTATCAACTCTTCCCCATCATAGTGTAGATTTACTGTAGCAACTCCACCTCGTTGTCCGTCCAGACAAACGTTCGTGTGGTTGCCATTATGTTTGTTAAATACATCGCCGCTCTGTAGAAGGAAGCATAAACATCACACTGCCAACTACTGGCCTGGCATGTATACTGCAGCGTTTTTGGTCATTTTTGCGGATCCATGTGCACGGCGATTGTTATCAAAATGTTGTTGTCTAAACGCTGAACTTTTTTAAAACGAAGATGAGAAATGATTCTGTTTTCAGTGGATCGTTTTCGTGTAAACATGGCCTAAGTCATGTTAAGGTACATCCTCACCATGTTTCTTTTCCTAAACCTAACACTATAACTTTTATTGCCTAAACCTAAACTCAGTAACTTTACATCAATTACGTAACTGTACGTGAGGGACATAACACCATTTGTGGGGCGCAAATTCGTAGGATATCGTACAAACTGTTGTGCCTGGATTTTTCATAGGATATCATACAAATGTCGATGAAGTCTAGATTAACTGAGAAACGCACAGTTCCAGTTCAGGTCAAACTTATTTTTGTTACTAGTTCCCCCAGAGTTAGAGGAGCATCAGAGCAGCATGGCTGCAAGTTTGGGAACAACAGGTTTAAAGAAAGGTCCATTAATAATGATGAGTACTAATCATACGTTCCCAGAGACAGACTTATGTCTTTAAATTGTTTATTTTGTCTGACAACAAAAGAAAAGCTCACTATGTTCTGGTTAGACTGATATGAAATCAATTGATAATCCAATTTTGTGCAATTTGACAGTACTAAGAACAAAAGGTAGTGGCCTATATAATATTACATTAAAATCACACTGTAACACAGAGAGAGATAAATGGGATTAAGTGAAGAGTAATTCCCAACTGAATGGAAATCAAATGACATGTATTTGGAGCCAGGTTTGCAGTGGGCTGAGGCCAATCTTAACAGGACAGTAGGTACAATACAGTTTCTAATACAGAGTGTAATCCGGCGGGAGCTGGCAAAGCTCTTACAGTTTATCAGTTTGCCACAGACAGGCACCTCTTGGGCCTCATTTTGAGCGGCTGGATTCAGATCAGCCCACATTCTCAATGTCAAGATGTTATAAATAGCCAGAACTGATTTGTACAGCTCCTCTGGCAGCTAAGATCAGCTCAGCGGGGGGACGTGATGTTCTCAGGGAAGGATCCATGGGTAGCCTGATAGGGCTGGAAAAGAAAAGAGCTAGCTGGTCGCCGCCTGAAGGCACACACACACACACACACACACACACACACACACACACACACACACACCGCAGAGGACTGTCTGCATTTGTTGATACAGAAAATATGATTTTTGTTTGCATTCAGATAAAATTAGTTTACTTGACATGGCTGTTATCTATTACTGTATATTACTCACATTGTCAAATTCACAATCGTTACCTGTAAAGACATAATCTGCATCTACTGAAGAAAGTGAAAATTAGTTGGCACTTCTGTTACATGCAATGTTTTTAATACCTCACACATCATTTAAAGCAGGTTAGCCATCAGTTATTGGGTTGGTGGTCCCATTTCTTAATTTTCGTGTCCACCTTTCAAAGTGTCCTTGAGTAAGACACTGAACTCCAAAGGTGGATCAATCCATCTTTGGTGTTCTAGTGAGTATTTGGGGGGCGGTGTATGTGGGGTTGAGTCACAGTAAGCTTCAGTGTTTGTATTCTTGGTAATAAAGGAACATGTCACCCAGTGGCTCACTGATGTGTTTCTGAGAACAATAGCGGTCTGTGGCACACAGGAAGTAGATAAATCAGGCTTTGATAAACACACAATACTTGTTGGTAGGATCAATTCATGGGTTGCCCCATCACTCTGAGGACCTTGTTCAAGTCTCCTCTTTCCTCGGCTCTATGGTGGTCGAATGGACTCTACTAAAGTCAGGACAGCAACCATTGCCCATTTCAAGCTGAACAACACCTTCTTAGACGATACCTGAACACTTAAAGAATGACGACAACACAAATCTACATGTTTGTTTAGGAGAAATGCACTTCCAATTTTTTTTATGACATCTAGCCCTTTTTCTGATGATCTTAAAAAAGCCAAAATGACTGTAATGTAAACATGTATTGTCTACATCATGGTAACACACGATGCAGGAGACTTAAGCTCTGTTTCCACCAAGCAGTCCAATATGGTTCAGTTCCGTTCGGTACGCATTTTTTTTCCATTTCCACTGTGAAAAGTTGTGGATGGTACCAGTGGAACCATTCATTACTGTCTGTATTTATGGTCACCCCTCCCTTGGGGTACCTAGCACACAGATCTGGAACTAAAAGGTGGAGCTAGAAACACTGCAGTCCATTGATTGGTCAATAGAGAGCTGTCATTCTTGCTCAGGGCTGAGTTGTGGCTGGATTTGAGGCTTGTGTAACCACTGTTCATGCTGTGGAGAGTTTTATTAGAAGACTGTAACTATAAAATGAAAGGATGTTTTGCTGCCTCTTGCAGCAGCTGCATACTGAGAAAAAAATGCCGTAATTCCTGGGCTGACTGCCGGCGACTTAAGATGGAACATTTATTTGTAATGTTACGACATTGTAATGTTATGAGTTGACAACATGAATCCATCAACACACCTTCAATTTAACTGTAACAACTTTGACCATTGCATTAGTTTTTATATGACATACACTCTTCATAATGAGTGGATCTTCAAGTGTTTATATATATATATTAATATGATCATTTTTTGGCTATGATAACTGGTTTAACTTTGGTGATTTGGTGCCTTCCAAAGCCATGTTTTCTTTAAAAATCTGCAGTAAAATACAAAATACAACCATTTGAACTTGTATGCCCCTCCTTAAGCCAAAATTTAATAAATATAAGTCCCTCCGCAGTGCTTAAAAAATTATTTGACATGCCTCCCGCTTTACAGTGGTACAGTACATTCAGCCCAGCCTTGTGTTCTCTTCCTCCTTTAACAGGCAGATGAGCTGCTGATGTCTGAGTTGTACCCCCATAACAGAGGGTGGTGGGTTCAAACTCAGTCCAACCTATCATCCAGGAGCTTTCAGTGTGTGTGTGTGTGTGTGTGTGTGTGTGTGTGTGTGTGTGTGTGTGTGTGTGTGTGTGTGTGTGTAACCAAATTACCATAGAGCATGTCAAACTGTTGTTAAAGGGAGTACTGGGATCTATAAAAACCTCTGCATCGCTATGGAAACTGAAGCCTCGCATTCAGATGAACCCAGTCCTTCACTTAAACCAAACACACACCTCTGGCAGAAATGACTGTTAACATCAACAACCTGCTCTACTGTAGCTGTTGATGATGAGAGGTGCTTTTGGGACAAATTCTTTTCACCTCATTTGTTTCTCAAATTACCCACAAATCAACGCAATACTCCCATTATATCCTCAACTAATTGTTTCTTCTTAAATGGTCTGTTTAAAGATGTAAATTCAACTGAGCATGAAATGAGAAAGATAATAATATACTGTTTTCTGAATATATTTTGTCTACTTGGAATGAAAGTCTGAAGCCACCTGTTACTAATTGCTGCAGATATTCTTTTGATATGATTTGAGCTTCAGCTTGGTGATTACAGAGATTCACACAGAGACTTTCAGTGTTACACAAATACCAAACATTTACAGAATATAGGCACTGTACATCATGTATTTTTTTTTCACTTCTACAATTAAAATACATAACACTACAGCTTGTGCTGTGAAGTATTGTGTACTGTTTATTGCTGTTTTGTTTCCTCTGTACTTATAGTATCATTAGGTCTAATATACTTTACTAGGTACTAGGTCTTATGTCGTGGTGCAGTGTAGCAGCTGAGATTTGGATTTTTTGCTGATATCCGATGTGCCAATATAACAACTTACTTGGCCGATTACTGATAGTGATGTTGATACATTGGCATGCAAAAATGTGGGCACCCCTGGTCAAAATTTCTTTTACTGTTAATAGTTAAGTAAGTAGACGATAAACTGATCTCCAAAAGGCATTAAGTTAAAGATGAAACATGCTTTTCAACATTTTAAGCAAAAGTAGTGCATTATTTTTGTTTTGTACAATTTGGAAACAAGGGAAATGAGCCCCATGCAAAATTTGGGGCATCCTAAGACATTGAGCTCTCGGACAACTTGTACCAGGGTCTCAGACCTTAATTAGCTTGATAGGGCTATGGCTTGTTATGCTTGATGCAAACATCAAAGCTTTATAAACACTCTGACTCCTGAAACCTTGTCCCAACAATCAGCAGCCATGGGCTCCTCTGAACAGCCGCCTAGCACTCTGAAAACTAAAATAACTGATGTCCACAAAGGAGGAGAAGACTATATGAAGATAGCAAAGCGTTTTCAGGTAACTGTTTCCTCAGTTCATAATGTAATTAAGAAATGGCAGTTAACAGGAACTGTGGAGGTCAAGTTGAGGTCTGGATGACCAAGAAAACTTTCAGAGAGAGCTGCTCGTGGGATTGTTAGAAAGGCAAATGAAACCCCTGTTTGACTGCAAAAGACCTGCAGGAAGATTCCTCAGACTCTGGAGTAGTGTTGCACTGTTCTACTGTGCAGTGACACCTGTACAAATATGACCGTCATGGAAGAGACATCAGAAGAAAACATCTCCTGTGTCCTCACCACAAAATTCAGTGTCAGAAGTTTGCAAAGGAACATCTAAAGAAGCCTGATGCTTTATGGAAACAAGTCCTGTGGACTGATGAAGTTAAAATAGAACTTTTTGGATGCAATGAGCAAAGGCATGTTTGGAGAAAAAAGGATGCAGAAATTCATGAAAAGAACACCTGTCCAACTGTTAAACACTGGAGTGGATCAATCAGTGCTTTGGGCTTGTGTTGCAGCCAGTGGCACAGGAAACATTTCACGGGTAGAGGGAAGAATGTATTCAATTAAATTCCGGCAAATTTGGAAGCAGACATCACACCATCTGTAAAAAAGGAGAGAGGATGGCTTCTACAACAGGACAGTGATCCTACATACACCTTGAAATCCACAATGGACTACCTCACGAGGCACAAGCTGAAGGTTTTGCCATGGCCCTCACAGTCCCCCGACCTAAACATTGTTAAAAATCTGTGGATAGACCTGAAAAGAGCAGTGCAGAAACCTAGAAACCTTTTGCAGAAAGAATGGGTGAAAATCCCCCAAAAAAGAACTGAAAGTCTCTTAGCTGGCTACAATAAGTGTTTAGAGGCTGTGATACACTGCCAAAGGGGGCGCTACTATGTACTGACCATGCAGGGTGCCACAACTTTTCCTTAAGACCCATTTCCATTTTTGTTATGTTGAAATTGTAAAAGATGTAAATTAACAAGAAATCTTGCTTAAAATATTGAAGAAATGTTTCATATCTAACTTTTTGCAGATCAGTTCATCTTCGATGATCTTTAAATCCTTAAAGTTGTGAAAAAGACCTTGGGTTTTTTTTCAAGTGTAATGTACGCTCCATTTTTAAGACTGTTCATGGCTTTAGGGTGCTTCATCCTCCACTGGATATCTCTGCCCACAGTAGAAAAAAACATGACCGTGTTTGTCATAATTACAATATGTCCCTTTCATGATATGGGTGATAGTAACCAAAATATTTCATACAACAAATATAGCAAAAAGTGACAAAGAGGGAGGTGACAAGTGCTTGGTAGGTGGGACCAAGTCACTGTTAACTCTCAAATCTTTGCACTCAAGTCCCTAGTCCTAAACTTTGAGGTTCAACTTAAAGGACGCTTCACCAAATGTGTGAATAATGTGTGAGTAAAAGCTGATTGTGTGTAGGAGTGGCCTTTAACTGTAATATTTAGACAGACAGGCCCTTTAACTGTTGGTGCACAGAGGCTGCAGGAATGTGAGGAATGACAGTGAGCTCAGCAGACAGGGCGGCCGTCCTGCAGACGAAGCTGTTTCTCTGCAGCACACTGAGCTCTGCTGCCCTGTCACCACTGATGTGCTCGCTGCTCGACAGGACCAACCTACAACTGCAACACTCCCTCTGCTTACCAGACTCTGTGTACACGCCACAAGACCTTCTGTCAGCTGTGAGAGAGTCAGGAGTTTTTTCAAAATGTATTTACTGTTCTTTAGGCATGGAAAAAATTATATTTTACTTTTTTTCTCATCATGTGTTTGATGTGTCCACTCTGTTGGGCAGTATGCATTTGTGTAGGAACACTGTTATTAATAGTTTATTAGTTTAAAGTAAAGGGGGAAAAAGCCTTGAAAATAAGACAAATTTTAATGCTTTCAGAAGTATCTTTCTAAAATATTTTTTAGCACATATTGCTCTGGGCCGTGACAAACAACAACCATGGGTCATAGTCAGCCCCACCAGGATGTCCGGATTACAACTAATGATGCAAATTAAACAAACCTCTGCAAATTCTGCACGACCTTGCAATTTTGTCCAATCACCTCAGCTTTTCCACAAATTTGACCACTTATCGTAGTTTGCTGAGAGTTGTCCAATGTCAGCAGTCCCCCACATAACGCTACCAAACTCAGAGGAAGAGACCTCCGTGGTTAATTCAGCTCCCAGTAAATCCTCCAGAAAAATCAATACTAAAGGAATTTTAACCTGGAGTTTCACCTGGTTGCAACCTACAATCCTCACCGTGTTCTGCCACGAAATCCCCTTAAATCTTACACACTGTTCCTTTAAGGGAGTGCAGGGTATGACTGTGTCTAGCATTGACTGTTCATGATCAGTCTGCTGAGGATGAAAAAGTGATGTCTGACCTGTTGGTGATGATGCAGCTACTCTGAACTACAAGTTCAAACCACTTCTGATATGCTGGAGAAAACTGGGTCATATATGGAGAGTGGTGTTTTTTACAGTTTACTTTGGATTGCTACCATTGTTTTACTGCAGCACTTGAGACCAGCAGAGCAAATCCTTAAAGGATAACCTTGACATTTTGCAACCTGGACCCTATTTCCCCATGTAAAGTGGTCAAAGAGACTGATGTGAACGAGCATTTTTGAAATTGGTCCAGTACTGAGCAAGCAGGCAGCAGCCGGCAGCTGAAGGACCGGCTGTAATGGAAGCACACGGGGCAAATGAACATCGTCACTTTTTGTCCAGTAAAGTGGTTATTTTTGACACAGAGTGGCTCAAATTGTTATTATAAGTGTCTGAGGTGTCTCTTTACCTTCCACTTGATCCGGTCTGTTTGTTGCTGCCTTGTTAAGAAGAAGTCTCTTTCTGAAATATCACAAGATGTCACTTCTTGCAGGAAAACAACTGCAAAAATGTGTGTGAGTTCAAGAGTATAATAACCAGAGTATTTTACAGTAAAGGTAGTTTAGTCTAATCTAAAATGTATTCTGTGCCATGGATGATCATTTAGCTGATTTCAATCATGTGGATGAGGCTTTTGGATTTGACTGCTGCCTGTATTAATGTGACTGTTTGTTAGTATATGGATCAAAGAGTGGAATGGATCCTAACACTCCTGTCCATACACTGTGCACGCAGACCTGTGAGTCTGCAGGGTTCAGGGATTGCTACTCCCTGTCAAAGAGGAGAAGAAATCCAGAGCTTGGGCTGGGCTGTTCCCAGAGTGGATTTACCTGCTGTGACGAGTGGAGGTAGGCTAATGCTATTAGCAAAAGTAATTGTGTTTACATTACATAGTGTTACACATGAAAGCATAGCAGGATAATGGCAAAACAATCAATCAATAAATGATTAGGAGGTGCAAAATATCAACTGATTCAGCACTGATAATACATCTATACAGACTGATTGCCCATTTTCATCAGCTGACATCCATAGTATAAAATGACCAGCTGACACTTTCTCTGCCACAAAGTGTGTGTGTGTGTGTGTGTGTGTGTGTGTGTGTGTGTGTGGTAGAAAAATATATTTATGCTTTGGTATTATACAGCCTATGTTTTTATGGTATTTTATGTCTACATTTGTCCTTCTTATACATCAAGGAGATACCTACTGGCAATGACAACTGTAATGTTAGTTATTGTTTGAGCTCCTATACACAGTCTTTTCTAACAAGATAATCTTACTATATAATGACGAAAACTCTGTCTGTGGGTGTGTCTGTTGCATGTTTTTCTCCTCACTGACTTGGTCACTTGGAATGACGCAATATTACATCAATTGGCCAAAGGGGGGCGCTATAGCAACAGATTGAAATTGCAAACTTTGAATGGGCATATCTCATGCCCCGTATGTCGTAGAGACATGAAACTTTGCAGAGATGCCTCTCCTCATGAGGAACACATTTGCCTCAAGAACCCATAACTTCCGCTTATATAGATTTTCCGCCATTTTGAATTTTTTGAAAAACACTTCAAATGGATCTCTTCCTAGGAAGTTTGAGCGATCTGCATGAAACTGGGTGAACATAATCTAGGGACCAATATCTAAAGTTCCCTCTTGGCAAAAGTTGGAAAACTTACTAAAACTGAGCTTCTATAAGGCAATGAATATTGTGGAGGGCGTGGCTCATCACATAAAGGTGTATAACATCTCAAGGGTTTCACCCATCACCACGCAACTTTGTAGGCATATGACCACACATAATCTGAGGGGACCCCTCCATTATTGACCCCATCAAACAAAATGGGGGCACAAGAGAGCTCATTTCTTATCTAGGCCTAACTGCCATATGGATTTTTACTAAACTTGGTAGATATGTAGAACAGGACGCCTCAAGGTAACTGGAGAAATTTAACTCTAACTGGCAACTGGGTGGCGCTATAACAACAGAAAAATGCTTCAAAATGCTACCGATCGCAGTGTCAGTGTGTCATTCTGTCATTCAGTCATTCTGTCTGTCCCATGTTTTTCTACTCACTGACGTGGTCAATCTATGTGAAACTGCACATAGGCATTGAGGATTGGCATAGGTAGAAGGTGACAAAGCTACCAATGGGTATGGAAAGAGACACACAGACTGGATCAAGAGGAAGGTAAAGAGACACCTGAGACACTTATAATAACAATCTGAGCCACTCTGTATCAAAAATAACCACTAATAATGGAAATACAGTGACAATGTTCAGTTGCCCCCTGTACGTCCATTATAGCCAGTCCCTCGGCTGCCGGCTGCTGCCTGCTTGCTCAGTACTGGACCAATTCAAAAATGGTCCTTCACATCAGTCTTTGACCAATTTACACGGGGAAAGTTATCCTTTGAGTTAGTCATAGTTCACATGTATGTCTGGCTGTCACTGGCAGGTGAAGCTTCACAATACAGAATCTTCCTACAGACAAAGCAGTAAAGTTGCAATAAGAGCAGTAAGATGACTCACAAACGTACTACAAACTTTGTTTTTACTTTCTAAAAGCATATAATTGCAGTCTGTACATTTTAAAATCACGAGAATCGTTTTATAAAAAAAATAAGCTGAGATGAGAAAATGAACTGTACAAGAACAATCCTTAGGCAACATCTGAAGAAATGCATTAAAACAACAATCCATCCCATAGTAACCCACTGACATAGAAACTGCAAAACTAGAGTGAGACTACAACACAAGATTTCCTTGACCCAAATAAGTGCAGTGAAGAAGAAATGTTAATATAATTCTGTGAAATATAACTGTGTAAAAAGTTAATAAAGGAATTAGAAATTAAACAGATGTATAAAATGTCTGCCTGGTTCATTATTCTACAGTTATTTTCATTTCAAACAGCCTTTCAACAAAGCTTTTCTTTTGCTCTGAGGCAGCGCGTCTCTAGAGCTCATTTCCTTTGGTAAGTCTTGTATTCACAGTAAAAATTGGTTTAAAATAATACGGCCCACACTGTCAGCGCCTTTCCTCTTTCCATACAACATAATACAATGGGTTTGATAAAGTGAATATATAAAAGTAAGAATTTACAAATTACAAGTGTAGTTTCTTTTCAACAACTCAAAAAAATAAAATGCTATAAAATAAAACTCACTGGCTAAAAGGCAAGTCACCTTCTGACACCTGAAGCTTCAGGGTTTTTCAATGAAAGTCCATTTCAGAGTACAAGTCCATGTAAATCACCTTGGTCCCATCATTGTGAAATAAAAGAAGTATGGAGACCCAGAGAGGACGTAGTGGCTACTCACTTTTCAGGCTCGTGATCTCAGAACTGAATTATCTCATCACCTTAAGGTAAAAAAAAAAAAAAAAAAGGTGCTCACATATATTTTAAAAGGGACAGCTCCCAAGGATTTAAAGTATAGCCATACACTCAATACTGATTTTAATCCATTTAAAGGGACAGTTCACCCCAAAATAAAAAATCCAGTTTTCCTCTTACCTAGGATATGCACGCTTCCTTCTGTGCGGAGATACAGGTGGCAGGTGTAGTTCGTTAGAAAGAAAATAGTTCCTACATGAGTGCCATCTAGATCCATTATCTTGGAGAGAAGGAAGATAACTCTACAGCTTATGTCTCCAATACTCAGCAACTCACATCAAAACAATCTAGTCTGATACATAGCACTATAGGTAAGAGGAAAAATATGTGTTTTTGATTCTTGGGTGAACTGTCCCTTTGCAGTCAAACAGGTGTGTTTGTGCAAGGAAATCTAAAAGTTTGCTTTGTACATATATGGCCAAGCTTTTCATGTCTTGATACATTATTTACTGGTGAGTAAAATATGTTATTTTCTCTGGGTAATGGGTTTCCCTACTTCATGGTCAGCTCATGAGGTGATTCCTCTCAGCCTTCAGGGAACTTCAGGGAAAGAGTCAAGGGGGAAGAGAACAGATTAAAAACCACAGAGGAGACTGACGAGTGGACTGTCCTAGCTGTGCTGCTGGTTCTGACTCTTGATCAGACTCAGTTTGCTCTTCAGGCCCTGGCAGTAGGCAGACAGGCTGTTGTTGTCCTCCAGCAGCTTGTTGTGTTCCTGGATGAGTCGAGATGAAGTCTGCTGCTCCCTCTGGTCCTGCTCCAGCTCAGACATTAGCTCCTGTCTAAACAGAGGGGGCAGCACAGAGCCCTTTGTTACTGTCAATGCATTGTGGACAGTCTCATGTCTAAATAAGCAACCTGGACACTTTTAACTGAAAAGACAGCAATCCAATTGTCCAATTGTCAGAACTGTAACATCTCTGAAAATACTTTAAACATGGGCTCAGCAGCACATGATCGAAAATGCAGAGAGATAGAGAGAGATAAACTGCATGACTTGTACCACCTTCTAAAATCAAAGACGTTGCTGTTTTAATGTGGTAATCTACAAGTAACGTGGCCTCCTATCTATTTCAACAAAAATAAAGCCCAAGCGAGAAAGCAGACAATGGTGGACAGTCCAAGTACATGAACTTTCACCAAAGCCCCCAGGAACAGTACTGGGCTCTGAAGCCAATTTTACATAGTGGTCAAACGTGGAACTGCACCATCCGCGCCCGTCACGTGATGCCATGGGGCCCAAAGAGACGTTTTCCCCCTAGATCAAACCCAGCCTGCAGTTAGACCCGTATTATCCTGGTGCTGGGGTTTACACCAGCTGTCTTTCTGGGTAATCGTCTCCTACCAGCAAGAAGAGGCAGAGGAAGTGCAGGGTGGCTAGCATGCAAGTCTTATAAGATAGAGACAGAGATGAAGAGAGACAGCAGGGCAAGACGCTCAGCAAATCAGTGCTCTGAGCGCAGATCTACAATGGAATAAGAGGTTATCAATTTTAAATACTGTTAAAAAACTAGAATTACAGTCATGCAGTTGTATGCCTCTGCACACCTGTCAAATTGCAGTTACAGTTTACATCTGTCTATGAAAACATGTTCTTGAGAATAAGACAGACACAAGGTCAGAGTGGCCTTGAGCTTTGAACACCAAAATCAAAATCAGTTCATCCATGAGACCATGTGGATGTTTGAACCAAATGTAAAGGAATTCCCTCAAGATGTTTCTGAAATCACTTTCATGAGAATAAGATGGATGAGGTCACAGTGACCATGACCTTTGACCTACAACCACCAAAATCTAATCACTTTATTGTTAGGTCCAAGTGGACAGTTGTGCCAAACTTTGAGAAACCCCTCGAGGCTTTCTTGAGATATCCCATTCAAGAGAATGGGATGGACTGACATCATTTTTGGAATTATGCTTATGTGCTACAGTTAGCTTAGCTTAGCATATAGACTGGAAACAGATGAAAAAGTTAGCCTAGCTAGCCTCTAAAGATAACAAATTATTCAACCCATACACAAATAAAAATAAAAAAATGACAGTACATGGTTTTAGAGAGAGTTGAGTACTGTTGTCCACTGTTCCCTGTCTTTATGCTAAGCTAGGCTAACAATGTCCTGACTCTGTACTTAAATTGGTCTTAATCTTCTCATCTTACTCTCAGAAAAACGCCCATTTCCCACAATGCTGAACTGCTCCTTTAAATGCAGAATCGCAATTACAGGGGAGCCAGCGGCAGCAGACGTCCTTGAAAATGTCTTGTGTATTTCAGAATGTTTTTTTCTTAATGACTGAAGCTACACTGGGTCATATTTCTGAGTAAAAATTTGACCTGAAATCTCATCACCCAGTTAGTTTTGGTTTATAATATATTTCTGTTTTCACCACATTTGTGAGCTCCTTTTTTCAGTGTTTATTTTATCCATTAGTAGACATATGAAATGACACAAACAGAGAGACAAAGAGTGATGTAATGTCTGTAAACATCATTAGCAAATTACAGAAGAAATAAAGGTGGACAAGTTTAGCATCTTCTGGTTCAGTTTGTCTGGCTGAGAGAACACAAGCTACATTGTTGCCTTTGTAGCTCCGGAATGTTTCCTGTTCACACTGACTTACTACAAATGTACACATGTAGTACATGAAGTCATTTGACCTGACAGGGGACTCACCTATTGGATAGATGTTGTGTACAGAGTATCTACAGGCAGAAACAAGTTAAATTCAAGATTTTTTAAGACCATTTCAAATCAAATTTAAGATCAAACTCGCCATGGGAATAGATACCAGAAGTGAAAAATATACTCTTTCCAAGTACACGCAATGATGTCAGTTCAAATGAACATTAAGGTAAAATGATGATGAACACCCACGCCTCCATGTCGCCCATTAATTCCTAATAATGGGCACCTTGTGGGTATTATCCTTTGCTTAGTAATACATCTTCTATTACAAACTTCTCAAAGCCGTATAGAGTTCAAACAGAGATAGTAACATATGACATAAGACTGAACTTACTTTCTCAGAACGAGGTGAGTGATCTCAGACTGGACTTTAAGATACTCCTGAGCCATTCTGATGTGCTGTTCAAACACGGCCATGGACTCTTTGGAGTTTGGACACGGAATCAGGGGCTGAAAGTAGAGTGACACCTGAGTGACTCGTACACAGCTTTCATCAAGATCAACATCACACAACTGGATTAGAGTCATAGTGTGAAAAACAATACCATTGTTTAGTCTTAAATTAAATACCAACCTCACAAATCTTAAACTTGTACACTAACTTGGCAAACTATTTAGCTCACACTACCAACTACAGCTAATTCAGTGACCAGGATATATAAGTAACAATTCCACCAACATGGCGATCTTGGTAGACAAGGATCCACTCCCTGTGTAGATATAAACGGCTCATTCTAAGATAACGAAAGTACAACAATTCTTATTTTTTCAGGTGTTTATACTCTAAAGAAAACACACTTATTATATTTAATTTCTGCCAATATATCCCCCGAAATCCTACGTACTGGACCTGTAAATATTTCTCTTTTCAATAGAATTTTGTATTTTTAACTCACTTATAGTGAGAATTTAGTGAGAATAGAATTTTTCATTTTTAATTCACTTACATACTTGTACTGTTTCACTCACAGTCGCGATGTGTGTATGCCAAACTTGCATATATGTGATATGTGTATGTGTCTGCATGTATCTTGCTACTCCACTGCAGAAGTCAGAGAAACCTTTAATAGAGGGACATGGTGTTTACTGGGGAGGACACACTATAGCTGGGACCTTGTATTGAACCAGACCAGGCTAAAGTGATCTACTGAGCCAACCTAAGTTATAAAAAAACAACTGATCATATAAAATATAATTATCATTATTAATATTATTTATGACAGATGTAACAGCAATAAGGCAAACATTTTTATCTAACGAATATTTTTACCTAATGAACACAAAAATATATTTTCAACTTACCTGCAACTGGTGATCCAGTTTCAGGTAGGCCATTGGAATGGAGCTGTCAAAACCATTGGTAGCTAAAGACAGACAGACAGACATACATCAGTGTCACTGTAAGAGAGCTCCTGTAGCAGAAAGCGCTCACTCACAGACATACAAATACTGATAGGTTACACTGTAATGCCCCTTAGTGGTGCAATGTGGGCAGTGCAACTTAAAGTTCTGACAGTGTGTGTGTGTGTGTGTGTGTGTGTGTTTAGTCATCCTAGTGAGGTCAAACTCCTGATGAACTTCTAAGAAGGACTCAAGGAGAAAATGAAAAGCAAACCCCACAGGTCTGTCACATGTATTGTCAATCAGGCTTGCAGTGGAATAAAGTGGTGGATGCATCCGTAAATAGTAAAGAAACAACAATCCTGCATTCACAATTAACTCTTGGTCAGCTGTGTGGAGAAGATAAAAGATAATGCTAAGTTTGAACTCTCTGCAACTCTCTGTCTTCATTCTTGACACTTCTCATGTGAACAACTGTGTACAACACTGACTGTCTTTCAGAAGAGACTCTGAAATGTGGGCCATCATCTCCACTTTTCAACAATATCGCCTCAGAGTCTGCATGAATTCTTTTTATTTTAAGATCTGTGTTCGCCCGCAAGCTACGTTCAACCAAAGCTCAGCGTAAATTCAATCAGGAAGACCAGCTAACTATAGGTGTTAGCCAATCAAACTTTGCCACAATCTCCTTCAGCCATTCATGTTGCTGCTGCCAAATTTTAAATCTGTTCTCCTCTGTGCTTCTTTCGTCTATCGTTGCCCTGCCCAAGCTCATCAATGCCCACTCCTCTTCACATCCAGATCCTACGCTCCCTCTTCATCTCATCACCACCATCACCAACACCAGGATCTAGACTCCACAGGGGGGGTTCCTTAATTTGTCATTTAGGAAATATTGTTTATTTATTTTCTTGTTTAATGACTGCATGGGGAGGTAATCCAAGTAGCAGAGAAGTGAAGTGAAGTGACAGAGGGTGAATGCCAGTTAACATGTTGGAGAAAACACTGTATATGTGTGTCCAACTTTGTGGCTGCTGTAGTTAGCCTGCTAGTGGATTTCCTTTTGACACAGCTTCAGTCTCAGTTGTTCATTCTAACGAGGCTCCCTACCTGTGGGACTAAATGTCATCCTCAGCTCTGATTGGCCGGTTGTGGTTGTAGGGCTGGTGCAGTGGGTGGGGCTTTGGGAGCGTCCTGGTTGGCTGTCTACACTGGACACCCTGGACAGTCCAGTACGCAATGTGGCTGTCTGAGGGGGAAGAAACCATAACACTGGCTGGGATCAAACACAGTCCTGACAGTATGATGCTGCACCATCAGTGTTTATAGTCAGGTTACCTTTGAGGGTTTGAACTGGAGTGGAAATTTCGCTTCAAAGCTTTTCAGGGTTTCTTCTCTGCCGACGGAGTTCCTGCGTTCTGTGTTGTCATCACTCCTGTTGCTGTTGATGGTGTAGTCAGCATACGAGCCTGCGCACAGCAGAGACTGATTCATGAGAACACTTTCTCTGACTGCAACATATAATTCATTTAACACAGTGACTATAGACAGAAACAGTCTTGCATTAGCAGCAGCTGCAGAGCCAATAATACCTGTGCTTGTGGCTGATGAGGAGCCACTCCTGTTGGCTGAAGACTGGTGAGAGAGCTTAAGTGGTTCATCAGAGCCTGGGAAGTACTGGAAGATCCAAACACACCATCCAGCACTTTTACAAAGGATATCATTACACTTTGACCTGACTTGTAGAGTCTCATATGATAGAAAAAAAGATCAGAAGGTTATTTGTTGCAGCTAACAAAGCATTACCACACTAAAGGAACAGTTCTAACCCTTGTTCTCTCCCACAGTGAGAGATGGTGTCTATGTGTTGGGCACCGAGCTGAAGGCTGTTTCATTGAACCAGTTAAACCACATTTATTTCAGTAAGTCGGGCTTATTTTCAGTAAATTCTGTTTCATAACTGAGGTTCAAATATATTTTGCCTAAATCACCATGGAAATGGATCCCCCCAGACTAATCTGTCCTGGTCAGGTTTGTTATCACGTCTAGATTCACTTCAGGCTAGGGATGCACTGATCCGATATCTGGATCGAATATCGGCCACAATATCATCAAAATAGATGGATCGGGTATTGGAAAATGCAAGCTATACCTGAGACGATCCTTTCCCTTTAAATCTATTGGGACGCGAGCTATGTCATACGTCATGGAGCGAAGGAGAGAATCTGCTGTGTGGAGGTATTTCACACTATTTCAACTGCTGTTGCGCAATTTTTTTTTTTGTTAAAAATAAATAGTTAATCATTGCATTAATCTGTTTCATCTTGTTTCATTTTCTTAGGAAAGAACTGTGTAGTCATCAATGCCTGATGCCTCTAGTCTTTTCTGTTCTACATGTAAAGGTATATAGCTTTTTAGGTCAGCCATGGTATCAGATCTGATACTCAAAGCCAAAGCACTGGGATCGGTATTGAAACTGAAAAAGCTGGATCAGTGCATATCTACTTCAGGCTAAACCAGTGTTACAAAGAATCTGACACACACAGAGCTTTCTCAAGAGTTCCACTCTGAATGTTCCTCTTAAAAAACTGTTGCTTGTGAACACCAGTCTGTTTGAATCACATGTCAAATTGATCACAGTTTGACATGAGCTGCACTTACTCTGTACTTCAGGAGGACCTGTTAAGCGTTTCTGTATCTTGTGTATTATGTTATAATGGCAGATGTTCATCTTGAATGTGGCCAAAGTTTCAAATAATAAGGTAAAAGAAATTCTTAAAGAAATCCTTGTGAGCAAAATCGACAGGCTTCAGACTGTTCTTAATACTTTTTCAAACTTTCATCATGGTGTGCCAGATTTCTTGATAAGGCACAATTCTGTAAGTGTTTACATTATGTATCCTACACTGATACATGTAGCTACATGCTAACGTTGAGGAAACGTGTTAAGTTAACAAACATTTAATAATATTAATAATATTATATTGATTAATTTCTCCCCAGTATCGGATCAGTTCACAGACATTCCTCCAGCTGCAATGATGGTGAAGAGACAACAGGATATGGAAGACCCACAAACACTGACATATCAGAGCAGACCAGGAAGGGAGCTCAAAGAGACAGGCTGAACAGAGCATTTCAGACAAAGGGTGAATACCGGTGTATTCAGACAGTATGAGGAAGTGTTTTTTTGAAAATCAAAGCATGTAAACATGTCCTAGTAGAAACCTTAAAGGTCCAGTGTGTAGTCAGCAGCCCCTCTGAGGCGAGAGCGTCTAAAGGTCACTGATTTTTTCAATGTGAAATTGCTTTATTCAATGTTTTTACCAGTTTAAATCACTGGCTGTGTTTGTTCTAGGGAGGAGGAGACCTCGGGGGATAATTTGGCCTACAGTAAAAACCCACTAAACGTCTGGATCAGAGATAAGGTGAACACACATTAAGTTATCAGAGTAAAAAGTCAAGCATACATTAAAAGGTGCTCAGCCAGCGGCCGGTCTCCAGAAACACAGAAACACTTATTTGTAACATGAAACTGCTTTATATTGTGTTTTTACACGATTTGATCACCAGGGGCCTCATTTATAAAAGAGTGCTTAGGATTCATACTAAAAGTTGACACCCAAAAGCTGAAAATGGCGTGCGCCAAAAAATAATCTGATTTATAAAACCGTGCGCACACACACTTGCACGCAATGTTCTCTTTATAAATCACAGACCTCCTGGAGTTGTGCGCACCCAGATCCGCCTCATATTCCGCCCTCTACACGCCCTAGTTCAACCATAAATGGTCATGCAAATCACCTCATGAGTGCGATCTGCATATAAATAAGCCAGCATGCGAGTGTCCTCTCGTGGGCAACGGGTGAGAAACGAACCAAAAAACGGAATTTGTCTGAGACTGAGCTAGAGACCCTTTAACGGGAGGTGGAGGACTGAAGAAAGATTTTATTTTATTATCACTAATAAAAGAAAGCAAAAAAAGTGGCAACACATCAACACTACTGATGCTGTCAGCTGTGTCTGTGGGACTGCACGGACAGTGACAGAACAAAAAAAAAAGTGGTCTGATCTAAAGGTAGACCAAATATTTCTACTCCTTTACCAACATGTAGTTAATGTGTTTCCTTTATATTTGAGGATGTTTGACATTGATGTGCAACATAAAGAATCACATTTATTAAAGGCGGAGGCATAAAGGAGTATGTGCCAGTGCCATCTTGCGCAATTACGCACGAGGGTCAGTGCAGTATTTATATGTTTATGGCAATTAGTCTGATCAGACACCAGGCCTGAATTACAGCATGAACCAGTGGTATCCCTGTCCCAAAATACAACGTGTAATTTGAAATACAATTCAAAGATGAAAGTGTAATAGGCGAACACGTTTCTTCATGCCGGTTTTGTCATGAACAGCACATGTCTAAGTAGGGCTGATGAAATGAGTGTAACGGTTGTGCTTAATGGCTGTATTTCGAGACATGATAAATGCACTGGAAATATTTAGCTAAATAAATAAATAAATATATTCCATGCAGTCGCGCCGTCCTCTCCCCCTCCTATGCTCACAGAGTGGACAATGAGACGTCAGAGGCAGTGCAGATTAAATACATATTTAGAAAGAATTTCAATTCAGGATTTGAGTTGAATTTTACAACGTTTTTATGAAACAATTATCCCTCACTCCAAGCGCAAAATAAGGCTGCTGGATTTAATTTCATTGATAACGTGGATCTAAGGTGGATATAGCGTGACATTAAATTTGTGTGAGACATCAGTAAAAATCTGACTCCACTTCTCCACCTCACCGTCTGCGCCGCCACTTCCCAGTGTCCTCCAAAATGTGCACACGCATGACTCAGAGTTTGCTTACAGGTGCGCACATTCTCCCGCCAAGTTTATTTTAATAAATCACAACCTTTGCGTGGTAAGTGGCGTACGCCACTTTCAAGCCCCGTTTTGTGCGTAAGCAAGCTTTATAAATGAGGCCCCTGGTCTGTTTGTTTTATAGAGGAAGAGACAACTGCGGACAATTCGGCTACAGATAAAAACCTCCTGAATAGTAAACACTGAAGGAATTCTAACTAGGAGAAGTTTCAGCTGGTTGCAATCTGCAGTCCTCAGTGCTAGATACCACTAAATCTCCCTTAATTTTACACACTGGACCTCTTAATAAAAGTATGAAAATGATCAAAATACGTCCCCTTTAAAATCTGATCTTCACAGTATTACAGCCAAAAGATGTGTTTTAAATTCCCTGTCATAGACATACATGTAAAGGTAACAATTAGCTTTGTCCAATGGCTGTAGTCCTTATAAGCATAAGTAACATTTCACTGTTTTTTCTCTTTAAATTTTTTGTTTATACAGAACTTCAGTTTCTATAAATTGCATCTCATTTTCTTGATATAACATAAATTACTTCGCTAGTATCCTATTGAGTACTTCAAAGTGATTTAAATGTTATGCTGTGTCTTAAGGCCCGAACATACTCAGGCGGAACATAGGCGGAACGCACTCCGCGAGGAATGTCCACAGTCATTCGGGCTTCCATAGTCGAGCGCACTTCCGCGTTGTAGTTTCCTGTAAAAATGTCCGTGAAAAATCCCCGCAATGTGAAAAATACATGCCGAGCAGTCACTGGTGCGTGGAGCGGAGTCCACGCGGTCGTAAAATCTGAGCTTTGCGCGCACAGGGCTTCTGTCAACGTCTGAGCTTTGTGCTGACCTACAACATGCTGCTGAAACATCACTCTTGCTTTGTTTATGGCAGTAGTTCTCTTGGTTATTGCTGTTTTATGTTTAATATGTAAAACTCTGTGGCTGTGATCAGTGCATGATATGTTTCAATGTCAGTTCTTAAAATACACCCACCAACACCTCAACAGCCAATTAATATGTTAGATTCCCTTTGTTTATTCTGTACACAAACATACATGTAAAAAAGATCATGTGTGTGGTTTCAGGGGGAGGAACAGTTTGTGTTGGGACTATACCTTCATGAGATGGCTCATGGTGTTCTTGACCTCCTCCATGGATGGTCTCTGGCTGGGCTCCTTGTCCCAGCAGCGCGTCATCAGAGTCTCTATGGGCTCTGGGAGGTCTTTAATCAGAGGAGGCCGTGTGCCTGCGTCACAGTAAAAAGGTAGTCAGGCGCCTGGAAGGTCTGCATGCGATACATTTTGCTAGCTCCTATCACCACTGCTTGTGATGGTTATGTCTGGTCACATTGGTCTTTGCAAGTTCAACTGATACTACTCTGAGTCCCAGTAACACAGAGACTGAAAAGTGGCTGACCATTCGCGGTTCAGCAGTGTATGCCAAACCCTAAGCGCCATAAACCAATCCCTGGAGTGGTATGCTGCCTGTGTTCCACCGGCACATATAGTTTAGTTTAGTTTAGCTTAGTTAGTTTGGAAATGACAGTTAGATAACTGTATAATAGGAATATCCTTGCCAATGAATCTGAAATCTTTATTAGAGCTAGCCTTAGCTAACATGGCTATTGATAGCCTAGCTACCATAACCAATTTGACCAATTGATAACTGAAGTTGGAGCCAATTAATAATACAGATAACTGTATTATTTTTGGCATGTTTAACATTCATAGTGGAACGCGATCACACTGTACATCATATAAAACACCAAGTCGGGGAACATTCACCAGGCATAATGGCATATCATTTATTAATCATCATAAGTAAGCAGTTGCTATCATCATCATGTCATGTGGCATAAGTCACTTTCTACCATCATAACTTAGATAGACATTGGTATATTTTCTCACTATGATCTATCTATCTGAAATGACAATGTCAAGTAAGTACAACTTAGCTTTAAACTTCTGTAACTATAATACTGTCAGACTCACAGTGGACAGTTAAAAAATGCTGCAGGAGAACATCTTAAAAAAACAAACTCAGAAGCAGTTGGTATCATAGCTGCAGTTGATGCAGGATTTCTCTCACCTCTGTGGACAGCCCACATTATACAAAACGCGGAGCCACCAATCTCATCGAAGGGCTTCTTGCGTGTGATGACCTCCCACAGGATAATGCCCCAACTGAACACATCACACTTCTCACTGTAGTTACTGCCTGAAGAACACACACCAGAGTTACATTTACTGGACTCAGGACTTAAACAAAAGACAGGTAAAAATGAAGCTTAGCTGGTAATGTTGTCAAGTTATCAAATTCTGTTGGCTGTATTTAGACACTGCAAACATAATGTCCGCTATCTGCTACATGCAAAAGAAATGGATGGAGAAGAAAAATGATAATGGGAGTGTAGTGATTAAACACTATCTTGTTAGTTTGTCACAAGACTGGTTACATATTTTTGAAACACCTGATGATAAGTGACAACTCAGAGTGGATAGCAAGTTTGAAATTTACACTAGGTAGTTAATATCAAACCCTAATTGTAATACATTACAGCACTTCCAAAGTGACTGCATTCTGATTGGCTAAAAACTCCAGCTCATCTATGTCAAGTGAAGTATAATTTTTGGAGGGCAAATCCAATCAGAATTGAGTCTAGCTGTGAGCTTAAATCTTCATGATTTGAAAATAAACAAAGACATGAACTATAAAAAAAACAAAACAAATCTAGACACTGACTGTAGAAAACAAATCTTTACTCTAATAATCAATTCTCTGGGTTAGCACTCCAAAATGAGAAGTGGAAGTCATGTTTGTAGATCACCTTCAAACACCTCTGGTGCCATCCAGGCTGCACTGCCTTTATTGTTGGTCATGTAGGTCTGAATATCACAAGCTGTTCCAAAGTCACATATCTTCAGCACGGTGCCACGACCCACGAGGAGCAGACTGAAACAGTGCAGTGGAGAAAAAGTGAAGAAAATAATTTATGCACTATAAACATGCTGTTATGTTTCGGTCCAATATATCTGTGAATGACACCAAGTTCACACAGGATAACTCTGCAGGTTTTTGTTCACAAAACTAAGTATTGGACAAAATCAAATTTTAACCTGAGAAAGACACTAGTTTAAAAGTCACCAAAGTATTACAATTCATCCTCTGGGGACCATGAATGTTTGTACAAAATGTCTTTGCAACATGAACAGGTTCCTATTCTTCACCAGTCAGCAGCTGTGTAGGACTGCTTACACCAGATCTGGCATTGTTGCAATTATGTCGGTCCTCCCATTTACTTGTGTGTCTAGACTCTGTTAGGGGGGCTGCAGGGGGGTCCGAAAATATAACGCAGTAACCTGCGGCAAAAAGTTGAAACAGATTTAAAGGATGTGTGTGAGATTTAGGGGGAATTAGTGGCATCTAGTGGTGAGGATTGCAGATTGCAACCATCTGACACTTCCTTCAGGGTTTTGAGGTTTTAAGCAGAAGCCAAATTATCCACAGAAGTCTCTGTCTCTCTAAAACAAACAGACCAGGTGATCAAAACTTGAAAAAATACTTAAAACAGCAGTTTCATGTTACAAATTAGTGTTTCTCAGGCGCTGTTTGGCTTGTCGTAGATGGGCTGCTAGAACTGCACCTGCTGGTCTGTGCTCTCCTTTTTTCTCGGATAACTGTGTGTGCAGATGGAATATCATATAATAAGTATATATGTGTATAATCACCTGAAAATAATAATCATTGTGTTTTTTTTTTACTTTAGAATGTGCCATCTACATAGGGAGCAGGTCCTCATCCACACAATCTACTGTGTTGGACCGCCGTGTTTCTACAGTAGCCCAGAACAGACAAACCAACACTGGCTTGACAGGGCCAGTTGTCACATCTGCCACCGTTGATACAGCCCCTCCAGATGAGTGTCAGAAAAACAGATTTTTTTTAACATGAAACCGCTTTTTGCAGTGTTTTTACTGATATTAATCATCTAGGCTGCTTGTTACGGACAGGTAGAGACCTCTGTGGATAACTGAGCTCCTGGGAAAAAACCTAATGAACACTGAAGGAATTCTAATCAGGAGAAGTTTCAGTTACTTGAAATTTACAGTCCTCACCACTACATGCCATCATACCACTAAATCCCCCTAAATCTCACATATTGGACCTTTAAAACAGTATTTATACTTCTGCATCGAATTGATGCTGTACCTATGGCATAGGCTCTGCTGTAACCGTACCCTACGCCATAGCCTGACGTTCACCTCCCCAGAAATGTAATTACATGTTGCAGCGACGCAGACCTGCTGTCTATTTTTGTAAGCTAAAAACCATTTTCCTCAGTGTAAACGACGCTTACTTTTACTTTTATTTCACAGATAAAAGACAAAAAATTGTGAAGTCAATAAAGCTCCAATCAAACAGCATTTTAAGTCTCAAGTGTGATTTGGCCTGGCCCCATATGAGTGGAAGAAATCTCTGCTAGTCACTAGGCTAATTTATACAATGTAAAATGCCATAGGCTTGTGCTAATAATGTTAGCATGTTGTAAACGTGTTTAGTATAAGACAGCTGCTTTGTCTGTGAACCTTGTGAGTTGTAATGGAGCCTGATTTTGTCACATTACCCTTGTTAAATTTTGCTGTTGCTCGTGGCTTCATATAAATAAAGGAAATCTCTGCTAGCTGCAAGGCTAATTTATAAAATGTAAAATGCCAATGCCAGCCCAGGCTTGGGCTGACTGGTGTTTTGGACGTGTAACTGCAGAGTGACACTGTCACACAATCAAGCAAGTAAAAATGCCCGTGGCATAGGCTACACGAGTAGGCTACAGCTTAGGCTCTGCATAGAGCTGGTGCACAAGTACCTTAAGTGAGACTCTCACAATGCCACATAAGCCTGCGGCTAATTCCTGTAATGCTGGACGTGGTGTAAATGCAGCCTAATACAGTGGTGGCCTGCAGGCAATTTCAACAAGCAGTTCAATTTTGGAGGTCAAATCCTTAGCCACAAAAACCAAGAGTCCTTTTCTATAAAGAAGATGAACCTGTATTCATCTTCAGGCTGCTGAGTCACAGCAGGAACAATACAGTAACAAGTAGACAAGTAGACATTCCAGTAGGGTTGGGTACCGTTCATAACCGAACAGATATGGTACCGGTACCGGTATCTGGAATTCGGTACCGGTACCAAACGGTACCTTATTTCAGTACTTTTTAACCCTTTGGGCCCTAGGCCTTTTTTGGGGTATTTTTACTGCCTTTACTTTTAAGCTCATATCACAGTCATTGTAAAGGCTACATACACATGCTATATCTTGTTTGTTTTGTTTTTTTTTCAGGACAATCTGGGCTAACCAGATTTGCCATCATTCCATGTCCTTCTAAGTGCCTGTATTTTATAATAATTTTTTTATCATTGAAAAAAAAATGAATTCTTACATTTTTACATGTATCTCACCATAGCAAGTTGGAAGTTGACATATTCTGTCATATATAAAGAGGGGAGACTCTCTGGAATCTGGCAATATAAGAACCATGATGCTGGGACATTCTGTCACTTCACAGCTGTCCAAAACATGTGGTTTGTGCCAGGCGGACATGATTGCCAGTATTTTTTCATTATTGCAAGAAATTCCATTGACTCATTCACAAGTCAAAAATGTGTTTTATCTGAAAGAAACATGCAATATTTACATCTAAGATCATAGAAAATAGTCAACCAAGTGCAATGATGTCCTCCAAGATAATATTTGTTTTTCAGTTTCAGTTATATATTGGGGGGACATTTTGGGCATTGGTGGGGGGGCACGTGTCCCCCTCAATGTATATGGTGACTACGGCCCTGTCATGCATGCATAATTAGGCTGCAGTTGTCTGGGTGCGCAAAGGTGAAGTGGCTGGTCTTGTCATACAAAGTTTGATGGAGTGTCAACTGGACAATATGGAGATATTTGCATCTTCAAAGCCGGACTACAAATGTGGATAGACAGGGAGAAACACACACAAGCCTAAGACGTGGTAAGATACGATATTCCTCACTATATGAAGTGACTGATAACAAGATCTGTATAATGGATTGTAAAGAAATTCGTCAGGTTTTTATTTTGTAGACAAATGATCTGGATCTATAGCGTGATGGGATGACAGCACAATGATGTGTGTGGTCCTGCGCTTTCATGTGATATGCATGGCATTTCTGTGCAAGCCTGTGTTCATGAGTAATCCATCCAAGAGTAATGTGTGTGCAAAGCTGTATGAAAGCTCTGTTATACATCATTTTAGTGTAACTTTATCAATTTTTTCGCTGTGAAAACATTGGATTACCGACAAGTGCTTGGCCTTGTCAGAAAGCTACAATTCTGCTGTTTCGCGTGATATGCGTGGCTTCTCCCTATGACGCACGGTCGCGGAGAAAATCAATAGAGAAGAACGGGTGTGAATTTGGACGCACTATGCGTCTTTCGGGCCCTTAGTCTAAACTTCTCAGTTTCAACATTTTATTGAGAACATTTAGGAACAGTGCTGCACGTTAATGTTTGTCTGCACATTTTTTTTGTCGCCATTATTGCTGAGTCTGAGGTGCGAGTCATGCACTCGCTCCGCCTCCACCTCAGGTACCGAAATTTGGCACCGATTCATTTTAAGTGAATTGGTACTTGGTAGTACCGACGTGAATCAGTACCAAGTACAAAAAGTACCGAGTTTCGGTACCCAACCCTACATTCCAGTGCATACCAGTGATATCTGGATCATCTCGAGTGATTAGTGCAGTCACACATAATTGTGACTGCATAATCTTTTCATTTGAGGTGTCTTTTAAAGCTTCCTGTGACTTGTGATCATCACTGTGTTTTCTCACAAAAACTCTGAGCTGTGTAACGTGTATGTGCTTGATCATAAAGAGACTCACTTTGGCGGTTTGAGGTCCCGATGAATTAAGGCCTTTGGCTTCATAGCATGCAGATAGGCAACTCCCTGGGCACACTGCAGACACCAGCTCATGGCATGGGATGCTGTGTAGTGGGGCTGTGGGTCTGCACTGTGCAGGACTGATGGATGAAGTGAGAAACAAAAAGGGGTTACTGAGATAAAAAAAAACATGTATTGTTATTCTGGGCAACAACTATTCAGCCTATGGTGTGACAAAAATGTAGCTTATGTCGTTGATCATGATATTCAGTCAACGTGAATCAACTAGACACAATATGACTTACGGTTATATAAAGAGCCACATTCTGCATACTCCATGACCAGACATACCTGAGAACACAAATCATGGAAAATGGTAAATGGACTGCACTTACATAGCACCTTTGTGGTCTTCTGACCACTCAAAGCGCTTACACACTGTCACATTTACCCATTCAAACACTGGTGGCTGAGGCTATCATACAAGTCTGCTACTCAGTAACCATTCACAAGCTCTCACATACCGATGGAACAGCCATCGGGAGCAATTTGGGGTTCAGTATCTTACCCAAGGATGCTTTAGGATGCGGACTGGAGGAGTCGGGGATCGTACCACCACTCTTCTCTGTAGTGGACAACCAGTGTTGTGTGTAACACGTTACAAAGTAACGCGTTACAGTAACGTAACTACTTTTATTGGGTAAAAAGTAGTGTAACGCGTTACTACTGAAAATATGGTAACGGAACGTAGTTACTTTGTCAGTTGGGCACAACGTTACTTTTCCCGGGGACAGATTTGACGGTGACACTGCCTGTCTGCCTCAGCTGCGCACTAGGCAGGAACTGTGACAGTTGCCATGTCAACAGTACAGACAGGAGCGCCAAAATCAAGAATCGTATGAGGAATATGGAAGATACACACGCCTCCTCGGATTATTTTAACGGTTTGTCAACCGAAGACAGGTTAGCTTATTGTAATAAGCTAACAATTAGCAACGGAGTGAGGTTTCCTGACCCGTACTTAATGTCGGGTCAGTGGGTCACCGACCCAACGAAATGGCCTAAGCTACAGTGGCCGGACATTTTTTTATATCTTGTGGAGAAACCCAGCGTTTATACGCATGAAAAACTCAAGGCATATAAATCCCTTGATGTGTATAATTTTGTACTTTGCGGTCATGTCCAAGATATTGATATATACCGGGATTTATCTGATGGTTTTTGTGCTCTACGGACCGAAGTACCGCCGAGCCAGCGACAAGGACACAAAACAGCAACGTTAACTAATGTACAAGACCTGGGCGATTCTGAACAAGTCGACCAACTATATACTGACAGCGAACTGCACTTGTATGGCTGGGTAAGTGTTGTTTAATGTAACGTTAACCTCGCTAGTCAGACCTCAGACATGGGCAACATACGACCCTGGAACCTCAAAGGAAATCAAAACGACCCCCAAAACATCAATAAAATGCAGCATTGTGTTAACAGAAAACAGAACAATCATAACCTGCCTACCTTCCTGGCGCTGTGTGAACGGCAGCCTGTTGCAGCAGCTCCTATTTTGTGTATTTTAAATTGCTGCTGTGACATTGAAATTTCCCCCCGAGGGGTTAATAAAGTACCTACCATACCATACCAGAAGAGAAAATGAATTAATTTGTTCGTGCAGGTCTGTAGCTTACTGCAAAGTATGAGTCTGTTACACAAACACTCTCTCACAGTTACACACGTAATAACAGAACAGAAAATGATTTATTCATGAATATGACGCTATTTGTTCAAAGATAGTGTCTGTGAATATTAATATTTTCCTCATTCAGTGATGCAGCAGGTCTGGCAAATAGGCTATTAGTAGTAGTAATCTGTCACGTAACAAATTCATTTAGCCTAGTTAACACAAATTAACTCTCACTCTTTAATCTTTATTTTATCACCAAAGTGGTAAATACCAGTGGGAAACTCAGATTTTTTCACATTTATGAAATGAGATGGGGTTCTACCCAAAGTCAAGCACCATAAAAGTAACGAGTAACATAAAAAGTTACTTTTCACAGAGGGTAACTAAGTAAAGTAAGGGATTACTTTTTTTAAGAAGTAACGAGTAACGAGCAAACACTACTTTTTAAAAGTAACTTCCCCAACACTGTGGACAACCCACTCTACCTCTGAACCACAGCCGCCATCATGTTATCTTAGCAGTGAAAGCATGACACTGAGGCATGGGTCATCTGTAACATACTCTAAGCTCAGCTACATTATGATGGGCGTAAACCCACATCGCAGCTGCTCCACTGACAGTTAACAGCCACCATGTGTGGTTTACATAAATGATTGGAGGCTCCAGTCAGTGTGTTCTCACTTCCCTTTCAGAGTTCTAACCTCGCTGTCAAGTGAGGAGGTGCCTGACAGCATTATAAAGGGACATACATTTGGAGTTGGAGAAATATATGTATGCAAAGTTTCATGCTCCAAAAGTGTTCTAAATTGGGACGGTCTGAAACTTATGTTATCTAAAACCCTGGTGATGAGCTCTGAGGTTCATTCAGGAAGTGGTTGGTCCTTTACCACACATCAGAAGAGAAGGCCACTGACATGTTAGGCAATACATGAGCTATTGGTGTTGAGTGTTGTATACTCACTGGATTGTCACAGGAGCCATAAAGCTTAACAATGTTGGGGTGATTCACTCGGGAGAGCTGGCGGAGCTGTGCACAGATAAAAAAATACATATTACCACGTACACATGAATCCATATATTAATCCCTGTCTGTCTGTGTGTGTATTACACTGACCCATATTAAGCACACATTTCTGCATATATTGAACATGTATTATGGATTTTAATGATATTTAGGGGTACAGCAGTGCCAGGGCCCAATGATCCCTGTAGAAGCAAGGAACCTTTTGTTTTGTAAAGATATCTCAAGACACAACAAAATATCTAGAATTCTGCTGCTCGTCTTCTCACACACTCCCACACCATGACCACATCACCCCCGTCCTTCATAACCTCCACTGCCTCCCTATCCCCCAGCTTATCCACGTCAAACTCCTCCTCATCACCTATAAAGCCCTCAATAACCTGGCTCCCCTCTACCTGTCTGAGCTCCGGCACACTCCCTCCCTCACTATCAGCTCTGCTGTTGCACCTTGGGGGACAAGGCCTTCACCACTGCTGCTCCCACCATCTAGAGTTCTCTCGCTAAAGACCTCAGAGACTCCCCCTCACTCTCCACATTCAAGAAATCCCTCAAAACACACCTCCTCAAAACTGCCTACAACCTCTAAAAAACTGTGTTCTTCTCCCTCTCTCTTCCTTGGGGATTCGACATATCCATCTCCAATTTGGTCAGCAAAGTCTCAAGAGCTTCAAGATGCCAAAATGCGTGTGTGTTTTGGTTGCGAGGCGGGCAATTTGGATGTTTGGGAATGAATGCAAGGCCGCTTTGACCGGTGTCCCACCAGTACCCCCAGTGTGCAAGAATGTGCAAGGGCCCATTCAACGCTGCTCACAACACCAGCTGAAACTTATAACTGTAATAACTGTATTCTGACCTTTATCCAAAAACCAAGCTCCAGTATTTGTGAACTAACAAATAGGATGTGTGTGTGCGTGTGTGTGTGTCTCTAGACATTTGGGCTATAAAGTTCTGGTCAGCTGGTCGATTATTTAGTCAATATGTTCTTGTCCGACCAAATTCTCACTGGTGAGACAATGGCTGGTTTTACTTTACTAAGGTCGTGTGTCCACCAAAGGTTTATTTACCCAGATGAAAAACAACAGCTGTTGTTGTTCAGTACTTGTATTTGTCCTCTATGATGATTAGGTGTCTGCTGTGTTTGTCCCACCCCTTCTCTGCTGTGATTGGACGGCTGGTGACAGTGAAGCATGCAGTATTTTAAAAGTTAAACATTTTTCAACTTTAAACAGAAAACAGATAAACAGTCACAGAAGACATTCAGTGTCTGATTTATCACTATGGATTTATTTTACCAAGTCTTTAAAAAGACACTGCAGTGGAAGGCTGGATCACAAAGCTTCTAAAAAGGATACAATCACACGGGAGTCCTCATTGGAGCTGCATGATGGCTAATGTTAGCTTCTGGGCTAAAAATAGTAAGTGTCTCCCTCTCGTGCAGTGTTACAGAGATATTTAACGTTATGTTGTGTGTGACATTGTCAACTCCAGAGTTAACTTTTGCTGCATGTGCAACACTTTGTGGTTAGATGGACTCACTTAAAGGAGCTATATGTAAGAAATCTAAAGCAAATATTTGTACAATCCTCCTAATATGTCACAGAGACTAAGGAATAATGTTCATATAACATACTGATCTCACCGACAACAATAGTACAGCCAGAATATTTGCATTAAAACAAAAATGTTACGGTCTGCAAATGATGTTTATATTTTGAATTTGTGTTTTGGCCTGTTGCGCCACCCACCGCCGTCTACCAGTCACGCAGTCAGTCGAGTCTCAGCATCAGTTACAGTTACGACTGAGCTACAGCAGCACGGCAAGCAGCATTAGCAGTGTCCCAGTACATAGCATTAGCAGCCGGCTCCTCCTCAACTGTATCCTAGCAGCAGCGTTAGCAGCAGAGAAGCCAGACTTGCTTGAACGGTCCACTGGAAAACCAAAGATCAAGGACGCGGCGACGTGGCCCTGCCACAGCAGCCGCCCATGGGCAAACAAATCAGTCTCCAGAGAATCTACCTCGAATCTGTAGGGGAGGAGGGGCGGACATGACTCGTGGCAGTATTTTGAATTTGAGTGCAGTAACCGTTTTGGCCACATTCTTACATACAGCGCCTTTAATCAGCTCAGGTAGAAAAGTGTTAAATGTGCGCGTTTTTGGGGCGATCACATTTAAATTTCACTCTTTTATTTATTCATTGTGACAGGAAAAAAACTCTTTGGTAGACACACAACGCTAGCAGGTAGAGCGCACTCAATGCACTGTGGCTGATTAAGTTCACCTAAAGATAACCCAGGCAGACCTTTTCCCCTCATCAACCAATCTATTGTTAGATGAGTCGGTACAATTTCAGTCGACCAGGATTTTCTGGTTGATTACAGCCCTGCTAGACTTAAGTGTGATAACATTCATGACCTAGGGGTGGGACATGGAATATGTAATTTTATATCACATCATTAATATATACAGTACTGTGAAAATGTTTAAAGCACTTGAGAAAATATGCCTTAAGTATGGATACTTTTAAAAAAAATGCTTTTAATAGTTTTTATTCATTAATTAACAGATGAGATAGTTCCTCAGTTAAATCAAAATGTTTGCCAATTTCATAAAGACAAAGTTCTTTTATGGCTGCTTGAGTGTAACATTTAACTTTGGCTTTTTCTAAAAAGGGAAAATATGTGTTTGTATTCCTAAAACTAAAGCAATACAATTTAGAATTGTTTTGTTATTGGTCATTAATGTCAGATTTTACAACAACACTAACATCGAATAAAGAAAGAATAGGATATTAAACTTAGTGAGAACTAACTTTATGTTAGTCATATTAAGAAAGAAAAAAGATTCATGCACACTGTTGCCAAACTTGCAAAATATTTAATGGGACAAGGCAGCTACGTTTTGGTCATTACAACCTTCGTCAGGCTGAGTTGAAGCATTGAGTACAAGGCAGACTTAAATGAGTAACCAATCACAGGCCAAGTAATCAGCATCACAAGCTGTGTGTGATTGGAAACAATCAACAATCGATTCTTATTAAGAAGTAAGATTTTAAGATGGTTGGGATTATGAATATTCCAGCTCTAAGCAGTCCCTGTTAAATGGCCACACCTGAAACCCAGCCCTCTCCAGTTATCAAACTCATGGAGACTTGTGCTCCAACCAGTTACCATAGTTCTCAAGAGGGTAAGACAACACAGCTATCCCCAGTAAAGCTGCTTGGGATCTTTGAAGAATACCACATAACGGAAGTTCAAGGCTGGCTGTAGGTTTGATGCTGCACAGAGCAGACAACACAAGGTGTTCACATTACCTCAACAAGGAAAGCGTTCCTTTCATTCTCACTCTCAATGGTCTTGATTGCTACATCCTTTCCTTTCCATACAGCCTTGAAGACAACTCCAAATGTCCCTCTGCCGACAGCCTGAAGAAAGACAACATAACACTCTGATTATTTTCAGTGTTGATTAGTCTTTCATCTATTTTCTTGGTTGTTTGGTCTACATGATGTGCTCAAATGTCTTGTTTTGTCTAGAACCCAAATAGTTTACTCTCACAGAGGAGTAAAGAAACCTGAAATATTATTCACATTTAAGAAGATGGAATTTTTGTTTGGGCACCCCTGGTCAAAGTTTCATTTGCTTTGAATAGTTAGGTAAAAGGAAGATTACCTGATCTCCAAAAGGCATAAAGTTAAAGATGAAACATTTCTTCAAGTTTTTAAGCAAGATTACTTTTTTATTTAATTTCTTAACAGTTTCAAAACAACAAAAAAGGAAAAGGGCCTAAAGATTCTTGGGCCGTCTTGCATGCACTGCTCTTTTCAGGTCTATCCACAGATTTTTAACAATGTTTAGGTCGGGGGACTGTGAGGGCCATGGCAAAACCTTCAGCTTGTGCCTCGTGAGGTAGTCCATTGTGGATTTCAAGGTGTATGTAGGATCACTGTCCTGTTGTAGAAGCCATCCTCTCTTCATCTTCAGCTTTTTTACAGATGGTGTGATGTTTGCTTCCAGAATGTGCCGGACTTTAATTGAATACATTCTTCCCTCTACCTGTGAAATGTTCCCTGTGCCACTGGCTGCAACACAAGCCCAAAGCACTGATTGATCCACTCCAGTGTTTAACAGTTGGACAGGTGTTCTTTTCATGAATTTCTGCATCCTTTTTTCTCCAAACATGCCTTTGCTCATTGCATCCAAAAAGTTCTATTTTAACTTCATCAGTCCACAGGACTTGTTTCCATAAAGCATCAGGTTTGTTTACATGTTCCTTTGCAAACTTCTGACACTGAATTTTGTGGTGAGGACACAGGAGATGTTTTCTTCTGATGTCTCTTCCATGACGGTCATATTTGTACAGGTGTCACTGCACAGTAGAACAGTGCAACACCACTCCAGAGTCTGAGGAATCTTCCTGCAGGTCTTTTGCAGTCAAACAGGGGTTTTGATTTAGGGCTGTCAACGAATATTCTAAATTCAAATTTGAAAAAAAAATGGACCTTTGAATGTGAAAATTGATATTCGATTGTGGAGAGAAAAAAAAACACCACCGCAGCTGTCCTCTTTGCGAGTGTGCTTTGGCCTGGGCCGCTGCACTGAACGCACTGCATAAATGCCAGGGCCACACCACCCGCAGAAGTGCTGCTGGTCGACAAGAGGTTCTGCTCCCAGCTGTTGTCTCCGTCACCCCCCGGCTTGACACATTCGGTCACGGCTTGCGCAGAAAATAGACCAGATGCCGAAACGGAGCTGCGTGGCGCGGCGCAGCTGGTGTGGTTGACACAATTGGTTAACAGGGCAGTGTGGCCATGGGTCAGAGAGGGGGGGCGAGCGAGAGGTCCGCGGTCGTTTATAACGTAATGTTATAGATAATTGTTTTATGTGTTTTAATGTGTAGGTATGTTTTCAAAGACGTTTATGTTGAAATAAAAATACCTACAGGTAGTTATGTTTCCTTGTATTAATACATTTACAAGCATGTTTCCTTGTATTAGTTTGCCCTCTTGTGGACATAATACGGGAAAAAAAAATTCGAATGGTCGAACCTATGAGTTATTTTTAGAAGGAATATTCGAACGTCATTTTTGAGCAATTTTGACAGCCCTATTTTGATTTGCCTTTCTAACAATCCTACAAGCAGCTCTCTCTGAAATTGTTTTGGTCATCCAGACCTCAACTTGACCTCCACAGTTCCTGTTAACTGCCATTTCTTAATTACATTATGAACTGAGGAAACAGCTACCTGAGAACACTTTGCTATCTTCTTGTAGTCTTCTCCTGGGGCCTGTATCACGAAGCAGGATTAATGTCTTAGCGAGGTAACTTCAGGGTTAACCCTGGGTTTTCGGTCTCACGAAGCCGGTTCAGTTCTTATCGGGGTAGATCACCATGGTAACTTACTCTGAACGGCTATCCTGCTCCGGGGCAGGGTAAGTTCAGGGTTGAATCTGATCCTATAAAAAGCACCATCCACTGGCCAATCAGCTGTTCGGGAAAAAATGACTCCGCTGACAGAAATGCAGCCCAGTCATGACGGGAAGTTTAATTCATTTGATTGATTTTGATTTGAAAGTTTATTTTGAACATTAAAAAAGAAAAGAAAGCAACAACAACAGACAATGAAAAGATTGTTCAAAAAGGAGTGGAAAGAAGTCGAACTTTCATCCCACCCCTTCATAAGAAAGAAACTGATCATTTGCGAACACTTAATAGCACCATTAATTAGTGCCAACATTTTGTTTTGTTGGAGGAAAAGATACCGGTTAAAGATAACGGGCCGAATTGTCAGCTTTGCTGCTGGAAATGTGGAAAGTAGCCTATCATGTCTACACTTCATAGTGTTTGAGGGATTTTCCTTTTTGTTTTTTAAAGAGGGAGACTAGGTATATTTTTGCACAGCTGTTAAATTCTAACACAGCTCAATATCAGGATGATTTTATTCAGACTATCAGTTTGGTGTTGATATGATGTAATTGTGGCGTCAGCTTTAAGCTTTATTGTAGCATATATAACGTTAAGACAAAGAAGACCAATTTATCAGACGCAATGATGTTAGACGATAAGTGTAATACACGCAATTCATCTGCGCAGCATTGATTTAATGGGATTCAAGGGTGTGATCAATGTCTTATGTACAGGTACAGGTACTGCAGCTACTTGAACCAGTGATGAGTCATTTAACCTACACATCATTTTATTTGCTACCTTGTTTTGTCTTGATTTTTCCCTCTCTCCTCCTCTATTTCTTCTTTCCTGACCCGTTTTTTTCTTCTCTATTATGTGATTTCATTGATGTTTTGACAGGGGAATTTCTTTGGTAAGCTTTTAGTGGCTTCTAACCTCTCCGGCACTTTTCTTTTTTTTAATCTTGTAAATGTTATACTGTCTGTTTTTAACATTATGTGAAAATAAACTAATCTAAACTAAAACTAAACATTATTCATCCCGTTATGCGTTGCCATGCATGTTTCCTCCTCCTGCAGCTGCCAGTGTTGGCCTTTTCTGTAATGTTGCTTTTCTCCTCCTCATATTTTAGTAGAATTAATCTCTGATCCTCACATGAGAAATACTTTTTTCCCTCACATACGGCGCTCGGTGAGGACGCTCAGTGACGCTGCGCTTCTCTCATGATTGTGATTGGTCCGCTGCGTGTGCGTTCACGGCTCTTGATAGAGCAACCCTGGGTTGAGTTACTGAGTTGATATCCAGCGTCGTGATACCGATTATCCTGATTGCCATTGTTAGGGTTAGTCAACCCAGGATAGGTCTGGGTAACCCAGGAAAGGTTGATCTCGCTTTGTGATACAGGCCCCTGCTTTGTGGGCATCAGTTATTTTAGTTTTCAGAGTGCTAGGCAGCTGTTCAGAGGAGCCCATGACTGCTGATTGTTGGGACAAGTTTTCAGGAGTCAAAGTATTTATAAAGCTTTGATGTTTGCATCACCTAGCCTTTCCTAACGATGACTGTGAACAAGCCATAGCCCTATCAAGCTAATTAAGGTCTGAGACTCTGGTAAAAGTTGTCTAAGAGCTCAAATATCTTGGGGTGCCAAAACTTTTGCATGGTGCTCCTTTCCTTTTTCACTCTAAAACTGTACAAAACAAAAATAATACACTAATCTTGCTTAAAATGTCGAATAGCATGTTCCATTTATAACTTCATGTCTCTTGGAGATCAGTTCATCTTTTACTATTCACAGTAAGAGAAATTTTGATGAGGGGTGCCCAAAGTTTTGCATATGCCACTGTATATTACTCAAATTGCTTAACTGATTAGCATATTAGTTGGTAATTAATGCAATAGTTGGCAACTAATCGATTAATCGTATCAGTTATAATACTCCAGCTCAGGACAGAAGCATGAGGAGGAGCAGGGGGGTTAACAGGGGTCCCATGGCTTTTTACCCTGAACCCCACAAGCAGGTTAATGTGGCCATGGCAGACAGCACATATCCCCCTCAACATCAGGAGGAGGTTTTTACATGCTCTCCCTTTCTGTATCTTCAAAGCTTTAACTGTATTTTTACCACCCCTGCACTTTTACAAGTAACTACAGTTGAGTTTTACCAGCTCACATTTTACTACTAACTCTTCCCTTTCACAGTCTGAGGCCTTGCTCTGGTTGTTCAGGGGTTTGTCAGCAGCAGATGCTGTCATGTTTGATGGTTTTCTCAGACCTCAGCGTATTAATCTCTCGCTGGATTTAACACTAAAGTAAGCAGTAACGTTACAGTAATGGCAGCAGACTAGCCTGAGTCTGTCCTCAGCCCTGCTCATGAACAGAAACAATACGTGCTTGTATTTTATCTCCTAGTACGGAACATTTCTCCCTCAGTAATGCAGAGCTAACGTTAATGTCCTCTGTTCTGCTGAGCTGTTGTTGGTCAGTAAGTTTACCGCTTCAACTTGGATGTCCTCATACTGGATGTCCTCAAACAGACACACAGCCGGAGTCTCCACCATCGCGGCACAGCGGCGACACTCGTCCACGCAGGCCGACGGTGCTGGAGTTCAAGCCCGAGTCTTCTACTGTGATTGTCGGGACAAAGTGATACGTTGCGATGTTTGTTGGCTCCTGTTGCTGTGAATTCAGGAAGTAGGCACCAGCAGCTCGCGCAGCGCTGTTGCCTAATAAAACATATGTGGGCCGGGCGCTAGTGAACGTCCCACCGCACAGAGCGGAAGAAAACAACAGAAAATCGGGGCATTTCTGACACGTTAAACCGTGACGACCGAACAGACCGCATCTGAAACCCGTTAACCAAGTGTATCAAGTCTTAATTTTATGATGAGATTGACGGATTTATGATCAAAGCGCTCTGCTGAGGCTGGGTCTTGAATGCAGCCTTATTTTGTTTCTGCGCGCACGAGAGCCTCCACAAGGGGCGACAAACAATATTTCCATGGCTAACACACACACACACACACACACACACACACACACACACACTCGCTTCTTACACAGTGCTGGCCTTGTCATAGGCAGTTCAGGCGAACGCTAAGGGTGTCGTCATGCATGGGGGCGAAAGGGAAGAAGAAAGAAAAAAAAAATGAAATGCTTATCTATTAGATTTTTTACTAATACCATAACTACTATTATTACGATTGTTACATAAAGCCACAACAACATAATTACATAGCAAAGCCTGCTAAGCCTACCCCCCCAACTTTGTTACACCATACCTGCTCTCCAGCTAGGGGGCATGGGCGAGTTATCAAACGTGACGTAGAGCCCTTGAATAGATATGTTATGTTCTAAGGCACTGACGTGACGTGAACCCTGAAACACGCTGTATCGTTATCATGGCAAAACGACAGAAGCTCTCTGGTGCCCATTCAACTACCACTACTAGTGGGTGTGGAGATACAGAACGTGAAAAAAAACAACAGATAAAAATAAAGAATACAACAGGAAGAGAGCTGTAACTGTTTGCTCTAAGCAGCCGGTGGCCTTCATAGATATATACACATAGATGCTGCACCCTGGCTTGTGGGATGCGTCAATTCCGCCGCCATCTTGCCTAGGTGCTCTGACCGGTTCAGACCCATGTCAGACTCGGCAAAAATGCCACATTTGTGCTCTGCATTTGGGTGTACGAACGAAAGAAGTGTTAAAACCAAGCAGAAGGGAATAACATTACACAGATACGAAGTTGTTTTACAATATTTTACTGTTACGAACATGTTTAATGAGATATATATCTCAAAAAGTGATCCTTCTTTTAAGCTAATCAAGTAAAGTAACTGTCCTGATCTGGTCCTAATGCCAAATTAAGCTAACGCTATGTCACACAACTTAAAGAAAAAAGGTTAACATTTATATAATATTACTTATAAAATTATGATGCTTTGTCAAACAGCTATGTCGGTGTATGTGTTATTCCAAATTGTCAACTATCTGTTTCAAGGCACCAACGTGACACAATGCAGCATAACGTTAGTAGTTAACTTGTGGCCTGAATTGTAACTACAAATTATGTGGAACTGCGTTTTTCTGACACACTTATTTTGTGTGTAGTTTCCCAGAAAACACAGACAGGAGACGGGCATGGGTAGCAGCAGTGAGGAGGAAGGACTTTGTCCCGAGTGACTCCTCAGTCATCTGCAGCTGTCACTTCAGACCTGAGGACTTCGACAGGACTGGGCAGACTCCTAAAAATAATACTAGCTACTGTACACTGTGTTTTTTGTAAATATGACCTAATAATGTAAACAGTTCTGTGTCCAGGCTCCCATGAGCACTGTGGTGTTATACATATGAGATTAAAGCAAAATGTTGTGTAAACATGCAGCTCTAAGTCATTTATTTTCACTTGTTCAAAACCAACATTTGTTAATCAGAATCTGCACTGGAGTTCAGCACAACCCTGCTGATACACTATTTTTTGCACACTGTGAAATGTGAACATTTAAAGTCAAAATTAATAATTAAATGACATCATGGTGGGCATTGTACATCTAGTAAGAAAAAAGAATATTTATTACATGGGGAAAGTTTAGTTTAAATGTGTTGTAGAACTATTACAGTTACTTTATCTACATAAGATAAAATATTTTGGTATGAAAAGTTGCATTTTTTATTTAACCAAGTATCCTGTATCATAACTACATGTCTGACGATTGTAACAAACCAAACCGCATGAAAATCGGTTGAGAATTCAGCGAGTAATGATGATTTTAATCATAAATATTCTCCTGCCTCAATAGACATACATGCATTAGGCAGCGCGGCTCCACCTGGGCAAGATGGCGGCCGCGTTGACGTATCGCTCCAATGAGGAGCACCGTTGAGTGCGGCATCTACGTATATATATATCTATGGGTGGCCTCAACCCACAGCTGACTGAAGTTGCATTGATTTTCATTGTGCAGCGTTCAAGCTCTCTTCAGTAAAAATGAGCACTGGGCGAAGGTAAATTATAACGTTCTTGTGATGTATTCATCGTAATGTTGTAAAATGTAGCTTTTGGTGAGAGACTTGAATAAATGCAGCTGTCTGAAAGACAAATTTGTTGACGTTTTCACAGCAATGCAAAATAGATATTAGGGAGGGAATTATGATGTATCATATATTTGCTTATTTTTTAAATATGTTTTTAATGTGAAAGACGGTTATGTCTAACGTTGTTTCATAAATGTTTATTATTGACTTTGGGCTTATTCAAAGGTAGTGTAATGAAGGACTGAATGACTTTAAAACTGTTCATGTGTTGTTTTTTTATAGTGTAGATTTCTGTGTTCAAAAGAAGAATAAATAACAACGACAACAAAAAAAACAAAAAAAAAAAACAAAACAGAAGAAACACAGGTGTCGGCTATTGGTGAAATTGTTATTTTAAAGATTGCTATCAGTATCAGCCCAGAAATTCAAAATCAGTGCATCTCTAGTTCAATTAGAAAGTTAATGTGTATATTTTATTATTATTTTAGAATTACATATACTATTTTATTGTTTATTTTTCCTGAATGAGCTAATTTAGCGTTAACAAGTTAATCCTTTTTTTAAATTAAGCATTGATTTGTATGACTATCATAACACATACAACATGTTACTGACAGCAAATTAGCACATACTTTTATCTTATGTTTTACCTAGCTAGGTTGTTTATTTTGTTTATTTACATTTTGCCAATATACGTATAGTACTTAGACTGTTGAGCTGCAGCAAACAACAGGATTGCAAGAAAAGCTTGCTGGCTTGCACACTGAAAAATTGGACCAAATGTAATGGAACATCCTGGTATTTTTGGCATACTGCATTTGACATACTATGTTTTGGGACATACTAAATCTTTTTCTACTACCATACTACTGTATATAGTATGATTACTGGAATGCACAGTATGTCACACCTGCAAACAAGTGACAGCTTGACAGTTGGTTGACAGACGATGACAGTGCATTTAAGTAAGTGATGACCAGTCAAATAGTAATATTAGGAATATTAACAGTTTAAGTGAACAAAATAATCATAAAAATTACTGACTATTAAAATAACAATGACAAAGAAGTGCACATGTAATTTCAGTGTTTATTATTTAGTATTTGAGAATCTACAGTGTATGCAGTTGTATTACAAAATAACAGCAGAGCTCTCCAGTTTGCTCTCCTTCTCTTGTTTCAGTGAACAGTTTTGCTTTATCTCCAAGGTAACAAATATATGAGGGAGAGGGTCAGGGTGTAATGTTATGAGACAGTGGTATGTCCATTGTATGCATACTGCATGCAACAGTACATACTTTTTAAGGGCAGCTGCAGTACATGCTAAAAGTAAAGCATGTGATTCAAAACACACCCTTGGTCTTTTTATGTTAGGAAGATATTCACAAATGCTTTTCCTTTATTTTATTATTACCATTTATTATAATATTAATGAAAGCATTCACAGATGGGTTTTTTAAATCTACTTGTGGGAACAGTGTATTTGCAGATCAGTTTTATATTTGCAAAATGTTTTTGTGAGTTTGCAAATATATTTTTTGTAATTGTGGAAATTGTTTGATACTATACAGATTACACATTTACACATGGACTGTTGAATAATATTGAGAGAAATCCATCTCCATAGCCTACTAAATATACCAAACATTAGACTGGCAGAATGTTGACAACCAGTACTGGCTCTCCCCAAGGCTGTGTCAGCTCACCACTGTTATTCACCAAATGACAGGAAAAAAACATCAGTAGATTTATCATTATTCCCACTTTTATTAACTGAAGAAATTTCAGTAACATTTAGGGAGCTTGACATAGGTGGCATTAATTGTTGCCAGCGGCACAGATAGAACAAGCATTATACGTTTTATATACATTAAATCAAAGAATCCAAATATCCCACATGGTTTAGAAACTCACACATTCTGGACAGATTTGTGCCTGTATTGGAATCATTCTCCCTTCAGTAAGAAGCATCACAGTCCTCTGAGGTCTTGGAATAAAAATGTCATGTTATGATGTAAATGGCTCCCAGATAATGGAACATATGAGTTAAGTGTCAGTTTCAACCAAAGAGGCCATTCAACTCCAAAGGCCACATTCTCTACACAGACAGATGGATACGGGCAGTCCTACAGCTGGGGTAGGCAGTTTTATTTCGGCGTTATTGGGCAAAACTTTGAACATATTGTAATTCAAGTGGTGTGAGAGAAAACTGCTCCTCCTCTTGGCTCTGTTTACAGGATTTAGAAAATCTGTGATGGGAGACTTTGTCCATGAAGATGCACTTGCTCGTCCCTTCAGATGGTGAAAGCCTGATTCAGTGGTGAAGAATCCTGCAGAAGAAGTTGTTATTCCAGCATTGGCAACAATTGCCTACACTGCAAAGCAACCCAATAAAGGAAGATGAACTGATCAAAAAGAGAGTCTTAAAGAGAGCCCGACAATGAACAAAATAAATCATGTTGATATCAGCAAAGCTTTTCAGAGGTGGAGAGAAAATGTTGCTAATAGTTTAGCCTCCTGCTAACCAGAGCAAAAGCCTTCAGCCGCAGCTTCAAATTAGCTAGACCCTTGGTCTTGCTCCCTCCCTGCCACTACAGACTACATTACAGCACGCCTTTTCCAGTATTCTTCCTACTCCAGCGATAGTAGTGCTCAAAACTGACCCAGGTGCCTTCTGTTCAAATGCAGAACATTACACTCATTCTTAAAATAAGCAGTAACACAAATATGATACCCCTTTCTATATTTCGTTGAGTGCCCTGTCTGCAGCTGAATAACACACTCATTCCTCAGCTTTTTCACCAAACCCACTCCAGCCCATAAGTGAGTAAGACACATGGACAAGCTACAGCTGCCGGGGAACAAGCTTTGTTTGTTATGGGACTTCTTATAAATAATACTCCTGTGACTTCATCATTTCACCCATATCACACTTAACTATTTACCTGTATCAAGTGATAATACTGATCCTCGGTTAGAGAAGAATAATTCTAATCAACTGTTTATAGGGAATCCAATCCACACCAAATACAAAATTTGCCATTTAAAAAATTGTCATCAAAGATTAAATGCTTAGAATGGCTGGAGTAGAGTGTGACAGCCAGCAACAAACATTTTACAGAGATGAAACTGTACTGTACTTTAATATCAACAGTTAATAAATCATCCATTTTTCATCATTGTACATCAATCATCAATAACTGTTTGAGATGATGAACTTTCAGATTTGTTTACATTCATAAAGGAGTTCACGAATGAACTAGAGGTGTGCAAACTTGGGCAAATATACAGGGGATATTATAACACTATAATTTATTACATATTCTGTCTGAGAGCACATACAGTGTCTCTCTCTCTTACAAAAGCTTCCTGTTAAAAGCACATAGAAATACTCAAAATCAGTCTGCAGACTGAGACTGTTTTGGAAATTATTATTGTGCAATTATTGTACAGTAACAGCACAAACATGAACTGTTTTCTGCTCCAGATCAGACATTTAGATACATTCATTATGTTACATAAATGACAGTTACAAATTGTGTCTGTAGACAGTCCCAGTGTCTGCTGTTGTCTGTAACCAATGACACCACACATTAAAGGTTCAACCAGCTCAAGAAATATATTGCAAATAAAACAATAACACATTTCATCCATATCCAATCTATCCCATGTTATGAATCAGCATCACTCATCAGTTATATATTATATTATATTATGTAAAATATCTTAGACAGATACATTCTGAACACATGATGAAGCAATACATTCTGTAAGACAACCATTCATTGTCCATGCTTGACACTCAAAAACATGATACTTAGTTGCAGCCACATGTATCACTCACACACACACACACACACACACACACACACACACACACACACACACAGCCTAAAAGTAAGTAATCGTTTTACGTAACATTTATAAAAATGGGGGAAACTAAAGGGAAACTCTGTGGTCCCTTTGTCTGATGTGGTTTGTTTGATGTGGTTAGCCTAGCTTAGCATGAAGACTGAAAGCAGGGGAGAAAAGCTAGCCTGGCTCTGAAAACTGTCACGTTACGCCTCCCAAAACCTCTACAGCTTTCATTTGCATTGTTCTCAACTGACAGTTTGTGATCTTAGGTATAGTTCTGTGCTTGTACTGTTTCTTAGCAAAACACAATTTGATGGGCACAGTAACTGTTTTCAACTTCCTGGAGTCTTGTAAGGAAACTGTAAAAGAAGGAAGGGTCATTACATCACTCTGTAACATGGAAACATACATTTGGGCCATTCTCCTTTTCTTCTAACAGCAGGTAGTATGGTACATGTACATTGTGTTTTCTTTTCAATACCTAACCCACCTTCAAACTGTCAATGATAATCAGTTATTGTCAGAAGATGACGCTACTGGCCAAAATATAGTCTTGTCCATTATTTGCACTTTGTTTAGCTAACATTACATAGTGATATCTCTGTTGTGACATTACATTTAGAGATAAAACCTTTAACGTTAGTAAGAAAAAATTCTCATACTTTGTTTCTGTCAGTTTGGGAGCTGCAGTGCTAGTGAGTGACAGCAAATATTGAAGCCTTTCTAATTTATTTATTGTCAGCTAATAATACAGGCTAAATGATAAGTATGAGTGTCTATCACGGAGGCAAACTGCAGGGCATTATAGCATTGCAGCAAGGTTTAGTTTGGCTTAAGGATATTTACCTAACTCTGACAGGCCATATCACTGAGTACAGCCCGTTTTAATCAGAGCCACTGATGAATTGTTCTGGTTATAATGTGTAAACAGTCAGTACGTTTACATGCGCAGTTAAGTGGAGCTATGGTTACAGCTCGACTAGGCCATTTGATTGGACTGCTGTCCTTGTCCCAGTATACAAGTGCAGAAGGGGAATCAATTTATTGACTGAAGTATATCAGACTCTGCTATGACAGGTGGAGCTATGCCCCCTTTCAGCTTGTTAGTACTGGACCTTTCTCTAGTCGACCTATTACGTCACAGACCAAACAATCAAACTAGTTAGCTACGGCTAGCTAGCAGCAAACTGGTACCATGGTGGACAACTTTGCAACTCTTTAGCTGTATTTCATCCATCCTAATGTGCATGGCTCTGGATAGATCTCAACATGTTGTTACTGTGTTCTGCTTCCATTGAGCATTTACTGCTAATCGACCTCCAGTGGCAACTGTGGAGCATGCGCAGAGCACCTAGGCCAGTTTGGGACCGACTAACTGTATACATGCAGGAGTAATTCAACTCCCAGTCACATTATCTCTGTGTGTTAGTCTGACTTTGAGAGATTCAATTTAGTACGATTTCAGTAGTACTAAAATGTGTATATGTATTTTAAAAGTCCGGTTTTAGTCGGACTAACACAATAAATTGATTTTTGTCGGATGTCATGTAAACGTACCGAGTGACAATTGATTTGACCTGCCCCATTTGGTCATGCATCATTATGTAATGTTAGAGACAGTATTTGCGAGTTACTACTTATATGAACTAGTTACATGTAATTAAATTACAAAATAAATGTAACTGTAAGCAGTGTATACTATGAATGAAAAATTCAAATGCTGTCGCCATGATGTAATAACCCCTCCTTCTTTAATAGTTGTCTTGTCATTACCGTGACATTGCCACGCAACCAACCAGAGACTCCAGGAAGCCACTGCATTCCATCAAGTTATAGTCTTGCACATAAACCCTATAAAACCAATTTTTTAGATTTTGGGGGTTTTTTTGTACAGATTATCCAAGCGGGATATAACATGTTGACTACTGAGTTTTAGAGGTGCTTGTAGGATGCTAGCTAACTGACAGCTGGCAGTAGCCTCCTATAAACATTTACAGGGCATGGCTTAAACAAAGTACAAAAATGGTTGCACTGTTTCCACATACTGTATATACATATATGTATGTATATGTACCCTATATACAACCATGACCCATGAATACAAATGTGGATTTAAATGAAAATAATAAGTCCATGCCTTCCACAGAGTTACCGAGGTATTCAGGTGTTTTAAGCAGGGCTTTAACAGTTACTCATTTAGTTTTGTTACTGGCCTCTCCCGGCTGCTGTCGAACTGGTCATGTCTTCTCTGTTTTCTCCGGTTCATCTTGGACAGATCCTTATCAAACACCTCTCCAGAGCGCAGAGCAGACACCAGGTCATCAAACTCACCACCCTCTTCTTCATTTGCTTTGGATTTCCTTGCCTTCTCCTCCCTGTCTCTCTTCAGCTGTAGAAGAAAAGAAAGATCATGACAGGAGAGGAGGGATGATACTGTACATTGATCCATAAATGAGGCAATCATCAGACACTTCTTAACACATTTTATCTAACCGCTTAAAGAATAATTCAAATACATTATGTGTCCTTGTAAAATACAGTATATCTCTCTCATATGTGAGTTAATAATGCCCTCTAACCTGTGCCTCCATGAGTGCCCGTCTCTCCTCTTCCTCCTTGCGTCTGGCGATGTTCTCGTTCTCCTGTCTGGCCTCTGTGAAAGCTGTGAGGAAAGTGTCGAAGATCCCAAAAAATGTATCCGGCTGCAGCTTGGACGGATCTTCTCCAAAATGTCTCAGTGCCTTTACCAACTTCAAAAAGAGATAGGATGGTTGAAATAGTTTCAGTGTTGTCTATTTGCCCGAGGCTGGAGACAACAATTTTTGTAATTGGTCCAGTGTTGAGAGACTGATGCATCCTCTTTCACAGCAGCAGCTGCAACCTGGACCATTTTTTTTTTTACATGTTTTTGTGTCTAAGTGACTAATGCAGACACGTTTTTTTTTTTTTTTTTTTAATTTGTCTAGTATTGAGTGAGAGAGCCGCAGCCAGCAGTGGTGTGTTACTGAGCACCATTAATGTACTGTATGTCCACTAAAAATGCTTTTTTGCCACTGACAGGCTCAGATTATTATTCGAAGTGTTCTACAACATTACAGATAGGATTCCTACACCTCCTAAACCTCTTTTTGTTTAACCAGAAGCAGCCCCAAAATCACCATCATCAAACCAACCAGACTCCATTTAAATAAACAGTAATTTAACATGAAAACACATACTTCATTCAAAGAAGCTAAATTAGAAATCACAAAAGCTGTCTTAAATCATCCTCCCACTTTTCCAACAATTTCTAACTCTGGTTTGGTTGAAAGAAACCATCAATTCATCCAGATAGATGTGAAAATGCACTGGCTCTTTACACGCTAGAATTACTATGAATTTAAATAGTGAGTTTGACAGTAGCGATTTTGGGTCTGTTTCTGCTCAAACAAACAGGATCTTACTCTTTTACACAAAGGTCAAGCTCTGAAGGGATCCTCTTAATTATCTTATCAGATACTTAGAATAACAATATGAGCCTGTCAGTGACAAAAACAAGCACGCTTAGGTCCCGTTTATAATACAGCGGTTTCAGCTGAAAACGGTAAACTTTAGTTGTGCTTTGGATGATCGTTTACATGACAGTGGCATTTTGGGTACCTGAAAATGCAACGTTTTGAAAACGGGTTCCAGAGTGCAATTTTTTGGAAACGGCACTGTCTCCGTTGTCATGTAAACTTGCAATATGCAGTGCCTCTGAAAACTGAGACTTTTTGCACACATACATTACGGTTCCAGTCACTAGGCAAAGTCGACCATCACAACAACAATGCCAAGCTCTGTTTGTGCTGCTCACCCTGTTGATCTTATCAACGCTTCTCCAGCAAAGTGTAGATCTACTGTAGCAGCTCCATCTCGTTGCAGTCCTCTCCGCTCCTCTCACCCACATTTGAGCACCCATTCTGGGATACACAGTGTCGGCCTGCCCGGCCTGACCCTCCCTAGACAGATGCTCAAGTGTGGGTGAGAGGAGCGGAGACGACCGTGGAGGTCAGGCAAAGCGGGCCGACACTGTGTATCCCAGAACGGGTGTTTGGGTGTGGGTGAGGAGGAGAGCGGAGGAGCGGAGAGGACTGGCAATGGTAATGTATAGTTGCCTGGGCTTCATCAATCAAATTACGTGTTACTGCACAACACTGATTATAACTATTTAATAAGAAACAGTATTTGGGTATAGCAAAAAAATTAAAATAAACCGCTTAGAAAATTAAAGGTCCTAAAACTGCGGTCCTGAAAGTGCAGCCTCCGGTACTGCAGCTTTACCTTACCCGATTTTGCATCTCTGTGTGAATGGAGATCATTTCAACAATGTCGTCATATAAACGTGGAAGTTTTCTAAAACGCAAAGGACAGACTTTTCTGTTTTTAGAGAAACTGTTGTCGTCCAAACAGGGCCTCAGTGGACATAAATTGACCGTGCTTTATTGCATGCAGGGATTACACTGCAGACTGTTTCCTTGCTGCTCGCTGCAGCGGTCTCTCTCCATACTGGACCAATGTAAAGAATACGTCTCCATTAGTTAGACACAAAAACGTAAAAATAGGGTCCAAGTGGGAAGATTCTGACGTTACACTTTAAGTTAGGCTGCAAAGCCCACAGACAACAATATAAGGAAACAAGTTAGTTTGATCATTAAGCTGTGTCGATGTTGGGTTGCATCACAGAGATGTGATCTAAAATCCACACTAACCAAAATAATGAATTAGGTTTTCACTTCCTGTGGCCAATTAGTGAAAAGCACTATTCTGTCTAACAACTGAAGTTAGCTTATATTAATCACCAAACAACAAATAGGTCCCGAAACTAGGACAAAGCATTATATGATTAGACAATAACTATACAACCATGACCTACGGCTCGTGCAAAATGACAGTGGTGACAGTGAAACCATCAACTACAACACAGGTGATATAACAGTCCCTTATATTGGTCAGATGAAATTGTAACGTTATAACAAACATATAGTGATAGCCTACAAGGGTAAACTGATATCAGTTAGTAGGTGTTAATTAGAAGGTTTTCTAACCCTAGTGTTTATATTTGCTCACCATTGGCACAGAGGATGTTTCTATGCAGTGTTGGACAAGTTCCTTTCAAAATGCAATATATCACATATTACTAAATACCTTCATTTGAAAGTAAGTCCACAAACTCCAACCTAAGTTTGAAATTAAGTTCAAACTAGGCTAAGTCTGAACTGAAACACAGCTGATGCAGTCCAGTGCTAGTCTGGTCTACTGGAGGGAAATTCATGCTGACGAAATGTGAAGGCAAAGGAATATTAATGGACATCCTGTTAACACATTGTAATGGAGTAGTGCAACAAGTGGAGAAACGGGCTTATAGCGCGTTATGCACAGAACTAGAGTCATAGTTAACCTAGCTTAACATAAAAAGTCCATAAAATATATAAACCACTAGCCTTATGTTGTACTGTATTTACATGATTTATTTATGCTGATGCTACAAGTTTTTAAGGCAGAAAATGGGACAGACTGAACATGAGTGAAAGATCTGTTGCCCACTTACCACTTCTTTGGCCTCACTGAGTGATTCCTCGACCTCAGAGAAGCTGAAGGAGGCCACAGTGATAAACTGACTGACCACAGGGACAAACTTATCTGCAGGACTCTTAGAGGTTTGGTCCTTTTGGTACTTCAGTTCCTGGAGATAGACATATCAGACAGAGAGACATGCAGTTAGACTCATATAAAAACACTGATTTTAGACATGTGAATATTATCTATACATGTATCTTTTGCTTTACCTAACAATACATTAAAATGTCTTTAGGTGATTAAACAGTGGCCACTTGGACAATTACTGGCTTTTTAAGCACTCGACTGAGTTTACTCACCGCCTCAACACTTTTAAGGCCAGATCTCAGGCTGCCAATGTCCTTCTCCAACTCTGTCATACTGGAGAGATGGTGAAAGAGGTTAACAGCTGAATTACACAATATAGCATTTTTAAACTTTTTCCTTTTGTTTATGCCTCCACACTGGTGATAGCCGTGGAGGCATAATGTTTTCATTATGTCCGTCTGTCCATCTGTCCATATGTCCATGCTTGAAGGGAATTTCTTCAAATATGGCACAAATGTCCACTTGGACTCAAGGATGAACTAAATAAAATGAATAAGTTTGAATAAATGTTTTTTTTTTGTGGTCATAGGTCAAAGGTCAAGGTCACTGTGTTCTTGTCTGTCTCATTCTCATGAACATGATATCTCAAGAACGCCTTGAAGGGAATTTATTCAAATTTGGCACAAATATTTACTTGGACTCAAGGATGAATTGATTAGATTTTGGTTGTCAAGAGTCAAAGGCCAAGGTCGCCACAACCTTGCATCCATCTCATTCTCATGAACACAATATCTCAAGAACAGCTTGAAGGAATTTCTTTAAATTTGGCACAAATGTCTACTTGGATTTAGTGATTAGCTGAATTGATTTGATTTTGGTGGTCATAAGGGCAAAGTTCAAGTCTTTGTGACCTCATCTGTCTCATTCTTGTGAACATGATATCTCAAGAATACCTTGAGGGCATTTCTTCAAATTTGCACGAAAACCCCTATGAACTGATTGGATTTCGGTGGTCAAAGGTCAAGGTCACTGTGACCTCACAAAATATGTTTTTGGTCGTAATTCAAGAATTCACATGTTAATTATAATGAAACTTCATACATATGGCTTATAGGATAAAATAATAAAGTGATTTCATATCCAAAAGGTCAAAGGTCATCTTCACTGTGACATCATAATGTTCTGCATCAAACACTGTTCTGGCCAATACTCAACTTTGGACTTCGGCTATTTTCAACCAGCTGTATGTCATTGTAAAGTAATCAGTATATGCCAATGAACAATGCTCAACCACCCTCCATGCTGCTAGCACGGAGCTCCCTGCTCATATGCTCATATATTATTTGGAGGACCCCTGCGAGCTCTGGACACTGAGGCACAAAGGGAGGTTGAGCTATACGCCGTTCGTCTGACCACATAAGAATGCGTTGTACAACTATATACTTAGCCATTTTTAACCATTCATATTGGCTGGGTGTTTGATAATATTTTTTTCTGTGTGTGACAAACTTTAAAGACTTTAAAACCAAGACTTGATTCTGCATGTATTACTTCAACAATGTGTGTGTTCGTTCTTACTTGACTTTGGCAGCTTCTGGCACATTTTGTAGCTCTTCACCGAAATTTGCCACCTTTGGGTACTTCTTTTCCAGTACAGTGATCATGTAGTGGAGCAGAGTGACATTTCTACAAACACATACCACATACATTTAACAATTACTGATGAATTCTCTGTGTCTTTTAGAGGAAATAGCTAAACATTTAAACAGACCTTTTTCACAGCAGAAATTTCTCCTGTCATAGTAGGAAAAACAGGTGTTACTAACAACATTAAAGAGACAGTTTACTGCTAAATTAAATATACATATGTTTCCCCTGTTTTGTGCTATTTATGAGTTTAGATTATTTTGTTGTGAGTTGCCGAGGGTTGGAGATATGAACCGTGAAGATGTTTGCCTTCTCTCCAATATAATGTGATCTGTGAACTGTTCCTTCAGCAGTGTTATTAGTACTATCAGTAACTGTTCTATTCTATTCTAGTGCCCCAGTAAACCATGACAGTGTGACAGTGAGCCCACATGAACAATACCAGATCCCTGTACTATTACATCTGCTTTTACTACTGCCACATGTCAAAATCTCCTCTGTGAAAAAGACCTTTAATGTGCAAAGCCTTGTTGTGAACTGTACTTGTCAATGCTTGACTTGGTGTCAGCTATCTTGTTGAGACTGGACACTTTGAATCCCCAGGCATTTCCTCGTTGTCCTTTATTCATGTAGTTTCCAAAGGCCAGAACCACCTCCAGGAGCTGACACAGGGACCCACTCTGTACCACCTCCTTGGACGCAAGACTCAGAGCTGAAACCACAGACGTGAGTAGTGCATGTCACATATGTTCATAGACAGCACTCCAACCAATATTGTCCCATCTAATATCCTCAGCACAAGATACAAAACAGAATTTAAAGAAACTTTCACTTCATCAATATCAATGTGAACTAATGATCCTTTGGGATAGAAAAGAGTACCTTTGATTTTAGGTTTGACCTCAGCCACTCTTTCTGCAAACTTCTTCTTGAAGTAGAGAGACTGGAGTCTCTGTTGGTAGTGATTGATGCTGGTGGAGGACAGAAATGAGACAGCAAAACCATGAGTGGACTCATATCCTAAATATCTATAAAGAGTAACTGGCAAATGTACCAGCAGAAAGACATGCAGCAATATTTTGTACAAAATCTGATGAAAATCCCTAAGTGATTAAACTAACAAACCAATTACACATTAACTCCCTGGTGTTCCTCAAACTATTTGTCTTTAGCAACATTATGGTGTCAAAATGTCAACAATGATAAAAAGCATTGTTTTTGTAATGTTTTTTCAAAAAGGTTTATAGGGTTGCTCGAGACTTGTGCTTTGTAAGAGTGTTCCATTTCTTATACACTGTGTGCTGGATGCCGCAGAGTCACAAGGAAGTGTGACCGGCTTAGAAGCCAGTTTTCATAGTGGCCAAACAGAGATACTTCATTTTGTGGGGTCTGTCATGCGATACCCTGGGGCCCAAAAATATTTTTCCCCATAGACCTACGTGGCGAGAGACATCTTTAAATCAGTGGATATATTATTTGAGCATCACAACCCCCTGCGAAATCATTCATTTTACAATCAGAACCTGACCCATTCGGTCAGCAAAAATTTGGAAAGTCTAGAAGAGCTGCAAGATTAAATCATTTATCCCCATTCAAGTTAGCAGAGCGCTGAACTGGAAGTTACCTGTTCTGTCACACTCGGCAGAGCTTGGCTGCCATACGTCTTGAGTACGCTTGCTTTATGGTCTGGAAGCAGTGTTGTTCATCCAGGTAATGTAAAACAAGGCAGCTGAATCATTTTTACTTCATTTTGACTCCATGTCACTGAGCAACTCTCATAGGAATGAACGGGGCCCCACATTGAATGCTGTATCCAGTTCTCCTAAGAGCAAGTGATAGCTGGTATTGTTGTATTTTCTTGTTTGGCCTCATGATGGCGATATTGTGTCACTGTTACAATTAATAAATACAGACATAGTGATGTGTATATTACCTCACTGTCACAGTAACATGAAGATGGAGCTAGCTCAGACGACCTGAAGTCTGAGTGGGACAAGGGCAAAGATACTGTTGATGTTCGAGTCCCAAGAGAAGTTGAGACAGATGAGGGAACCACATAAAGTTATCTCAACTGCCTCAACCTTGCTGCTATAAATGAGCAAGTAGTTTTCCTGGCCAAATTTTCAAATTGAGACACCAGAGATCTCACAAGTGATTTCCTGACCAAAATTTGGTCTTAAGCTTTCAATCTTTAACAGTTTCAAAATAACAAAAAAGTAAAAGGGCCTGAATACATTCTTCCCTCTACCTGTGAAATGTTCCCTGTGCCACTGGCTGCAACACAAGCCCAAAGTATGATCCATCCATTTCCGTGTTTAACAGTTGGGCAGGTGTTCTTTTCATGAATTTCTGCACCCCTTTTTTTTCCAAACATACCTTTGATTATTGCATTCAAAAAAAAATCTATTTTAACTTCATCAGTCCACAGGACTTGTTTCCAAAAAGCAACAGGCTTCTTTAGATGTTCCTTTGCAAACTTCTGACACTGAATTTTGTGTTGAGGACACAGGAAAGGTTTTCTTGTGATGACTCTTCCATGACGGTCATATTTGTACAGGTGTCACTGCACAGTAGAACAGTGCAACACTACTCCAGAGTCTGAGGAATCTTCCTGCAGGTCTTTTGCAGTCAAACAGGGGTTTCATTTTCCTTTCTAACAATCCTACGAGCAGCTCTCTCTGAAAGTTTTCTTGGTCTTCCAGACCTCCACAGTTCCTGTTAACTGCCATTTCTTAATTACATTATGAACTGAGGAAACAGTTACCTGAAAACACTTTGCTATCTTCTTATAGTCTTCTCCTACTTTGCTGGCATCAGTTATTTATGTTTTCAGAGTGCTAGGCAGCTGTTCAGAGGAGCCCATGACTGCTGATTGTTTGGACAAGGTCTCTGGAGTCAGAGTATTTATAAAGCTTTGAAATTTGCATCACCTGGCCTTTCCTAACAATGAGTGTGAACAAGCCATAGCCCTAACAAGCTAATTATGGTCTGAGACCCTGGTAAAAGTTGGCTGAGAGCTCAAACGTCATAAGGTGCCCAAACTGTTGCATGATGCCCCTTTCCTTTTTTCACTCTAAAATTGTACAAAACAAAATGAATATTGAATTTTGGTTAAAATGTTGAAAAGCATGTTTCATCTTCAACTTCATTCCTTTTGGAGATCAGTTCATCTTCTATTTACTTTATCATTCACAGTAGACAAAATTTTGGCCAGGGGTGCCCAAACTTTTGCTTGCCACTTTATGTTTGTTTGACCTGTCCACCACCAGGCTTCAGACTTTCTCAGTCTTTATACTTAAAAATAAAGAAAAAAGATCCCTATTGACCTTGCAATGGTATTGTTTTCATGTTGCCAGCACGTAATTCTATCACCACCACGTAATATCATGATTAAGCTTCAGATTAGTTTTGATCACGAGTGAAAGAGTGAACACAGCTACCCAAATGAGGACGTTCCTTCATCAACAGAACAAATATTGACACATTTTACTCGGTTGATACTCGCACTCGTCAAAAATACATTATTTGTAATGGATACTCGTTAAGAGTTCATGTCCATTTCACATATTTCTATGATACCGGGCTGGTTCAGAGGTAGTGTGTGTGTGTGTGTGTGTGTGTGTGTGTGTGTGTCTACCTGCTCATGTCATAAAGGAAGCGGTCTGCTTTGGCCATACGGTCCAGCTCATGCTTGTGTTCCTCTAAAAGCTCGACGTCACTCTTCTCAGGAATAAACTTCAGGAGCTACACGCAGACACATACAGACACTGTCATTGGTGCATTTCATTTGAAAAGTTCTCTATGTATTTATTTATCATGTATGAGCCCCGAATAAATATGTTTCAACCAAAAGACAGGTGTCAATGTGGGTAAACTGATCAAATTTTATCCCAAAATCCAAAAGAATTTAAGCCAATAAGATTTTCTGTCATAGTACATGCAGTTATATACGATAATAACAATATCTGGTGTCACGTACTGTATTATATCACTACAAAATCTAGTCCAGGGAAAAATTAACTGGATTTTTACTGGAAGAATTCTGGGCAGCTAATATATATAAAAATAGTAATGACCATGAAGCATATCCCTATGTCTGCAGAGTGTGGTGTGTTACTTTGTATGCTTGTGTGTATGTTTGGCACCTGCTCCAGCATGTCTTTAGGTAAGTCTTCCTGTTCGTCCATGGTCAGGATGGCATGGCGGATCTCTTCATTGGTCAGCTTCAGTCTGTAAGACAAGTTATTAGATTGATTTTATTTCAAAGGAATTCCTAAAGCAATACATTACGTGGGCCATGCTATACATTTCCCTTGGTGAAAATGAACAAGCATTTTTGTTGTTGGTGTGGCTGTATCAGAGAGGAGGACGGAGGATGTTCTCCTGTCATCAAGCAAATATTCTTCTGAGACTCTAGTTTGACTGTAAAACTGGTTCAGTCACCAAAATGCCTTGTCACTGTGTTTTAACTTAAGCTGTAACAGAATCTTCAGTTTGTCTCCTGTTTTCTGTACAACGTCTGAAGACTGAGACGAACATGAAGTGCAAAAAGAAGATACATTACTGTACAAGCATACACCCCACTTAACATTATACTGATACTAGTGTTAAAGATTTATCAGTACATATTGATTAGTAGCAGATAAAAGCAGAATGGCTAATAAACATTAATAAGAGCGAATGAGAAAGTGTAGGTGACACCAATGTACTGATACTGCAGAAAATGAGTATTGAAACAGTTTTAAATATTCAGAATCAAAATGTATCGACAAATTGATATTTTTGACAACACTAATTGGTGCAGCCTAAAGCAGCGGTGGAAAATTCCTACAGATGTATGGTGCATTGAAGCAGGTCATGAAGTTGGAATTTGTTGGTAGGAAATTCCCCTTAAACAGCCAACAATTAGGTAAATACCAGGGATGGCACAAAGCACCTTAAGTTTGCTCCTTAAGTATGACACTTAGATTTAGTTTTCCCTTAGCTGAGGAAATTACTTAAGAGTGTTGCAGAGAATTTCTGAACAGGTTTCCTTAGTCAAGGAAAGACGTTAAGTCATTTAATGCACTGAAAGAGATTTTACAGCAGTAAAATTCTACTGTTTCCATGGAGACCATTGTGTTTGCTGGAACGTGTGCTTGTGATAGTCTAGGTTACCCATTGTTGCACCTAAATATCCTCTCACAAAGTTGGCCTGATAGAAAAAAATGGCAGACGAGAAGAATGAAGAGGGAAAAAAATCATACTTCAATAACAGGAAGAACAAACTGAAAAGTAAATTTGATTAGAAAATAACCGCACACATTAACCAACGAATGTGGGAGGATACAACAACATCTGGACAGGAACTTCACCACTGTATCCAGCAGACACAGTGCACCGTTGGCTTGTGTACATGAAATACTTCGCTAATAACTAATTGGAAAGATTCCGTTTCATAAAACCGCAGAGCAATCATTAATTGTAACAGGGCTGGAAGAGCGCAGCTTTGGAAAGTTGGGTGATCCAACTCAAAATCATAAATTGACCTCTGGTCAGATTTTAAGTGCAAAATCAGTTGCTTATCATCAAGGGTGTCCATCAGGTTCTTCAAGTCGTGGAACACTCTTCTCGGGATGCCTTAATTTTCCTCAGTTATCAGCATAAACTCAGCCATGTTGCTGTTAAGATGCAATCAGAGTACCTTACATTTTTTTTCCTTACCTTGGTTGCTGAGGTCTTCTGTGCAACAGTTTACCAAACTTTAAGCAATCCATTAAGACCAAGATAAGGAGAAAAACTTAAGGAAATCTTAAGGATGTTTTGTGCAACCAATTTTATTTAAAGAAAACCCTTAACTCAGATTTAAAGGAAAATCTTCACCTAAGGTGTTTTGTGCAGCCATTCCCAGTGGTTTGTGAAGGCCATATCATGACACTCAAGTTTATGATGATGATGATGTTTCACTTCAATATATAATAAACACAATGTTCTGATAAGTATTGGTATATTTATCAATGTTACTCCTGTTTCCCTGTCATGATGTGTGGAAACAACCCACATGTAGACATGAACAACATATCCAGGCTGCTAACAGCAACAAAAAGAGCTTATGTGTAACTTCTGTTATTGAGAACCTACAGAGGCTTTTTCATTGGTTCCTAATGATCACACACACACTGACCGTGAGAGCAGAATGTTACAGTTCTGTGCTCGGCGACCGTCGATCACTGACAGCTCCTTGACTTTCTTAACCACAGTATGGTCATCCTCAGCATCCTTCTGTTAATACATAAAGAAGTACAATATATAATGTATGCTCGGGCACTTGGCACTTAAATCATCTACAAATGGATGGATAGATCTGCCAATAACACAACGAATTAAGGAATGTAATACAAAAGGCAAAAGAGAATGAAAGTGTTGCTGAGGGCATGGCGAGGATAGTGTCACTGTGTAATACTTGTGGTTTCTGGTAAGCTGAGAAGGTCTTCTGGAACTCCTCCAGATCCAGAACTTTAAACACCTTGAGATCGTCGATCTCTTTCCATATGGTTCCTTCTATCTTGTTCTGAAACAGACAATAATACAAGTTTGTCAATATAATCTTAATTCAGGATCCAGTTAACATCTTCATTCACTGTTTACTCCCTGAGAAGACTGCCAGCTGCTGTTTGGCACATACTGAGTAAAGGATCAGTCTGATGTTATCCTATATTTTTCTAATGGCCAAAATAAATGAGACATGGTGACAGCAGCATGCCCACAGCAGACCGCATCCATTGAAATCAACTGAAGCTGCTACGCTGAACATGGGTGGGACCACGGGCACCTCATTGCTCAACGTTACTTTTATGTTGCTGGTCCCTGGAACTACATGGAACTGTATAAAGAAGTGTGGCCTACAATCTGTAAAAAAAAAAATGGTAGAAACAAATACCTCATTATAACAGGCAATGTGATGCAGCAGAGCAACATAGTGGTTTTTTTACATTTCACATGAAAATGCATCAAACAAATCGATGCATCCTGTTGTTGAAACAATCCAGTTCATTCATTCAGTATAGTTAATATAGTCTATATGCTTCCAAACCCTGCATAACCAACTGCATTGTCACGCACAATACATGCATACATACATACATACATACACAGTGAAGCTGGCAGCAGCCACACACTGCAAAGATGGACTCTCTGTAGAAGGTAAAAACCCCTGCCCTGCCCTGCCTACGTAACGCGCTGTGTCCACGCCCCGTGTATTTCAGCTGTTACTGTCAACAAATTTCACGAAAAGACCAAAGACAACAACGTGTTAGTCCATCTCTCAACACTGCCTGATGTTCCTCTACAGCTCTTAGCTTGAGGCCCAGCGGTTCCAGTGGTGAAAATGCTTACAAATACATAATCTAAGTTTCATTTCTGGTTTAACCGCAGCAAAGCAGGGACCAGAAAGTCTGTATCTGACTGACTTACAATGACTGTCTAAGTGATGAAGATACATCATCGGTCAGTCTCCTGATGAGACGAGTTGAAACAGGCAACTTCTTGTTTTATGACGTTCTGGACCACAAAATTTTAATATCTCGTCTAGAACACTGGGTGGGTATTTTAGGGGTTCAGCACTGGAGTGGTTTTGATCCTACGTAGCAGACCGAACCTTCAGTGTCAATATTGGTGACTTCACATCCCCTTGTGTGTCCCTCTCATGTGGGGTACCACAAGGTTCGGTCTTAGGCCCTCTTCTGTTCTCACTATATTTGCTCCCACTGGGGTCCATTTTATGCAAAAACAGTATATCTTTCAACTGCTATGCAGATGACAGATATATGCCAGATTTACTTGCCCCTTAAAAGAAAAATGCACTTTCCTTGGGACCACTTTTTAAGTGTCTTAATGACTTAAAGGCCTGTATGGCACTAAACTTTTTAAACAAAACAGAGGTGATGGTCTTTAATGGTACTGTTAGGACCCCACCCGTTGATTTGGGTTCATTGGCTCAGTATACTAAACCAACCATCAAAAACCTTGGGGTAATAATGGATCCTGGGCTTAATCTCGACAGTCAGATTAGGGCAGTTGTGAAGTCGAGTTTCTTTCAACTGAGGCAGCTAGCAAAAATAAAACCTCTTCTGTCAAGCCAACACTTATAAATGATAATCCACGCCTTTGTAACTAGTCGGCTAGACTATTGCGACATCCGCCGTCACCCGCCTCCAGATGGTGCAAAATGCCGCCGCACGCCTTTTAAGTGGCACAAACAAATGTGAGCACATTTCCCCTATTTTAACCGTGTTACACTGGCTGCCCATACATTTTGGGATCCATTTTAAAATTCTTTTATTTGTTTTTAAGTCTCTTAATGGCCTCGCCCCACTATACCTCTCTGAGCTGCTAGAGCCATACACTCCTACACGCCCTCTCAGGTCAGCTGACCAGCTGCTCCTAAAAGTTCCCAAAACGACAAGCAGGCTCAGAGGGGACCGCACTTTCTAAGTTGTAGCACCAAAACTATGGAATGACCTGCCTCTTGACATCAGACAAGTTCCATCACTGCATGTTTTTAAAAAGCGCCTTTTCTCCATGGCCTTTGATCCCGCATAAATTGATGTCTTTTAATTTGCTATTACTCATTTTATTGACTAATTTTACTTATGTGCTGTGCCTTAAAATGTTTTATTGGTTTTATATTGTGTTATTTTATTGCACTTTTATGTTTTTATCTTTATTGTTTTTATTATGCTTTGTTTTATGTCTTATGCCTATTGTACACTTTATGTTTAATTGTATACAGCACTTTAGGCCACTGGGTTTTTAAAGTGCTTTATAAATAAAGTTGGTATGGTATGGTATGGTATGGTATGGTATGGTATGGTATGGTATGGTATGGTTCTGCAACATTAAAAAACCCTGATGATTCACACCAATACAACTAGATGAGATGGTGTATCATCTCTATGCAACAACTCTCTGCAATGACATTCTTTATGTCAGTGCCAGACCTTTCTATGAAATAGGCTTATATTAGACACAGGTCTTTATTTCTAATTCATTCTGTTTGATACCTGCCTTTGGTCATGCTATAGTGACAAGCTTTCATCTTTTCTGATTCTGAGCCTAAATCATTCAGTCAAAAAAAAAAAAAAATTGAAAACCATAAAGTCCCTCTCAAGCTGGCAGCGGACGTCACTATGACATTACAAGGATGTTGGACTCTTTCATTGGAAATGTCTAACGCTTTAGCAGTAACATCATGGCATTCTGATGTTGGGTTTTGGTCTCCATACCTTACCACTACAGGTTGTTATTGTATGTCAAGATAACGTTGGGCATGACAAGTTTGGAAGACGCTGGATTTCGATTACTTCACAACACAACATAAAAACGGGCCTTCGTATTGTTTAGATACCTGAGAAGCACTGCAGAAGTAATGCTGTAGTAACAGCTGGAATAGTAGTGGCAACACTGCAGTTGCACATGCAGTATGTGTATGTGAAATAGTATAATATGAGCAGAAGTGACAGTACCAACAGGAGACGTAGCAGCAGTAACATTAACAGGCCTTGGAAGTAGAAAGTGTACCTCAGGCAGTTTGCTCCAGTTGAAGGACTTGAGTGGGTTAGCTGGCCGAGGAATATTCTTCTTCGGGGCAGTGCTTAGTGGAGCTCCTGGTGGAGGAGGTGGGGCAATTGGAACCATACCAAAAGCTGGTGGGCCCCCTGGAGGAGGCGGAGGCGGTGGTGGAGGAGGAGGAGGAACAGGGACGGACGGAACAGGACCAGGGATAACCAAACTACCAGAAGTCACAGGAGGTCCTCCTGGAACACTGGAAGTCTGACAAGACAACAGGATAGTTTTCATTATGAACAGCTGACCAAGACATGATCATCCTGAAACTGGGATCTTTTGAGAAAATAAATGTATGTCATGTCGGTGAACTTACGGAGCTGAGCTGCTGCAGCTGAGCAGAAAGTTCTGCCACTTGTTGTTTAGCTTGCTTGTTCTCATTGCTCTCTCGTTCCAGTTTGTCTTTCATTTTGTTCAGCATGACCATCATGTCTTCCTTCTCCTTGTTCTTGGCCTCACACTCCCTCTCTTTCTTTTCAAACCGCTGCTGTAAGTTGTGATGCTCTGGAGAGAAGAGAAGGTGAGACAGCTAGAGACAAGTGACTTACAGGAGGTCGTTCATTCTGCAAACTATGGTTGAGTTATTAGAAATGTTCATCAAGCTGATAAACAAACAAGTAGCCTTACTTTCTGCATCTTGACTTCTTTACCATGATTATGGCTCTGACTTGTATTGCGTGCTTGGACCTTGATGTTTGTTTCGTTGATCCATAGTGAAATTAGCAAAGTGCAACATACTTTGTATTGTTTTTGATTGTTCATGTGTACATGAAAACCTGCAGTGATTATGGGAACAATATATATATTTAAAATGACTGGTCCAGTCCAGCTCTACATCATTTGTGTTTGTAACAGGTTGCAAAGTTCCAGTCCCCTCTGCAGACTTGCAGAATGTATACCACAGTAAAGTATATGTGCGTTTACCTTTTCTCATTTTATCAGCTTGTTCTTTCCATTGTTTGACCTCACTCTCCTTGACAAGCCTGCAGACACAAACACACACACACACACACACACACACAACTGAACTGAACTGAAGTTCTCCAACATGAGGTGATCTACGACCATTACTATGACTACTAGTGGTGCCCTCAGAAATTTTTTGGAGGAGTGGCCAGATGGGGCCACTGACGATTTTGGGATGACATACCAAAACCAAAAGCCATAATTGAATTTTAGGAATTCCATTATGCCGTTGTAGTATACAGGCTAGCTGAAAATTATGACAATATGAGGGTAAGGGAAACTTACTTACTGATGCACTTTGGTTTCTTATTTGAAATTTAAGGTGTGCTGATGGAGTCCATTTGTCAATTCAAGCACCGAGTAACATTACAAGTAAATGTTCCACCATAAAAGTTGTCAGCAGTCGGCCCAGTGAATTAAGTTATTTTTTTCTCAGTCTACAGCTGCTGTAAGAGGCAGCAGAACATCCTTTTATTTTATTGTTGTAGTTTACTAATGCATGTAAGACTTGCCATGGTATGAACAGGGGTTACATAAGCTTCAAAACCAGCCTCAACTCAGCCCTGAGCAAGAGTCACCGTCTGCTATTTACCAAACAACGGACTGTTTTTAGCTCCACCTTTTAGTACCAGATCTGTGTGCTAAGTACCCCAACAGATGGGTGACCAAAAATGGGGACGGTAAGGAACGGTTCCACTGGTACCGTCCACAACTTTTCACAGTGGAAACAATAAAAATGGGTAACGATCTGAACTAAACCATACCAGACTGCTTGGTGGTCCATGTGTACCCATGAGTCACCCCTAAACCTGAGAAGGCTTGTTCCCAGTAAATGTTTTGTTCCTTATAATCAATGTACTGACCATTGACCATGCCATTAGTTTTTATTGGCTTATTCAAACAACTGAGCAACCTTTAAGTAACCTTAATTCTTGACTGAATGTAGAAGGTAACTAGAAGCTGTCTGTGCTTATCGTAGAGCACTATTGCCCTGGAGCTATTTAAATATGTCATCATTACTAAAAACTGAAAAGCGTGCAGCACTAATCAAGTCCTAAAGTTAGGAACCCAGAAAACTTACATGCGCACGATATTTTTCACGTTGAAGTCCTCCAGTGGAGCAACATCAGGGTTTTCACCTTTGTCCGTCTGCAGAACCAGCTGCTGAACTATCCGATCCAACAACACCCAGTACTGAAGAGTGGTACTGTTCTGCTTATCTGCAGATAGACAGACAGACAGACAGAGAAGAGTCAACAGATGGACAAGCTGCTGCTGTCGTGGATCATTCATGGCAATTATAAAAAGAATATTATTAATAATGCAATTGTAGGCAGACAGCCAGTCTTACATGGCATCATGAGACAGTGCTGCAGTGCAGACAGGAGGTGAGGGTAGGCTTCAGTATGGCTCAGATTCTTCCTGATCAGCTCAAACATCTGGCTGGCACTTTTAGTTTCTATATGGACCTGAAACAAATGATATTAATCAGCAGGTTTATAACACAGTGTACAGCTAATTTGCATTTTTACACTTTATTTAACATCAAAAAGAAAAGTAACGCTGAAGACAAGCTGGGTCAAGTGTGTTTTATTATAAAGGAACACTGGAATACACTACTCCTGAGTGTCTTTTCATCCTTAAGAGCTACTTGGATTTCAGCTGCTTACTAGATCTAAAGGATGTAAAACAAAGAAAATCTACACAGCCCAAGAATTAAGGGAACACTTAATCCTCACAGTATAACACCAAGTCAGTTAAACTTCAGGGATATCAATCTGTTCATTTAGGTGCAATGAAGAAGCAAAAGCAAGACAACCACCAAAAAGGGAATGGTTTTACAGTTGCTCTCTCCTTATCCTTCCTGACTGATTCTTCTCTAGTTTTGTGTTCTGCTAGTGTCCTAGTCACTACTGGTAACATTAGGCTGTAACTGCTGCCCAGTCAGGTTGCACAGGTAGTCCAGCTCATCCAGAATGGAACATCCATACATGCGGTTGCAACAAGGTTTGCTGTGTCTCCCTGCACAGTCTCAAGAGCATGGACGAGATACCAGGAGAGTGGACATTACACAAGGAGAGCTGGACAGGGCTGTAGAAGGTCATCAACCCAGCAGCAGGACCGGTTTCTGCTCCTTTGTGCGAGGAGGGACAGGAGGAGCACTGTCAGAGCCCTACAAAATGACCTCCAGCAGGCTCCTGGTGTGCATGTTTCTGACCAAACTGTGAGAAACAGACTGCATAAGAGTGGCATGAAGGCCCAACGTCCTTTAGTGGGACCTGTGCTCACAGCCCAGCACCGTGCAGCTCAACTGGCATTTGCCAGCAAACAGAACTGGCTAGTCCCCATCTTTGCCCTGTTCTCCTCACAGAAAAAAAGCAGGTTCACACTGAGCACATGTGACAGGCATAAAAGAGTCTAGAGACGCCATGGTTAACGTTATGCTGCCTGTAACATCATCCAGCATGACCGGCTTGGTAGTGGGTGGTCTGGGGAGGCATATCCTTGAAAAGTCGCACAGACCTCCATGCCATAGCCAACAGTACCCTGGATGCTATTAGGTACTGGGATGAAATCCTCAGAGTGATTGTCAGACCTTACGCTGGTGCAGTGGGCCCTGGGTTCCTCCTGGTGCTGGACAATAGCTGGCCTCATGTGGCCAGAGTGATTAGGCAGTTCCTGGATGATGAAGGCATTGATGCCATTGACTGGCCCTCTTGTTCCTCTGAACTACATCCAGTTCCTATGGGACACAATGTATTGGTGCATCCTATGCTGCCAAGTACCACCACAGACTGTCCAGGAGCTAACTGATGCCCTGATCCAGGTCTGGGAGGAGATCCCCTAGGACACCATCCGCCGACTTTTCAGGAGCATGCCCAGAAGTTGTCGGGGGTGTATACAGGCACACAGGGGCTGTACACACTACTGAGTCACATTATGGGTTGCCGTTATAAAATTCACACACATTGGATCAGCCTGTGATTTTAATTCTTACCTTGATTTTTGGTGCTCAGTTTTGGTTTCCATTGACCATTGTTGCATCATTTTGTTCTCAACAAATTATACAATGTACATCAGTAAAGATTCAACTCAAATAATTCATTCATCAAGATCTGATGTGTGATTTAAATGTTCCTTTGATTTTTTTGAGCAGTGTATATAAAGGTTTGTCTGAAATGACTTACAGCATCAAACTGTTTGGACATCAGGAGTTCATCTTCATTCCTCAGCATCTCAAAGAAGTCCAGATGTCTGTTAACAGCATAAACATAACAACTGAACTGAGAAAGCTATTTAAAATCAAAGTATTTAAAAGTACAAACATGTTTTCTGACCTTTTATGTACATGTTAGTTCAAAGTCAAATAGTAGTAATGTTTCAATATGCTAGCACCCTTTGGTGCACCTGATGTACCTGTTTAGAGTGGCGTTGTCATGGGAGCGTAGCTTGTCGATGACCGGCTGAATGCCCAACATCAGAAACTCATAGCGTAAATGGATACGGAACTCCAGACTGGTCTAAAAACACACACACACACACACACACACACATGCACACACAACATTGCCATGTTGAGTTATTGTCCAACAGGAAGGGAATAGATGCAAAGAAGAAAGTGATAGTTATAGAAATGTCTAAAACTTGTTTTGCAACCTTGTCTAAACCTGAGTGTCTGCGATACATAAATGTTGATGACCGCCATGTCACTCTACCTGCATCAAAGTGACCCAACACAATGGCCGGATTTTATAGCTATCTGGATCACGATACCCAGTGATATCATATCCCATGAAATGATGAGCTAGTAATTCATGTATTATCCTCCGTTTTTGGAAGGCTGTAATTATGTGACAAATGTGCTGATGGGAGTTAAGGAGGAAGTAGTCTCCATAAGGATGTAGCTTGGGGTTCTGGATGGGTCACAAAGAATGGGACTTTCTCCAGGTGACTGGTGTTTGGAACTGTGTGAAACCAAGTGAACTTTGAATCATTTGAAGGGGGGTTGTTACCATGTTTCTCTTCCTAACCTAACCACAGTATTTTTCCTGCCTGAACCTAACCTCCATAACTTTATGTTAGATACGTAACTTTACATTAAATTTGCGACATCATTCGTGGGGAGCTAATTCATATGATATCATATATCAGTATACATTAACTGCTGGTTTGACGTGCACATTTCCACCTGGTTTTAAATTATCTATCTCAAGGAAAAGTGGTATCATATCTATCATCTTATAGTATCATGCTGCATCATAAACCAACTCCTAAAAGACATCTGACATGATAAAATGATCCTATTTACAACAAAGCAGAGACACATAGATGTTTCCTCACCTCTCCTGCTCCCTGGCTGAGCACAGCATTGATGAAGGACATAATGGCAGTCTTCAGATTAACTTCATCTCTGTAGCGGCCTGTGGATCTATCCAAGTCTGTCACCAGGGTCTGCAAACAGAGCAAAATATATTCAAGTGAAACCATCATAAAACATTTGTATCATAAATAGTTTTTGGTCTTTTTTATGTTTGTGAGATATCAGATAACCCTCAAAATTACAGTAGAAATCACTATAAATTGTAATATGAAGTTGATGCATATTTGAGGCATAAAATTAGTCATCTTAACAGAGAAAATGTTACTTTAAACTTTGATTTACTAACTTTAACGTGTCAACACATTAGTTACCAGTGGGGCTTATTCTTCTGAAACAGACTGAATATGGTGAGCAAGGCAGAGATATCCACCCCAGTTTATTTTTCATAAGAAGCTATTTTAAGCTATATGCTATTTTAATAAGAAGCAACAATTTCCTGTGGTGAAGCATGATGGGATTGCCTTGAGTGAAAGAAGGGCAAGCAGTGCAGAGAGCTAAGTTCAAATATATTAACAGTAGGCTAGAAATCTAGTTGGTTATGGTATCAGCATCTAACATCCGTCTTCTATTTGCAATGACTTTATTGCTGAAGCCCAAACAGATGCATTCTCTGCAACAATCTGTATGTCATTTGTCTAGTAGTGCTTTGCTATTGATTATTATAATCAGCATTTTATTAATCAATAATAATAACATATTGTCTATGGCGCACAAAGAGACTTCTCCTGGTGACATGGTTTGCTCTGAGTGTTAATGGAGCTATATCTATGTCTATGGTTCTCAACATGGACATCGACGCACAGAGGCACACTTGAGCAGTGGTATGAGATGACCCATACAGCAGCATTTGTTGACACTCTGGACACCTACAGTCATAAAAATAGCAAGAAAGTCTGTATAGAATGGGCAGGAGGGGAGGTGGATGGGTTAAACAAACACTGGACTTTCACCAGGGAGCCGACTGTTCATGTCCTGTGTGAAACCAAAAGTCAATGAAGTTGTTTTAATAACAGCGTAGTGTGCTAGTATGTGTTGTATACTATGCTAGTGATGTATGTCATGTTACGTTACATTACGTTGGTAACAATCGTGTTTATTTTAAGCCAAACCATGATGTTTTTACTAAACCTTACCACTTGCTTTTGATGCCTAAACCTTAGAAAGTGAACCTACATATTTTACCTATGTTTATTTGAAAAAACAAGAAGGCATTTAACAAACTGTACACTTCCTGATGCATGTAATGAGCACTAATTGACACTCCAAAACTGATGCAGGAGGGTACCTAGTGCATCATATTTTGATGTGACAGGCCACTGACCTAACGTCAGTATTTGACAAGTTGAGAGTGAGAACTGATTAGCCAGCCAGTGTAGAGACACATGCACAGACACATTCACATGGTCACACCATCTACCACAACAACTAACAGAGAAGCTTGAATTACAGCACACACACAGAGGTGGTGTGATTTAATTCTATGCTTGGGATGCCATTACTCCACTATATCTATACATAGCAAATAGTTACATGCTGCTATATTAATGCTCTGAATATTGTAGAATTCCTTTAAGCTTTGTGTCATCATGTCTAGACGTCAGAATCTATCTCCTCCACGCTTCCGTGAGCGCCAGCAGAAAATGAAACAGAGCACAAACAAATGAAGCGCAAGCGAACCTGAAAGCGTGTTCTCTCTGAGGCATATTTCTGGTAGTGCAGCATGGCTTCTAGTACTTTCTTATGGCCTCCTGGCACCAAACATACTGCACCAAGGATCTCTAACACTGCAACCTAAGGAGAGAAAGAAGATCAGACAATTACAAATGCGAGGGAGAAAGAATTTCATAATTATTTACTGGCACATGGTGATGTTAGATGGCCAAGTATTGATTGTTTGATTGAAGTAAAAGTCTAACCTAATAGAAATAGTAATAAAAAATGTGTGAGAAACACTCAGTTTGGAAAAGAACCATGAAGACTGAGCTCTGCAGGCAGTTCCTTCCATCTCATGACTGGTTTTTGTCAGTTGTGAGACCCTATATAGACAGGTGTTTGCTTCTCAAAACCATGTCCAATCAACTGAATCTACCATAGGTGGACTCCATTCAAGGTGCTTAAACATCTCAAAGGTGATCGAGAGAAACGAGAGGCACCTGAGCTAAATATCAAATGTCATAGCAAAGGGTCTCTGACATTTCATTGTTTTCTATTCAGTATATTTGCATTTGAACATTACAAGCCGACTTTGGCTTTGTTATTCTGGGGTATCGATTGCACTGTGTGTACCTTGGTTTTGATGCTTTCAGTGGTGAGACTCTGTGCGATGATATTAATGCTCTCACAGTGACCCAGGACATGAGCTCTGCCCTGAGAGTTGTTCATCAGAGCTTTGATGCAGCCAATCAGTGAGGTGTGGACCTGAGAGTTGGTGGTCTCGTAGTCCATTGACTTGAGGAAATTCAAGATACAAGACAGGCCGTCCAACTCAATGAATCGTGTCACAAAACTGAAGGAGGTAAATCAGAATGGTAAAGATTATTCTTTAGGTCCCTGCAGTACAGGGAGGACGAAATAAAGCTTTGGTAAATTTCTGTATTTCCAGAATAACGTGTGTTAGAACTGGAATCGTACCTCATTGGCTGTGTTCTAAGCGCTGTCTTTAGATCATCCACGATATAATGTCTTCCCTGCTCTTCATCATCCTCCAGTGACAGCAGAGTCTTCCTCTGGGAAAAGACAGGATAAACTAAATAACGCCAGTTTTTCATTATTCCAAATATGCTGTATATTCGCTCAAAGGCCATGATGGAGACAGTTTGGCTCTGTCCCTTTGACTAATACAACCAAATGTTGGTAGTGTAGTATCAATCAGTCTTAAAACTCACATTTTTTTTTAAATGTATTCAAAGTGTTTCCATAAAAATCATCAATATTTCCACATTTTATAAATAGAATTGGTAATAAAGCAAAATCTGTCTGTCTGTGAATAAACTGATGAACAGAATAAAAACAGAGTGTAACTCACAGCAGCCATGACCCTGAGCTGGTCAATATAATACTCTGGCCATCTGGTTGCTCCCTTATTCACCTCTGCCTCCTGCAATACACACATATACACACAAAGAGGTCAGTGTCATGGATATGCTTACATATAATAGACAACAAAGCCATGTGTGTGATCTTGCCTATTAGCCCCTTTATTGATATTAGCATCTACTACCAATTAGAGGTACTTTATCTTAAAAGGGGACCTATTATGTTTTTTTTTTATTTTCTGTCATATTTATGATGTTACAGTGACAGATGTTCATATTAAATGTGGCTGAAGTTTCAAATAATGACATGAACATATGTAAAAGTAATCCCTTTATATGGCCATCTGCTCCAGGCATGCATGTGTTTACATTACATAGCCTACATTGCTACAATAAGCTACATTCTAACGTCAGGGAAACATGCAATCTTGTTTGTCGATGTTGTCAATTTTTCCCTGATTTTGGATCGTTTTCCTGCTGGAACATGTCCAGTTGGGCGTAGGAACTTTTAAGGGTGATTTTTCACGATAAAAAAATGCCGCCATTCTCCATTACAATCATTGCTGTAATGACAGTGCTATGCTGACGACACCCAGCTCTATCTTCCCCTCAAGCCAGAAGACCAATACAAACTCACCATTATCTTCAACTGCATAAATGAAATAAAGTCCTGGATGGCAGTAAACTTCCTTCAACTAAATGAAGCTAAATCCGAAATTATTGTCTTTGGCCCCTCTGACAACATCAACCTGATATCCAACAGTCTTGGCAACCTGTCCACTCTTATCAAATCTCACGTCAAAAACCTTGGTGTCATTTTCGATTCTGCACTCAAGTTTGATAAACAGGTCAACTCAGTAGTCAAAGCCAGTTTTTTCCAATTTCACACCATCACAAAAATCAAACCATTCCTCAGTTTCAAGGACCTAGAAAAGTCATCCATGCTTTCATTTCCACCCGCTTGGACTACCGCAACTCTCTGTAGACTGGAATTAATCAGTCATCTCTCTCCCATTTTCAAGTGGTACAAAACACTGCAGCCAGACTTTTGACAGGTATCTGCAAGAGAGACCACATCACCTCTGTCCTAGCCTCGCTCCACTGGCTGCCAGCACCGTATTGATTTTCAACTTCTTTTATTCACATACAAAGCCCTGATTGGAGTGGTCCCCTCCTACATGACAGAACTTTTAACCCCATACTCCACACCCAGACCCCTCAGGTTAGCGCTTATTTTAAACTCAGGGGTGACCGTGCCTTTGTGGTCGCAGCCCCCAGACTCTGGAACAGCATTGCCCCTCTCTGTCAGACTTGCCCCCTCCATCGACTCTTTTAAATCAAAGCTAAAAACGTTCCTGTTTACTAAAGCTTTTGAGTCCTCCTGATGTTGCCTTTGTCTTTATTTGTGCCTTGATCTATGTTGGTTGCTGTTTTTGTTCTGTTTATTATTTTACTTCACTTCTATCTCTTTTATTCATTTTTAACTGTGCAGCACTTTGGTCAACTCGGGTTGTTTTTAAATGTGCTTTATAAATAAATTTGACTTGACTTGAGAAATGCTGATCAATCAGAGCAGATGGCACTTTTTCATTTGGTGGGCTTAAAGAGACAGGCACTAAGAGTGTTTCAGACAGAGAGTATCACAGTGTTTTTGACTCCTAAAGCACATAAAGATGTTCTAGTAAAAACCCAAAATACAGCAACAAACTTGAAGATGAGACACTTCCCCACTGATGGCTTCTGCTTTCATAGAGCCTATTAGCTTCAAGAGGACACATGCAGGAGTTAGACTGAGAGAGAGTCATTGAATGATGAATGAATGATAAAATGAATAATAAAACAATGTCTAAGTTACTTGCCAGATTGTTTGGTCATTAACATGTGAAACTAAGGCAGTGTGATTTGCTAGCCAGGATACCTTTGTTTGCTCCACAGGCAATATTAAGACCTCAGTATGCTTCAAACTAAATAGCTGTATAATAAACTTCTGAAATGGGCTGAGGCCGACAAGTTTTGTAGCATTCTGAAACAATCTGACATTCTTCACAAACTCCTGTGAACAAGTGCAACATCATCAATCTCTTCTAGGAGAGACTGACAGTATGAGGTGTTGTATGATTCATCACTGTTCTCACCTCTCTCTGAGATCAGGCTTTTCACCACACCTTCGGGTGTTTCTTTTCTTTTCCAACATTTAAAAATACTTTAGCTATGTTCATGGCATGACGCAGTTCATTTGAAGCACACTGAACTCTTGTTGTCCCTTAGTTATAGTTTCTTACCATTCTTTTACTACAGTAGATCTGCCATTTTTTCTCTGCTGGCAAAGAAAACATGGCAGCTCTGTGCTCCTCTGTGAGGCCAAGCTCATCCTGGGATAGGAGACAGAAAGGGAGAATGATAAATATAAAGACATAAAAAGTCAGCTGTTGAATAATTATGGATATTTGAAGGCCTCTCTGGTGTTGTACTCACCACCAGCTCAGTGAACATAGAGTCCAGCTCTTGAGGGGGGGGCATGGGCAGGGTGGGCTCCATAGCCACAGTGTTGAGGTTATCATGGCAGTAGGTGATCTCTGGTTGTTCACTTCCTTTGAAGCAACAAGAAAACAGAGAGGACAGGCTACGCCCCTGGGGCTGCTTCTGCCGGGACGCCATGGTTACAGCGGGGACCTCAGCAGAAGGATTGACTGAAGAGGAAGACAAACAGTGTTAGTATTCAGATGTGTTGTCATTTACTCCCTGCTGGTACTGGTGATGCATTTTGCAGCAATACCTACAGTCAGAGATCAGACAAGCTGAGGTCAAGCAAATACTATATTTGGGTAACTTTTGAATGATGTGTATAGTTTATAGTTTAATTTTTTTTGCACAATTAAACACAAAAAAGACAAGAAAAATTAATGTGCAGGGAGAGGCAAAAAAACGTGTGTGTGTGTGTGTGTGTGTGTGTGTGTGTGTGTGTGTGTGTGTGTGTGTGTGCATGAGGGGGACAATAGTTTATGCTGTTTTGACCCTCAAGCAATAAAAATGCATCATAATGACTAAAACAAATCAAAACTTGGGCATTAATAAGAGTAGGAAAACCCATTACAAAACAGCAGTTACATATTTTTTCGGGCATTTTTTGTAACACTTCATAGCGATACAGGTTTTTACCAGGTGGAAGAAATCATTACATAGTTATGTTCTGCTAAATTTTATTGAAAATTGACCTCTACACTCGATGCATCTCAATAGACTCAATTGAAATTTTGGATAAATCTTTGGTGTACCTTTTTTGGCCACTGAAAATAATCAAGTTAGACTTAAATTCAAAGATCATTTATTTAATCTGAACCATATAGCACAGGCAGTTAAACCAGCATTGGCATCTTTGACCAGTGAATAAAATTTGAATTGGAGAGAACAAGGGTTGTGTCCTCTGCAAACATTATTGGGGAAAGCATATTTGAGACATTAGATAACTCATTTATATAATAATAATAATGATAATAATACATTTTATTTACTCAAAGACACTTTATATTGGTTAAATGAGGATATGGATGAGGAATACTTATTGTCCAAGAATGGATCTCTGCGGAATACCACAGGGTTATCTAGCCTGTAGCATCATAAAAAACATATTTATAGAATTTTTCTAATAAAAGGGGGGTTGATGGTTTACTGTATCAAAAGCCCTTGAAATGTCAATGAAAATACTACATGTATACTCATTGTTCTCAAGTGCAGAGTTAACTTTACTGATGTTTGTACAGAACTGAATTTGAATCTAAGTGAAAATGAATGTATTTATTTTTTTTTCTAAAATAATTAATAAGCATGGCGAAATAGAGATGGGTCTATAGCTATTAAAACAACATAGATCATCTGCTTTAAACAAAGGGAAAACTTTGGCAACCTTTAAATCCACAGGCACAATGCCTGTTTTCAAAGAAAATAAAAAGATGTGAACCAGTGGCTGCAGTATAGACTGTTTCACCTATTTAACAAGATATACAGAAATATTGTCATGACCAGCTGATGATGATTTTAATTCATCAGTTATGTCACTTATTTCATGGATATCATGGGGCTTAAAAGAAGAGATAATAGGAAAGCTTCTTGGAATAAAATCCAGTGGATAACCAAGACAAGGAGGGACTTTATTTGTTAATTCATAACCAATGTTAACAAAAATAAATAAAAATCATTAAATGTTTGAGCTATATCAAATGGATTGTTGAAAGAATTTTTCCTATCCAAAAAGACTGGGGGTAACTCTGGTGTAGTCTTTTCTCTTTGCAGAAACTGATTCATGACTTTCCACATGGTTTTAATATCCTTTGAACACCTCTTAAATTCTTCACTGAATTTTTATTTGATTTTATTTTTTTGCCCATCTAACTCAATCAGTATATTTGTTTCTATAACATTTATAAACACTATGGGTAAGAGGAGTGGGATTTGAAACATGTTTTCTATAGATTTTTTTTCCTCAACAGCTTAAATAAATCAGCTGTAAACAAAAGCTTTTTCAAGCCTTGACTGTATTTCTTGATAGAACTGGTGGTGTCGAACACCAGCCTGTTTGTCTAAACTGGGAGTGCACCAAGGGACATGTATCTGATACACTGACTTGAAAAACTACCTTATGAAGCCCCATTTCAAAAAATCCAAACTATCCCTTTAGACCAAACTAAGGACAGCTCAAGAGACATCTAATAAAACTTGATATTGACGTGTCCTTGATATTTGATATATAATGTTTCTAATATCAGTTTAATAGACACTCTTTGACACAAAATGTACATCAACTGAGCAGCTCCATTAAACTCTTGTCTTGTGTAACTTTAGTTCTGTAAGCAAGCAAATGAACTCTGTACCTTTAAACATGGTGCAGCTGAGGAGTCTGACTTGTAATCATGCTTTTTGAAAAGATGCCTCCTACCTGCCTCTTAAACACCAATACAGAGAGCAAGCAGATGTATTTATTGGCCTGCACACCTAACATTGTGCATGCTGCACAAACACTTATCCTCCATTCATCAACAGCAACATGATCAAACACATACACACACAGCTATACACACACATATTCATTTGGGTGTGATTAACAAGCCACAACTGGAAGGGCTGTTGTTCACACAGCTGAGTCACAAGGTGTGGCTTGGAGCACTACCATCACAGGCCTGTGCTCGATCATTATTCAAGGTTTGATTTATGATAGAAACAGAACTTTGGTATGTTTGGCCACTAAAGGTAGTTTCAGTGGTGCTGTGAATAACAGCAACATACTCAGCTCCTTACACTATCATAATGCAAATGCAGATGGTACAAAGTCAGCAAAGTCAGAGTCACAGCAAATATGTTTTCTCTTCACCAAGACTATCTTCCTGCAAAATACAACCCTGCGGGTAATTTATTCAAGCAGAAATTACAACCAATATGTACATTCAGTTTTAGAGGGTGACCTCTAGTGGCTGTAGTGATTATGACAGGAGCAAACCAGGAAGTCAGGTGAAGTTGTCATGTGATTTTTTTTCCAGTTCTGACCTTTTCACAGCATTACCCACATGTTTAAAAGTGCAACTGTTGATGTGATATATGAGCTAATCAGTCATTGACCCATAGTAAAGCTAATTAAAGCATGATCTCACTCCCAGGGCATCAAAATATGCTGCTTGGGAAGTTTCCTTGGCATTATTATAGTGACTCTGGGAGCACCCTGTAGCGTCTGTATAAGGTGCACTGGGCTTTCACCCACCTCCAATATAAACCCAGTGTTTGTGTCCCATGTAAAACTAAAAGTCAGCATTGAGTTATTTTGTCACATCAGTAGTTATGTGACTCTAGGGTGACCATATTTTGATTTCCAAAAAAGAGGACACTCGGCCGGCCACGACATAGCCTACTTAAATGATACTCGCAGTTTACTCAAAGATGCCTTATCATTTTAATATATTTAAAATTTATATGTATGGATAGAAAATTCAGTTATATTACAAAATAATATCTCTCAAAGACAGAAATTCAGATAGGCCCCAATAGGGGACACATACACACACTAGAGTGTGGTGATCCGAGCCCGACGGTACCTGACGGGTCGGGCCGGGTTTGGTCAAAAATGTAGCTATAAATTGTATTCGGGCTCAGGTTGGATTCGGTCAGCTTTCAGTGAAAATGTAGTGTAAAAATAAATAAAATCCTATTGTCTGTCTTGTTTATTGCTTGGGCACTGTTATTTACGTGACAACACCTGAACATAACACACACAGACACACATTGGCTGTTTGTTTCTACCTCTCCCCTCTCTGGAAGTCTCGGACCTCCAGCCGCCCGCCTCCGCCTTGATTAAACGCTGAAAATAAAATAAAAGAGGGAGACAGGTTTTTCCTATTTTATCTTATTTTGTTATATTTCTCCCTCTCCTCTCGCTAGAAGCGTCGAACCTCCCGCCTCCCGCTCCTGTCTCAAACACGGAGGTCTCCCTCTCCGCAGCTGAGCACCCACGGTGCACGCCCGGCCTGTGTGACACAAACTCAGCGCTTTGGTCATTAAATAATGTCGGGCTCGGTTCAGGTTTGGACAGAAATATGCTGCCCGTGCCGCTCTCTAACACACACAAACACACGGAAAACCGGACATTATCATCAGTTTATAAAAACCCCCGGACGCCCCGGATGGGACGCGAAAAGTGTCCGGGCAAAAGAGGACGTTTGGTCAGCCTATGTGACTCTACTGACATGACTAACTTCAGCACTGATTTTTTCCTAACCCTACAAAGTAGTTTTGTCACCTAAACCTAACCACCCACTCCTTACTCAGTTGGTCAACTTACTTGACTTACTGCTGAAGAGTTTTACATTAAGATACAACGTAAAAGGAAGCGTGCATCTACTTATGGACAGCAGGTTTGAGCTCATGACAGTGCAAGATGTAAATGTTAACGGCGTCCTCCTCGGTTGCACCAGTGGCGTGCTGCTCTCTGCTTTCGACACTGATGACAATCTGGTTAATACAGGAAATGCTGATTAATGATTGGTTCACTGCTGGTAAGTAAACGTTGGCTGTAATGTCGTTTTATGGTTAGACTGGACTGACAGGAGGTTTAGGAGCAGCAGGGTGGTTATGTGAAGCATGCTGACCTGACAGACAGGCAGAGGCAGAGACACACCCTGACCTTCAGCAGGAAGAAGATGTACTGATTAAGGACAGCTAAGATCAGTGATATGAGATGCTTGATTCAAGTCTGGAATTTGTACTGCTTTTAAATGAAAACGTCTCATCAAAAATCACACAAAAATGTCTGGAAGCAGTTCCCTGTAGGGTCAGGTCAGTTACATAGAATTCTAAAGGTACAATAGCATGTAGAGACGTATCTTCAGCTGATCTGCAATATTTACAAAAACCAAAGAAACCAACAAGGTTAGCCAACAATTAGCTACAACAGCTAATCCAGGGGGCTGATTATTGTGTTTGCTTTCTGCCAAATGGGAGTAGCAATGATAAATGTAACATCTAGAGAGGGTGCCTCGGAACACTAAAAGGTTGTCCAATCGGATAAGCAGAAGATCAGTGCTGAATTTCTACTGCATATTCAGCTCAACTCGACTCTACTGGACCTTCTTTTGGTGCCAGGTCGTTTCCCCTACTTTGTTTTCCACTGAGGATAGTACTCCCTCAGTAGCAGTTGGGATTCTTAGTTGATCGTTGCCGGAGGCATTATGTTGTTAGGTTGTCCATTCGTCCCATTCTTATGAATGTAATATCTCAAGAACACCTTCAGAAAATGTCTTCAAATTTGGCACAAACGGTCACTGAAACTCAAGAATGATCTGAATAGATTGTGTTTGTCAAAGGTCAAGGTCACTGTGACCTCACAAAACGTGTTTTTTTTCTCTAAAACTTAAGAATTCATACACTAACTATGACAAATATCTAACAGGATAAAATGAAGTGATGACATTTTATATTCAAAAGGTCAAAAGTGAACTTCACTGATCAAAAGTTAATGAAAAAAAAAATATTATTTACATAATATATATAATAATAATTTCTCAGCTCTTCTCTACTAATACTTTTAATTTTTCTCACTTCCCTTGCCCCCCTGAAGCTCTCAGATCCAAACCCATTGGTTCTTACTGAAGACAAAAATCTTTAAAAAATACCTCACATTGTCTTTTAATTGAAGGTGCTAAATATGTCCGCTGTTTTCCGTGGAGGCACGGGAGAAAAACAAAGTTTTCTTCATGAATTCAAGGTAACACAGCATGACAAAATAATATACAAATTGTTATTGTTGGGCAGTTAGAGTAATAACATTACTTTTCCAATAATGAGTAGTGTAACTAATTACTAAAAAGATTTCAGTGATAATATTACAGTTACCTCAAAACCAAACAACTTATTACTTGTTACTTTTGTTATCATGGCATTACTGACTTGAAATACAACATCACATCAGCAGATTAATTTTTGTAATCGTAGCACTGCACACAGTGCGCAGGCATGCTAGGTTGGAAGATGGAAACATTTACCTTAGCAGCTGGAAATATTTCCATTACTTTTATTTTGTTTGGAGGAAAGATGACTAGAACACTATTCATGTAAGTAGTTGTACTAAAACTCTTTCTACTGCAAAAAATACTTTCTCAAACCTCCAGTCTGAAACACCTCGGCTACCACGACCAACAGCACAACAACATAAAGCTCCAGGAAATACACCCCACCAAAGGTGAGCCCTTCTCCACTGCAAAGATCAGCAGTAGCCCTACACTGGCTTAACAACTTAAACTGGATTTTAATTGTGGGCAGCTGCAGGCTACAAAGAGTAAGAAAACTTGTGGGTGGACATGTGGTGGGTGTAATGTTGCTCCGTAAGTGACTCCCTGTCTTTTGGGCAGAACTTTGAGAAAGTACTGAGGGGCTGTGGCTTAGGGGTAGAGCGGGCTGTGCACTAATCAAAAGATCAGCGGTTCGATCACCGGCTCCTCCAGTCTGCATGTCGAAGTATGTGTGTAAAAAGCGCTTTGAGTGGTCAGATGACTTGAAAGATGCTATACAAATGCAGGTCCATTCAAAATTGCATTTTATCTAGCTTTAGCTGCACTTACCGGCAATTACTCTGACATTCACATAGAGGCACACATCTACATTTGGGGAGATACACAATTACCAATTTTATGGAGTGTAACAGAAAAGTAACAGCACAAGTAGTAGTGTAATGAATTACTGTTGGTAGGGAGTAATAAGTATTGTAATGTGATTGATTTTGGAAAGAGTAATGAGTAATATGTTACATTTTTAGAGTAACGAGCCCAACACTGCAAATGGTCACTTTGTGAGTGAAGTATTTCTTTAACAGTACAGTACATGAGTGAGTGTTGTGTTCCACCACTGGATGTTACTACAGAAGATTTTTTTGCCCATGGCTGTTAGTAGAGAAAAGGTCAGCAATGCCCACAGTCAGTAAGATGATCTCCTGGCGATCATAAAATCCAAAACTCATTTCATGGCAAACACATCATTGTTTCCATATCAAAGTGTCGGACAGATCGACTCACTGACAGACAACAAAATCACAAAGAACTAAAAACAGTGCACGTTTACAGCTGATGTCCATGCATGTGTTGTTGGTATAAAGCAGTATACACAGGCAGTGACCTTGCCTCAGTCATGTGAATGTGTTAAAGTAAGCTGCAGGACTCTAATAATGATCAGCACTGTGTGTGTGTGTGTGTGTGTGTGTGTGTGTGTGTGTGTGTGTGTGTGTGAGTGGTTATGTTGTGTATAGATTGATGATGACAGCGTTATAATTCATCCTGATGTTCAGATGGACCAGTCAGCTCAGAGTTCGCAGGGTTTAATCAATACTTTATTGATCATTGGAGGGAAAGCGTATTTTCTTTAGCCCCGCTTCCACACAGGAAGTCAAAGGTCAGTGTCAGTGACAGAACAGCAGCGCTGGAACTGGTGGGGATTCACGGTCTCACTCAAGGACGATTCAGCCTGTAAATGTTTGCTAGAGCGTGTTGTTTCCCAACAGTAATGTGTGTTGTTGATGAGGCTGCAAACCACATGGTCTCGTCCAGCAGAAAAACAGAAGCCTTCTCAATCTGTCTCCTGATGAGCCATTTCCATCTCACAGTCTGCAGTCCTCAGTCTCAATGGATAAGGCTGGTGTTATTCTATAGTTGTCATTTGTCAAAAGATCAAAACGAATAATGTCTCAGTCCATCTCTTAATACTTTCTCACTTCCCTTGTCCCCCCTGTAGCTCTCAGGTCCAAGCCCACTGGTTCTTACTGAAGACGTAAATCTTTAAAAACACTTCACCATTATAGTTTCATTTTGGACAAAAATGCTTATTAACTTCCTAAAACAACAGGACACTGCAGTTTTTACTAACTCAAACAAGGGGACTGTTGGGAACTATTTTCAGCTGCAGATTAATCCTCATCTGGTGTAGTATTTGAGACAGCAGGATGGTATGTGTGGGATTGACACAAAATAAACTACAGTGAGTAGAAGGAGGAGGGAGCTGGTGGTTTGGGAAGCATTTTTTCTCATTTCACATCATTTCATTTCTTAAGGCCCTGACACACCAAGCTGACGGTCAGCCATTGGCCAATGTCAGCCCATCAGTGAGGGTCTGTTGTTCTTGTTATGGCAGTGTGTCCTGCACTGTTGGCCCTTGTAAGGTTTTTTTGAGCTGATTCAGCATGGTGAGTTGAAGACTGTGGAGCCCATCAGTGAATGATATCATTCTGATTGGCAGAGGGAATGAGATCGATTAATAGTTGTTACATTAGGTAAGATTATTTTTTTATTATTTATTTTTAGCCATTGAGCTCTTTAGCGGAAACGGTTAATAATTGTTTTGTGTTATTGTTAACTGGTGCACAGTAAATATCCTATGTTCCTTTAACATTGAGTTGTGTTGTTAATGTGCTAACTGGCTAACTAGCATCTCCAATCCTACCTGTTGGTCTTCCAGTTTCCCTTTTTAATGATGAATACAGACTACCACAATCTGCTGGTGTGGAGAGTTATTTTCTCTCACGCAAGTGTGTGTACCAATTTATAGATGTGTCTTTTTAAATCAATGGGAAAAAGTTTTGGGCCACAATGACAGTTGGCTTCAAGGCCTTGCGCACTTCGTGGGGGCCTGATTAGGGCCAGATCTAAGGAAAAAAATGAGAGCAGGAAGTGTTTTCATTATAATGTCAATATGTTGAAAATTAAGTTGAAATGTTGAATACAAAGTCAAACTTTCAGTATCATTTTTTTTTGTGTGTTTGTTTGTTTTTACATTGCAGGAATAAAGTCAAAATGTCAAGAATAAAGTCAACTCCTCTGGTCCATCCAACACATTTTCACTCCAACCTTGTCACATATCGAGGTTTGGTCATGGACTTTTCACATCAAGATATGGCGTGCAAGGTACCCTGGGTGTGTTGGTTGCTGATGTTCTTGGATGCCGTGTCAACTTCTGCCTGTAACATGCTTTGTGCGTTTACAAAATACACTTCCATTTTCACAGGAAATGTACAGTTTGCATACAGTCTCTTTCAAAATAAACACATTACGTTGGTACAACACCGCAAATCAAAGTTTTTTTCCTTCAACGACAAACGCACATGGTTGGATAAAGCCACCATAAGCATGTGGTTGGATTTAGGAAAAAAGAACAGGGTTTGGCTTTACAATAACCAATCAAACATCAGCCTCCGGGGTAAAAGTCGGCAGCTGTTGGACCCATCCACCCTACTTGGACCTAACTTTCCTTGTTGTCCTGCCTCGTTTCCCCCTGATGCTGACGGGCTCTGTTACACAATAAGCTGGAACACTGGAATTCACTGAGCAAGTGCCAGTTTTTGACAACTTCAGAGTGAGACTGGGTTGCTCCATTATATTGTGTATTGTGATATATCATATCATCTCTGTGTTGCACACAGGTGTGGCCATTAACACCGTTGCATCTGTCCATTATCAGCTATTTCAGTTTAGACTTTAAACTTTCCAAGTTTGTGTGGTATTTCCTTCTGAACAGAAACAATTTTCGGCACAATTTCTTCAGAGTCCTAATACTTGTAAACACACCATGTTTCTGTGCTAAAACATGTGCTGGACACATTTTCCCCACAACTACAGCAGTTATTAGCACGAGCCTATGGCATTTTACATTGTACAGACTAGCCTAGCGGTTAGCAGGCTTTTCCTCTACTCATATGAAGCCAGTGACAACAGCAACATTTAACAAAGGTAACGTTACAAAATTCTGTTCCATTACAGCTCACAAGGTTCACTGATACAACAACTGTCTCATACTAAACACGTTCTCTAAACAAATACAATATGCTAACATTATTAGCACATGCTTATGGCATTTTACATTGTATAAATTGACCCGTTGCTAAGCCGCGACCCTTTGTGATGGTCCGACAAGCTGTTGGAGTTAAGCATGGGGCCCACACTGTAACTAACTGCACTCTCTGAGGAAATATTATAGTGTTTTTGGAAAAATGAAACAGTGATTCCAGAGAGAGCACACAGGTCTACAAAATGGCTTGAAGGATATATCCAGGATGTCAAACTCACTCAGCAGCAAAAGCAGGTTACAAAGCACAGAGATAGTCAGAGGCTAAAACCAAACTATAGGCTACAGATCACAGTGTAAAAGTGAACCACTACATCACTGCTGATCGCCACAGAAGACAATGAATATAAAAGGAAACTTTGCCGATACTGAACCAGCTGTGTGGCCCCTGTGCCTCCACCGCTGGACGGACAGGGATCTCCTGGGGAGGTCAAATAACGTTCATATGCGCACGATGCGATGACACACACCTGTTTGAATATCAGCAAAGTTTCCCTGCTTCCCTTCACTGGTTCCTGTACAGCAGGGTCGGCCTTTTTTTCACTGTTGTAATCATTAAAAGCAAAAGCAGCTTTTTTAATTCTGGAACCAGCGGTGCCAAAATCATTCTTCCCACTATGCAATTCTATCACAGCTGATTCAAGTGTGTCATCATCGTGTAACAGGTAGTGTGTTTTATACTATATTTTGGTACCTCCTCAGAATTTCACTGCAGACATTTTTATACATGCTGCCACATAATATCATAAATGAATATACTTTTTTTTTTCTCAAGTCAAACATTAGACTGCTTGAATGCCAATGAGCAGCTTACATCCGCCAGTTGGGAGCTGGTAGGTTTTCAGTCAGACATTTGACAGTAAAATGCACTTAGAACTATTTGGGTGCAGTGCAGCATCACGTTGTTGGTGTCTGTACACTTCTGCACAATACACATTATACTACAAGAATATTTCATAGGTGGCATTTTGAAACTTTCCCTCTTAAGCAGTTGGATGTGAAAGCCAACTCTGCACAGGCATTATTCTGCCCAGTGAAGCTCAGACATGTCAGACTGACTCTGCGTAGAAACAGTGACTAAAACACATATCTGAATGGAGGGAACTTCAGGTCTGAAGAAGTCTGCTGGCAAGGATCCTGTGATGTGATCCTCCAATCTGAAACATTCAACCTCCATTTTACAGTTTCAATAGTACAGGATCAGATAAGTGAATAATTAAAGCAGAACCAAACTGAAACTACAAACTAAATGCCACAGCAAGCCCATGCACATTTTATTTGAACTCCAAATATTTGCTCCAGATAGAAGATCTGTCAGGTTCCAAAATCCAACAACACAAACACTCAAGGTCAGACACAGAAACTTTTTAGTTTCACCTAGTTCAGCTCACTGACCACTGACTATTTACAGGGGAGTATTCACTTATTGTCATTACATATTTGATCTTTTTTTTTTTTCTTCTCTAACAGCATTTAGGTTTTAAAACAATGATGTTATAACACCCAGGGCTGTATTGTAGCTATCACTGAGGAACCACAGGTTATATCTTCTGAGCTGTTTCTGGGATTTTTTGATGTTTTAATGACCCAAGGAAGAGGTTACATTCTTCCGTAACACAATTACACACAGTTACAACCATTCACGCTCACATTCACACCTGTGGGCAATTTAGAGACACCAATTAACTTAACCTGCACGTCTTTGGACTGTGGGATGAATGTGGAGTACCTAGAGAAAACCTACACTGACACGAGGAGAACATGCAAACTGCACAGAAGGGCTCCCACACCTTGGATTTGAACCAGGAACCCTCTTGCTGTGAGGTGACAATGCTAACCAATGTAGCACTTCAATTTACCATTTACAATGTAACGTGAGTGATTTAGAACACATTTAAACACAGTTTCCTTCGGCTTATGGCCTAACACATTGTCCCATGGCCTGCTGGGAAACTCCACCCACTGAGTCAAATTAACTAGAAACTCAAATATTGTTGACCTAATATAAAAAACAAGGCATGAGCTCAAGCTCACAAGGGATGAGTTTGTGTGTCAAGTGAACATAAAGTTTTACGTTATTTTGACAATCCGGGGCATTTGTGTTGACTTTATATTAAAATGTTGTGTCATGGATGGATTGGGCTTTACAGTGTGGGTGCTCTCAGTGTCATCTAGAACATCTTTCACCATACATCGTCTGTGGAGCAGCTCCAAACTTTATATCCTATGACAGGTATGTCCAAAGTCTGGCCCAGGGGCCAATTGTGGCCCGCAGACCAATTTTAATTGGCCCTCGGCTTGACTTTCAAAATATACCATATGTGGCCCTTCACACAATAATGGTTAATCGAGCAAGATCACTTTGCATTTTTACCCCTCACCTCACAATGACAGGACTATCACACACTACATTGTAGACAGGCATCAAGTAAATGATTAAAAGATAAAAAATGGTTGCATTTGTCTCACTTTTTTTTTTTTTTAAACCCATGATTATTTTATCTGGCCCCCATTCAAAAAAGTTTGGGCACCGCTGCCCTATGACATCACAAAGTTTAGCGCTCTAGTTTTTGGATTTGGGAGAGAGAGAGATGTTTATATTTGCTAATATTTCTGGAGTGTCTTAAAAAAAAATCCTGAATTTTGAAACTGGATAAAGTTCCCCTTCACAGTTAGGGAAAGATCATGGAAAAAACAACACTGTAGTCATTACATAAATATTGTATTTTAAGATTGCCTTTTGGTGTAAAACAACTGAAATACATTGTCAGTGAACATTTTGCTGATACATTCAGTATCAGCATTTTTGCAACTGGCCAGGTACATTAATTTGCAACATTTTCTCATTATGTTAATAGAAAACATAATTTGCTATGCATTACGTTTCCATCAAAATCTATCTGCTGTTTTGAATTGGTTGTATATAAACTTGATTTCCAGGAGACAGAGCTGTACAGTACTGTACCCTGTGGGTATGTATTTAGAAAAATGCTGTTCCCTTACACTTAGTTTACATTTAAGTTACAGCAACTATTTTATTGGTTCTTGATTTATTCTGGTTTTTGCAGAGGGCTGGGTTGTGCTGGGGGACAGTTGGAGTGATATACTGTCATCATCTTCTACATAAAGTATGTGGATCATCATGAGTTTCTTACCTTTTTTATCTTCTATCTTCTATGTGATGCAAGGAGATGCCATGTTGAGCCTCAGCAGTGTGTGTAGCAGCAGTTCGCTGAACATTATATATTTTAGATGTTTTGTGTAATCCAAAGAAGTAAATGAGAAAAAAATATGTTTCGAAAAGGGAATAAAAATCTGATGAAGCTTCAACTCCACAGACACAGATTTGACTTGAAAATACAGCACCAAATCTGAAACTTAAATCAGCCTAAGGCACTTCCAGTAGAGCTAGAGTTGAATTCAAATGTTCAAACACAGTCCGCCATCCTGATCCACAAGAAGTTTGTTCAGTTAGAAAGTAGGTAAGCAGGAAATCCACAACAGAGAGAGATATCACCGGGAGCTGATTCAGACAGGCATTTCCTTAAAGACTGCAGGTGTCCAAGAAAATACAAATCCACTTATCTTCTCTTTTTCCTTGTTCAGTTCTGATGTGTTGAGAGTTGATCAGTGTGTGTGTGTGTGTGTGTGTGTGTGTGTGTGTGCGTGTGTCTGCCTTTCTGTTTCTCTGTCAGGCAGAATGTAGAGAGAAACTGACAGATCAGCCTGGGTGAGACTGTACAGTGTGTGGTGAGTTCAGAACACACACTACTGCATTCCTGGTGGAGGCAGTCACACCAAGACCTCACCCACTGCTTAGTGTGTGCATGTGCGTGCATGCGTGTGTGTGTGTGTGTGTGTGTGTGTGTGTGTGTGGGAGAGAGAGAGAGACAGAGAGAGAGACAGTCAAGTTGTAATATCTGTGCAGCGTCTCATCACGTCTGATAATGAGGAGATGTGGATCATGGTTCTTGCTGCACAGCCCTTTAGAACCAGTTTTACTAACTGTGTCCTTATTAGCATTGTTACGTCAGCAGCCTGCTCTCATGTGATCATGCTCTGTTGTCAACATATTACAAGTGATGGAAACACTGTCAGTGAGAAATGGCTGTCATTAGAAGCTTGTCTATTTGGATCAGAACTTTGCCAGGGCAGCTGTCCAAATGTAACTATTGTGTTGCTCCTTTTCTACCCACTGAATCTCAGGTTTTGCTGTTTGTTATTCTGATTTTTTTTTTTTTTTTTTACTTACTGTCATTTCTTACCAAAAAAAAAAATACTTAGATTACATGTTGACACTTGTTGGTACGGAAGCGTATTGCATTCACTTGACAAATAAAAAAAGCTCTGTTTTTCGGAGTATTTGTTTCTGTTTTTCGGAGTAATTTTTTCTGTTTTCGGAGTAATTTTTTCCCTGTTTTTGTCCTGAATGAGGAGACGAGATACTTCAAAATCTCGTGAGAAGCTCCCACCTGGCACCTCCAAGTGACCCCTGCATCCATGGTGACTCCTGCTCATGGATGTATTTTGCTCCTAGACAACTTCAACTACAGGATCAATAAGGGTAAGGCATGTAATTAGTTACACACAGGGTATGATAATCTAGCTATGTTTTCGACTGCATCCTTTTAGTGTACCCTTATCTCTCGCAAGATTTTGAAGTATATCATCTCCTCGTTCAGGAAAAATAATTACCACGAAAAACAGAAGAAAAAAAATATCACGAAAAACAGGGAAAAAATTACTCAGAAAAACAGGGCTTTTTTTATTTGTCAAGTGAATGCAATATGCTTCCATATGTTGGCACCATCTCCATTACAATTAACTGAGCAAACTCCATTCACTGTTGAAGGTGTAAGATGTGTTTAAAATCTCCACAAGAAGATAATGAGTGAAACTTAAGTGACATCAAATTACAGAATGAACTTTCATGCTTTCATGCTGGCATTTATTGTTGTAATTCTCCTAGTCATAAATAATTTGTCATCATTTTAACTCCATGTATATTTACTAGGGCTGTGAAAATAACATGTTCATTTTGATTAATTAATCACAGAAAAGTTAATGTGTTAAAAAAAAAAATGAACGCTGATTGATCGTGTTTCATGCTGCTCTTTGACCCGATGTGTCATTGAAGGCCACAGTGGTTTTGTCACATGATGGAGGCTGACGAGACAAAGCTGCTTGGCCCCGTGAATGGAACATTTACATGTAAAAAATGCCCAGATGGAACTGTTGATAGGAGCAATTTCTGCAGTAAGGCATTTCCATACCATCAGAGTACTTCAAGCCTGAAATATCACTTCAACGCAAAGCATTTAGTAGTGAACCCAGAGGTCCGGGCTAAAACAGCCTCTGATGCTAGCGCTAGCAGCCAGCCTCATCAAGCCACACTCGATCAGGCATTCAGACACAAACTGAGTAAATCTACCTGTGACCGACTAACTAACTCTCTTGCCAAATGGATTGCAATAGACTGCAGACCAGTTTCGGTGGTAGAGGAAAGGGGGACAATATGTCCAAAGTCCAGCAGCTTTACTACAACATATGTGCCAAAATTATTTTGAATTGAAATTTTTTAATACTAAAATTGATTTCTGCAATTAATTTAGATTAATTAATCACAGAGCATGTAATTCATTAGATACATTTTTAATCGCTTGTCAGCCCTTATATTTACATGTATAATAAAAATGACTCAATGATTCAACTTTTGAATTTATGTGTTTCTCATTAAAGTTACGGACACACCAAACCGACAGCAAAGAACTAGCGGAGACGAAAGCCAACTGTTGCGTCGTCTACGTCGCCTCACGTCGAACTGTGTCAGTTGTATTTGAACACACGGACTACATCCGACAGCCAAGTAGCATGTACGTTCTGCGCCTGTGTAAGAGAGAGCGGAGTGAGAGAGTGGTACATCCTGTCAGCCGAGGGGTTTCCTATCTGTGCAGCCGAGCACCGCAGCACCTCCACGGACTATTACATCCAGACGGTCCCGGTGCATCCTCCGCAGGCTCCACTTCACTCAGCTGCCCGATAAACCTGCTGCTTCTTCCCACTTTAACCTGAATAACAAACCAGGGCTCGGTGCTCCGGTTGGATCCAAACGGAGAGCTTGGGCTAGCTCAGAGACTAGCGGAGGCTAACTGGCTGTGCTTCCCTCCGGTCATGCTGCGGCTAACGCTCCACTAGCCGCTCCCAGATAGGTTTTATTCAGGTTAAAGTGGGAAGAAGCAGCGGGTCTGCGGGGCAGTGAAGTGGAGCCTGAGGAGGAAGCACCGGTTAGCCCCGGTTTCACTACAGGCAGATTCACTCGCTAAAGGGGCGAGGAAATAAAACCTGAACAGCTGATCAGAGTGATCTCTCTCACCGACAAGCTCCGCCGCCGATTCAACATGCTCAATCGGCCGAAAAGCCACTGACGCTGAAGTGCCGATGGTGCGGGACACACCGCAAAAACTAGGGCGGCAGACACTCACCGACGGCCCAACTTTGGTTGATGGCCGACTGTTGGCTTGGTGTGTCAGGACGTTTAGTCCATTAAAATATTGTGTAAAGCTGTTTTACCTCGGGATCACAGACACTGATGTAAAAAAATCCTTTCACGACAGCAGAAAACATACATTTCTGGTGCTTCTTCACTAAATATGGGAATCATAGCAGGTTCCACACATGCACTTAGAATGTCAATGGTCAGCATGTCCTCAGAGAAGAAAGCCTCAAACACATACACAAATGCTCAAACAACATCAGACACTGTCTCACACAATTTAAAATCCTACACAGACTCAGGCAAAAATACACAACATATATCCAAATGTGTCACCCACTTGTGATAAATGTCATTCCTCAGAAGCAACCCTTTCTCACAGCTTTGTCTTGTGGCCTAAGGTTGCATCTTTTTGGTCCGATGTCTTCAACAGCGTCTCAGAAACTATTCATATTTCACTAAAACCAGAACTCAACTCCTCACTGCCCAACTAAAATTCCTCTTCTACTATATCATTACGGCAAAAAGCTATTAATAATTTCATGTCAATGTCAAGATTCAGAGAAGTACAAGCACACCATTTAAAGCCGGACGTATCAGCATATAATTTAAAGGTAATCTACAACAAGTTCATTTAGAATGTCACAACACAGCTCATTGAAGGACAGAGAAAGGAAGACCAAATATGAATTGTAACTTACTATGAGACAAGAGAGAAAAGAAATATGAAAACTCGTAGAGACGGCTCAGGTGACATTACATCGTCTGTGATGGAATGTTGGCTGGTGAAGAGAACGAAACCAAATGTTACCAAAACAAACACGGTGGAGGCCAGAAGTCACCAGCCAAGTGTGGCAGGCTGTCAGAGCAGTTCTCTCTGAGGTTTCATTTTGGGCTTGTGTTTTATTTTAAATACATAGTCTCAGCTTTCAGAATATAAAACACTTATCACCAAATTCAGATGAAAAAAACAGTGCTGAAGCTTGTAAAGACATGATGACAAGCTGTGTACACTTATCAACTGCACCATGGCAGGGCAGTAGTCACTATATACATTGAGGGGGACACGTCCCCCCCAGTGTTCAGATATGCCCAAAATGTCCCCCCCAATATATAACTGAAACTGAAAAACATTGCTATTTCAGTCCTCCACACTGTGCTGCGTCACCTGTAGCAACAAGAGGCATATGTAAGGCTGCTGTTTGTGGACTACAGTTCTGCATTCAACATGATCCTACCCAGCAGACTCTTCACCAAGATGTCCAACCTGGGCATACAGCATAACACCTGCCTGTGGATTAAGGACTTCCTGACAAACTGGCCACAGTTGGTCAGGATGGGCCCTCACTGCTCCTCCACTCTGACACTCAGCACAGGAGCCCCACAAGGCTGCGTGCTAAGCCCCTTCCTCTACTCTCTGTACACTCATGACTGTGTACCATCTCACAACGCCACCACCATAGTTAAATTTGTAGATGGCACGACTGTGGTTGGGCTGATCACCAAAGGCGATGAGTCGGCCTACAGAGAGGAAGTACAGGGGCTGACAGTGTGCTGCAGAGAAAACAATCTGACTCTGAACTTCAAAAAAACAAAAGAACTCATAATTGACTTCAGGAAGAAGCAGGATGTCCATTTGCCACTATACATCAATGGGGAGTGGGTGGAGAGGGTGTCCAGCTTCAAATTCCTGGGCACACACATTACAGAGGACCTCACATGGACAGTACAGTACAGTACAGTACAGTACAGCACTGGTCAAAAGGGCCCAACAACGACTGTACTTCCTGAGAACGCTCAGGAAGATAAACCTGTCTCAGCAGCTCCTGAGGCAATTCTACTGCTGCTCAGTTGAGAGCATCCTCACGCATGGAATCCTGGTGTGGTATGGTAGCAGCTCTGCAGCAGACAAAAAATCCCTGCAGAGAGTCATAAAAAAAAAATGGCACAAAACATCATACCAGTGGACAACAGCTACCTGCCATAGAAGACATTTTCACCTGCTGCTGCCTGAAGAAGACACACAACATCCTAAAGGACTCATTTCACCCTGCCCATCACCTGTTTGAACTGTTACCCTCCAACAAACGCTACGGGTCCATCAGAACACGCACCACACGTTTTATGAACAGTTTCTATCCCAAAGCCATCACCATAATGAACTCTGAACTGAAAACAAACCCCCGGATCACATCACAACAAAATGTGCAATAATTTGTTTATGTGCAATAATTTTATGAGCACTTTATTTTATCTCTTTCAACTGCATAGGTTGGTATGATGAGTGTATGGTCTGTCTACTGTGTAGATGAGAGTATGAGTGATGGATGAATGCATTTATTTACTTATTCTTACTTTCCATTTATTTTTATTGAGTCTGATCTTGAATGCAACTGAATTTCGTTGTATGTTCTCTACAAGTAATCTAATCTGTTCTACAATAGGCAACCACATACCACCATCCGAAATAATGTAGTCATCATAATTATAACTAAACATAACAAATCCCCATGATTATTACTGTCGGTTCAAGTATTGCAGTTCTGCGTGTGGTTTGTCCAAGTGGAGTTGCCATAGCAGAATGCCAAGGCTGCCATCAACGTTGTTGCCAGACTGCTGTATGGGTAACGTTCCAGGCAGGCAATGTTAATTTGTCTCTCTGTTCATTACTGAATAAAAGTGGAAAATGAGAACGTAATATGAATGTTAGGCAGGCTATATTGTAGCTGTTTATTGTAATTTTGTAAAGTGTTATGAAATTTGTCGTGAATGGTTGCAGCGTATGTAACCACGTTATAATAGCTAGCTGGCTAGCTAGCTAACCATAACATCCATAACCTTTTGTGAAATATGAACTTGGAAGTGTCTCTCATAACGTTAGCGCTGCTTGTGTAATTTCACAGTAGGAAGAGGAAGGGTGGCAGAGACATTTTTTTTGGCCAGTCTTAGAAAAGAAGCAAAGTAAGTTAAGAGCAGTGAGAAAATGAGTAGCGTTACCCTATCAGTCGGATTATAGAAGTAACGTTAGTTATAAGGTACAGTAGCGTTAGTACAAAAAATGGGTACAGATTTGGTTCCCCTCCAATATTGACTCCATGGCTACAGCCTTGCACCATGGTACAACTCTGCACCACTCTCTCTCCCTCCCTCTATGTCTCCTTGAAATTATGAATAAAAGGCTTCACATTATAGTAAACAGACAAAGTCTAGGACAGTAGGTTTCAGTCTGGAGGGGGGACTGGAGCGTATCCCAGCTGATATTGGGTGTAGCTCACTACTGTGTCTGTGTTCATGCACACACACACACACACACACACACACACACACACACACACACACACACACACACACACACACATAAATGAATACCTTGATGACTAACTCCTACCCTCTCTCTGTTGTGTGTGTGTGTGTGTGTGTGTGTAATGAAGACAGGTAACATTCCATCACATTCAGCTTTTGTTTCGTCTTCAGTCTTAAACACCAGACTGATAGGTAATGTCAGCGTAGCTTGGATAAACCCATTATCTCTTAAGCTGTCACATTAACAGTTTGTTTCAAACCATCTGCATACACATGTCGATACTCTGCTGTCTGGGGTTAGTGGGCTGGAATTAAAATGGTGAGAACGTAGTTTTCAGATCTCCACTTCACTTACATACACCAAACTACACCAAACTTTCCAGTTTTATTCTTGTCTGTATTCTGAAAGGTTTTTACAGAGGTTTCAACATATATCATTCATAGATCATGAATTATGGAACATTTAATTTATAAAAAAAACGTAGCAAAAATACATTTAGATTAGATAGATATAATTTTTTTTCTGCTGACAATGTTTTCTGAGTGATAAAAAAAGAGAGATCCAAAACTCCCTCTGCAAAAACCCTTGACTTTAATGTGCCAACCAAATGAAACAAGAATTTTGAACCTGACTTTATCTAATGTTTAGACTTCTGTTCTGAAAATGTATATGTATGTGTGCATTGCATAATTTTCTTTGCATATTTAAACATAAAATGTGCATGTTGTGCTCCGTAATGAGCACAACACTCAAACTTATACTGTAGTATGAGAATGAGCAACACTGGAACATGTCTGCCAGTGAGTCGAACAAGACTGAAAAACTTATCCTGCTAGCTCCCCCCAAAGGACATTATTTTCATTACAGGCTCTGATATAAAAGCTCATGTAATGACATATTTAATGAGCTCTTGTGATGCACGCTGCATACCTTGACAGAATAACTATAATGCACATACTAGACTCTCATTGATACATCAGGTGCTTGAACTGATATTAAAAAGGTGCCTTTACTCTGAGCCCGCAGCTGCACAACATGTGGCTGTGATCTGAGGATCTGATGGTATGACTTCTGGCCATCGCATGTAAAATTCATAACACTTTAATCAACTAGAGAGTAAATCTTTTTCAAATTGGACCTTTACTCCGCAACATATGATCCGTAGTACAGTATATGCTTTACAATGGGTTTCCCAGTGAGTCCACATTTTGTGAGTCTGTCAGCAAAGCCAGCTGAGCATATGTTGTTATTTGATGTTAAGAGTTAGTTTATATGTAATTAAGAGTTATTCCACTGAGAAAAAATGCCACTGAAGGCAAGGTGTGGAAATTAAGTGAAAATAAATGAGATGTCACCTTGAATTTACAGTGAGAACACACTGGTTGGGCAACTATCACCTGTTTATACAACATTCCTTGGAGTCGCAGGTATCCTTGTGTGTGTGTGTGTGTGTGTGTGTGTGTGTGTGTGTGTGTGTGTATGTAGTGCAGTGTTTAACCAAAGACTTGTGCCTTCAGGTATTCATGGGCAAATGTGCCAGTGAGTACCAGCCCAGTTTAAGAACTGTATTATTATCTCAGTAAAGTCCTGTCCATTGGTTCCAGAAGGGGTTTTGACCAAAGCATAGCATCAGTAGTTGATGGCACTAACAAATGGCTGTGTATTAGCTGTGAACTGATGAATGACAGGGCTGGATATCGGTTCCATTTAGGTATTGACTGAAATAACCCAGTACCAAGTAGTATCAAAACTTCTCCAGTTAAATGATTACCTGCATTCAATCATTTTTGTACCCTAGACCTGGCACTGTTCTACTGTCATACCATTAAGAAAAATTTGATTGGAATTACTAACATTTAAATTCACATTTTGATGTCTCTGAAACAAACCTATTTTGAAAGTGTCTTAATGAAAGTCTAATCAGGTGTAATCAATAATAGTGTGGTTGATCTAGGGTGCATATGGGTCTTTAGAAGCAGGTCTACAGTGGTGGAATGCAACTAAGTGCATTTACATAAAGGAGCTGTGTATGACATCAGCACATTGATATAAAAGCAAATTATATACTCTGTAAAGACATAGTGGAGTCACACTTCCTCTTTTTGTGTTGCAATCAAAGCTTATCTGTTTGTTGTTTTGGTAGACGCTCTGATCACGTATGCGTGTTAGTGCCCATGTGCATCCAACTTGCTAGCTCATTGCTGCAGCTTTGCACTGTGCTCATATGGCCGCTGATATCGGGTCGGTGTTTTCACAGAGGAGTACCGCCCACCCTCCGTTAGTTTTGTTGGCACTGTACATGTGAATAACTCACATCATGCACACAGGAAATTGCTGAATTGATAAATGAGCTTCCGCCTGTGCGTCCTCCATCTCATACATCCCCGGTGGATCTGGTGGATCTCAATACTGATTGGTTGTTGTGGCACGAATTGGTCACTGGAGTTCAGATTTCTCATCCCTCGCAAATAAGTGTATAACACGAAATCACACTACTAGCTTAATTGACACTGCTTAATTTGTGTATTTCACGTTATTTGCGTTGCGTTCATCGTGCCACCCAGCGGGAATTTGCGTCTAATTGCGCCTTTACATTGACTCTACACGTAATTCACCGCCACAAATAGTTTTATTTGCGCCCGGTATAAACACAACATCAGAGTAAGAGAAAATGAAAAGGCAAAAGCCATCGAGAAGATGAAGTTTGTGAATTTGCACATACCGTATTCTATTATTCTTTTTCATTTATTGCGTCCGCCAAGGAGGTTATGTTTTCGCCGGCGTTGGTCTGTTTGTCTGCAAAATAACTCAAAAAGTTCTGAACGGATTTTGATGAAATTTTCAGGAAAGGTTGATAATGGGACAAGGAACAGATGATAAAATTTTGGTGATCAGTTGAAGCAAAATGGATAAGATAATAAAATGGCGGGAAATCCGAGCTGCCTGGTGGAGGTGTGCGCTCTCCGAGTGCTCTAGTTATTATTGTTTGTAAGTTGTTTATGTGTGTTAATTTCTCATAAACGCTCATTCCTCTAAGAAATAATAACAATAATATTTATTTATTTATTTATTATCTATTTATTTATTTGGTTGGGGGGGGGGGGGGGGGGCAAAAAAAATCTGACAGCTGTAGTTACTATATTTTACAGGTTTAGATTTTTACATACAAAACATATAAACTTGTAAAAGGTGATGCGCTGTTATATATATCTGAACACTCTGAGAGTTTTACTTTCATGTAAGTGTTCTCAGGGCAGAAAGGAATATGAACTGTAAAGACCAAACATAAATCAGAGTGGAATGAGAATGAGCTTCAATTTGAATTTTCAGGTCGTTTTCGAGGGTGCAAATGTCACAGTGTTAAAATGTTAAAAACATATACGAGACGATTTAACACCCACATTACCCCAAATGTTGCCCTCATTGGCTGTGTTCAGTACTATTAAAACAGGGTGCTGTCCTTTCCTGTCCTCTCTGATCTGCTGTCCTGCTTGTGTTTGTCTTTAAATAGCCCTGTAGGGTAACAGTCTTCAAAGACAGGTGACCTTTAGGGATCAGTGAACTGATAAAACTGCTTTGATGACACAGAGCAGCAGCTACCCTGCTCATCTAGGTGCTGTCCTTTTTCTTCTGGGTCTTTGAGTTCCATATAATGTCCTTATTTCCTGTAGAGAATGGTAAATGGATCTGCACTTGAATAGCGCCTTTCTAGTCTTCTGACCACTCAAAGCACTTTTTACACTACGAGTCACATTCACCCACACATTCACACACTGGTGGCCAAGGCTACCATACAAGGTGCCACCTGCTGTTCAGTTTTTTAACACACTCACACACCGATGGAGCAGCCATCAGGAGCAATTTGGGATTCAGTATCTTGCTCAAGGATATTCTGACATTCAGACTGGAGGACGCAAGGATCGAACTGCTGCTGTTCTGATTAGTGGACAACCCGCTCTACCCTCTGAGCAACAGCTACCCTTTGGTACTAATGATCAGGAAAATAAGGCAGAGCTGCCTGGCCCCTAATAAAAAAATGTAACAGTCCCTTTATTGTTCACAAAAACATTGAGATGATAATGCATGTTGACATATGGACAGACCAAAGTGAGGATAAAAACTTTTTTTTTCACTGCTTGGCAGCTGAATTCTTCAGTAGACAGTAGAGCTGTTGTTGGTTAATGTGTGAGGAAGGTTGATGTAATGCATCATTACAATGACAAGACTTGAAAGTATTAAAAAAAAAAGGTAAGCATTTCTCTTTTGGGATCCTGACTCTTAATTTATTGCCACTGCAGCCAGACGAGTTCACAAACTCATATCAAGAAATGTATCTCTTCAGTTTCTTCTAAAATATATTTCAAAAAACCCAACTTTTCCTTTTGGGACACACCCATTGAAATCTCACACTCTTCTCCATCATCTGTCTGGGTAGCACTGTTATTAGTACATGGAGGTGACCTTATGTAATTAACCCCTCACACATCAGACATTTTTTGACTTGTTTAACTGAAATCATTAGTAATGGCAACATTTTACTCACATGTACCAGTGTCTCTGTAAAAACAATCGCTTTTCATGCCGCTATCCCAGCAGGAAATGCAGCCATGTCTCGGTAAAAAACTGCCACTTTTCCTGGTATTCCACTGGCAAAACAGCAACATGTTGCTAAAAATTACCCATGTTTGGTGGTGGCTAATAATGCGCTAGAAACACAGCACTGACTCGCTAAATCATGACCAGTAATCTGCAGCTTGGCAGGTGTCTCGCCTATAGGTTACACGCCATCTACCGTCTCCTCCTCCTTCCGTTGACAAATTCAGCTCATATGAGTGGTGTCAACTCTATTCACATGACTAGGACTCAAGTCAGAGTTGACTCACAAATTTGACTTAGATTCGACTTGACAAACTCAAAAAAAGACTTGTAACTCAACTTGACAATACTTGATACGTTCTCCAAGCCCGAAGATTTAAAAGTATCTTAAGGGTGGCAATTCTGTATACAACATCAAAGTACTCTATTTACTATTTCAACATTTACATTTACATTATACAAAACAAAATGGGACAGAAAATTCAAAATTCATTCTGTTGTGGTACTGGTTAATAGTGCTATTTGCTTTTTTTTTTAATGATTCAGTTCAGTTGCAGTTTTCTTCACATATAATACAAATTTAAAAATGTATGATATTTCTCTATTGTTAAAAGGGCATTAAATTTGGTGAAGGGCACATTATAACTTGTTTACGACTCAAAGTTCAAAGTTTAGTACTTGGGGCTTGACTTGGGAATCTTGTCCAGCCTTGCTTGTCTGGACTTGATTCCAGACTTGAGTGAAAAGACTTAAGACTTACTTGTGACCTACAAGACAATGACTTGGTCACACCTCTGGCTCATTCACTATGCTTATTTAGAATCATTACCATGATCTCTATGAAATGTGCAAATAAAATGTATTTACAATTGCAAAAACATCCAATGTTCAATCTTTCACTGTATTTTTGAGAATGTGACACAAAACCTGTTGAGACACATTCAAACTGAAACATTTACACAGATTAATCATCATAAATGCAATAAATAGTGATGTCATACCTCATAAACAGAAAATGTTGCCTCAACAGGCTCACAAACAGACATGACAAAAAACAAAACAGGTCCTCATACCTTAACAACAAAACAGGTAGTTTGTTGATGCCTTCCAAAATGACCCATGATTATTCATATGCACACTTTCTGATCTACAACCTCAAAGGTTAAGGTTTAGAAGGCAACCGAAACTACTTGGTTAGGATCAGGTGCATAACCTATAACCACTTTCCTATGGTCTTGCCCAGTCTCATAGAAATACATGAAATGGACAGGAACTCTTAACAAAACATTGTGTGGTGGTGGGCACAAAATGTGTTAAAATTACATGCTGGCAAAATGATAAAAATGCCAATGCTTAGTCCATAAGGAGCTTTTGTTATGGTGGAAACACAAATTCAGTATAAAGAGTGATAAATCCACATATGGCAGGTAGGAGAGGTGGTGGGTAGTTTAAACAAACATGGACTTTCAAACAGGAGGTCGCTGTTTGTGTCCCATTTGAAATCTAATATCAGTGCAGCCAATGTCATCAAATTTAGAGTGTGATGTTGGGTGGCCAAATTTCAATATCAGGATGGCCAATGTCAATTTGATATAGAATACTGACAGCAGAAGAGGCTGATATTTTGTTGGTTTTAAGTTGTGTTGTTCAGTAACCAAAATCCTGCCTCTTCCAAATGTCTCATGCCAACTTCATTTTGACACAGAATAAAGACATTTAGTCATAATTTAATCATAAAGTATGGAGAGAAACTCCAAAGTGTCATAATGTTAAAATCCACACAGCGTGAAAGTCTTACATCATTAGACATTTAAAATATTGTCAACCCAGTTTTTATTCCAAACATGACTAAGCCCGGTAAATACACTGCAAGAACAGAGAAATTTGTTCTTTTTTTTTTGAGGTGGCAAGAACAAGAGCAAAGTTCTTTCTGGCCAGGACACTGCATACTTCAAGAGAAGCTCAAGTACAGAACTCCTGGGAAGTTCTCATTAGGGCTGTAATGATTAGTCGATTAATCGGTGACTGACTGACTGTTAAAATAATCGGTGACAATTTTAGTAGTCGACTATCAGTGTGAGTCATTTTTCATAGAAAAGTACTATAAAAGTGCCCCAAAATACTCTTATTGCAGCTTGTCACGTTCAAATATTGGCAGCTTTACACACTCTCCCATGATGGTGAACTAAACCCCTTTGGCGTGAGTACGAAACAAGACATTAGATGACATAATTTTGGGTTTGGGAGAGACAGACCGACATTTTTCAACGTTTTAACACATTTTTCGATAAAATGATTAGTTGACTAATCAAAGAAATAATCGACTAGTCGATAATAATAATAATCGAATAATCATTAGTTGCAGCCCTAGTCCTCATAGGCCCCTCCCACTGCCGCATACACACACGCGCTTTTCCCCATTAACCACGCTCACTTAGAATTTCTGACCAATCGACCAATCACACAATAGTTCTTGGACACCACACAAGAAAAAAGTTCTGCTCAGATGATGTGTCAAGAACAAGCTGCAAGAAGTCCCAAACCAGGGCTGCAGCCCTGCAAGAGAGAACAAATTTCTCTGTTCTTGCGGAGTATGTAACGTCTGACTGTTGTTACAGTCCAGTGTCTTTTTGATGTCATATTAACATTCTGTGTCAGGCAGGTATGGGTTTAAAGTATTTTCCGTAGGTACCTTAGGTAACTACACAAAGAAACTTACGCACATGACCTGAACCCAACCAAACTGTGAGCGTTTATCACAGACTTTGCATTGGCATCGTTTTCATGTTGCCAGCATGGAATTTTAACACATGTTGCTCTCACCACCCAAAAATGCATTTTTAAGATTTTTTGTCCATTTTGCATGTTTCTATGAGACTGTTTTGCCTGTTCACACTTAACTTTAAAACTGGAAAACTTTGACGCAAAATCAATTAATTTCAAAGGAATTGCTGCAAACAGTGGATCTGGTCCCCGTGTATCTGAGCAAAATCATTTGTAATCGATTCATACAAATTAAATTTGGTGAACTTCCGCTTGCACATTTGCACAACTAACTGAGAGCAAACCCTCTTGACAGTCAGAACTGAGAAGCCACCTTCGAACAAGTGGCTTTTCAAGAGGCATTGTTTGCAGATGGATCACCTGACAGCAGTCACTGGTACAAAAATGTCTCTTGAGTAAATTATACAGGCTGCTGGCTGAATTGGTGCTTTGGTAATCTACTGTGACTGCATGCCGTTAGTGGTTAGCTCGCAAGCTCCAGTAGTTTGACAGCCAAATTCGGAAATAGTGACCAAGGTAACAGCATCACCATTTTATGCCTCTGCTATCAATAGTCATGGCTGGAGGCTACATTTTTTAAGGCTGTCCATCAGTCTGTACTTCCCATTCTTGTGAATGCCATACCTTAAAAAAGTCTTAAGGGAATTTCTTTAAATTTGGCACAAATGTCTACTTGGACTCAACTATGAACAGATTAGATTTCAGTGGTCAAAGGTCAAGGTCACTGTGACCTAATTCATCTCATTCTTGTGAATGTGATATCTCAAGAGGGCCTCAAGGGAACTTTTTCAAATTTGGCCTAAATGCACACTTGGACTCATAACAATAAACTGATTAGATTTTGGTTGTCAAAGGTCACTATGACCTTGCATCCATCTCATTCTTGTGAACACAATATCTCATTCCCTGATTAGAATTTGGTGGTCAAAGGTCAAGATTAGTGTGACCTCACAAAACATGTTTTTGGTCATAACGCATTCATACACAAATTGCAACAAAATTTCACATAAATGTCTACGAAAAAATGAAATGATGACATTTTATATTAAAAAGGTGAAAGGTCAGCTTCATTGTGACACCATATTGTTCTGCAAAAACACTTTTCTGGCCATTATTTAACATCATATCTCAGGAAGAGAAAGGCAGACATTAATTGGTGATACATTTCTTGGGTGTCCACCTTGAAAATGTGATGACTGAATAAATCTTCTGTGCTGCCAGGTTGAAGACGTGTGAAGCATCAACATTTTAGAATATGTAGCCTCTTTGCAGCAACATCCATATTTAAAGCATTGTCAACTGTCATGGCCACATACAGTGGCAAAAGTTTGGGCACCTCTGGTCAAAATTTTCTTTACTGCGAATAGTTAAGTGAATAGAAGATCAACTGATCCCCAGAAGGCATGAAGTTCAAGATGAAACATACTTTTCAACATTTTAAGCAAGATTAGTGTTTTAATTTTAGAGTGGAAAAAAAAGGAACTGAGCCCTTGCGAAAGTTTGGGCACCCCAAAGGGTACCAGGGTCTCAGACCTTAATTAGCTTATTCGGGGTATTGCTTGCTTTAATAATTTGCCTACGACCGAATCACAACCGTGACGATATCACAGTACAACATCACTCCCTCTCGTGTGATATTGCTTAATTGAAAGACTCTGAACTGGTTAAAAAAAGTGTATGGAAGCTGTGATACTTGCCAAGGGGGGCGCTACTAAGTACTGACTGTGCAGGGTGCCCAGACTTTTGCTTCAGGCCCTTCTCCTTTTATTGTTATTTTGAAACTGTAAAAGATATAGAAATAAAAAAGTAATATTGCTTAAACTACTGAAGAAATGTTTCATCTTTAACCTTTTGCCTTTTGGAAATCAGGTCATTTTTTATTTGCTCAGCTATTCACAGTAAATGACATTTTGACCAGGGTTGCCACAACTTTTGCATGTGAATGTATGTGCCTGGACAGACATGGATGTAAACTGGAACTGCAACTTGGCTGGTTTGCAGAGGCATACTACCAAAAGTCATTCTAGTTTTGCCAAGATATGTGGATGAGTTCACTGTGCCACTTCCTGGTTGACCAGGCCTTCAGTTCTGAAGAAGGGCAGCCCATAGTCATTATTCACATGACAGCAAGAGGGTGCTTATTAGGAACTGACATTTTAAGCATTTACACAAATGGCAGATTGTGTCATTTTTCTGGAGAGTACAGTCTGAAAATGACATGTACAGTACAAATATATGTTTTAAGCATGACGGTTTCAGATTTAGGAAATGTGAGATCCTTCATCAGTTCTCCACATCCACATGCTGCATTTATATACCTGACATGAAGACCTTTGTAACACAAGCACAAAACTGTCATGGTTTTCTACAGAAATGTTTTGCATCCCCTTTCATGTTTAATCACAAGGGATTCCAGAGGTCCTTCAGGTGGTCCCTTGGATCTTGAGAGAACTTAATGGTGTCCTCCGAAATGAGGATGGAATTTCATTTACCTATCTACTGTTAAACAGCTGATTGAATTGAGTTTTCACTGTCTTCCGACATTGTATAAACAGTTCTGTAATGTAACAGTGGTATAAGAACAACTTAAATAATCCTTTTGATTCTTGGAACAAAATCTGATCAAGTGGTGGTTGAATCATAAACAAGTATTATCCAAAGAGACATAAATACTATCAGCCATCTCCAAAAATGTCACAGACTGGTAATAGAATTCTCTAGAACCACAGCAACACATACAGGTAAGATGAAAACAATCATTAGATGTTAAGCATTCTTCAGAATGTCACAGGCTAGTGTCAGCTGTCTTCATCTTCGGAGCACTGACAGAGTTGGCTAGTGTTGCAGTGTCAGGCTGGGCATCCCTGCAGAAGAACACAGCAGGGTTTTTACAAGCCCACATCGCCACCTCTCCTCCCCCTCCTCCTTTTCCGGGACTTGAACTTGACAGTCGGCTGTTATTATTCACCCCGACGCGACTCACGTAGCGGTCCCTTATCCTTTCGGCTTGGTTGAGTCGAATCTCGCGGTTCTGGGTTTGGCTGGAGAGGTACGCGGCAATATTTCTGGTCCGATAGCCCTCCTCTCTGCTCCGCCCAAGTAACATGGATATATTGGGATTTCTCAGGGCATAGATCAGAGGGTTGATGGCTCCGTTTGCCCAGGCTAGCCAGATAGCCACTGTGTCCATTGCAGGGTTGAAGGTGTAGTCCCCCAAAGCTGTAACCAACCCCATTAAACAATATGGCCCCCAACAAAAAATGATGAAAACAATCATAATCAGAACTGTAGTGGCTGTTCGCATTTCACTGTAAAATCGCAGTAAGTATGCGTACGTTGTCACCGGCCTGACTCGGATTTCAGAGAGACGAACTGTCTTACAGATGTTATAATGACAAAAACACATGAGGGAGAAGGGCAGTAAATAGCACACAACGATAAGGCAGATGCTATAAGCAGTCCCCATGCGTGAGGTCCCGGAATGGAAAACATACATGCAGTGGTAGAAACCCTGTTTATGGATTTCTGTAGGTGTTCGAACTAACAGGTACCAAGGCAGAGAGAAAATGACTGCAGTCAACCACACAGCTATCAACAGCTGAGTCGCCTTCTGGCGTCCTATTTTAGCCTGTGGCTGTCTGACTATGGCGTAGTACCTGTCAAAAGAGATTAAGGTCATAGTCAGGGTGGAGATGATCCCAAAGCAGGTGTTGAAAAAGCCATTGGCTACACAGAAACGATCCCCAAACATCCAGATACCGTCCTTACTGAAGAGCATGACGAAAGAGAACGGCAGGCATAGAACAGCCGTGAGGAAGTCAGACAACGACAGCGACATGATGAAAGCATTGGTCACCGTTCGAAGCTGTCTGTGTTTGATGATGACGATGACGACTGCCGAGTTACCAAGGCTGGAGAGGAGGAAGATGGAGAGGAGTACCAGGGCCTGAGTTGCCACCGTAATGCCCTGCAGGACAGAATTACTCTCAGTGGCGCTCAGCACCGATGGGGTTGACGCCTGATGGATCTGATTGAGCTCACTCCCTCTTTGGTCTCTGAATGTCGATAGGTTTCCTGTGTTTCCCACTGTGGCCTCTGTGGTGGCAGTCACCAGACTGGTCACTATGGAAACAACCCTGAAGAACCAAAAAAATGAAAAAAAAAAATAAAAAACAAAGTAAAAAGGGACAGAAAATCATTTTACAATCAGCATAATCCGGTTACATTATGCTCTAACAGCTACCAACAGCATTTCGTGCATGTCCCAAAAAACAGAAAACTTTTTTTCCCCCTTTTTGTAAATTTGTTTTTTATGAGGGCTGCGAATTTTTGATATTAGTGTATTACAATGCCTGAATTTTGGTACCTATACTAAAGCAATACTGTTTTATGGCATACCAAAAGCTTTCTAGTAAAGGCACACTTGTAAAGGGATACTTTGCTGATTTTTAACCGGGTCTGTGTTACCATGGTGTGGGGAGTGTGTGTAGATGAATGGTCTTACTGGCTCCCTTTGGCTGGCAGTGCCAGGAGTGGCCCACATGTTCCGTGGGCATAAATCCATGGATTTCACTAAATACACATTTTTTGCTCACAACACGGGCAGGGGGCTCCAGGAGCTGGTGGCATGGGGGCACCATAACTCTCGTTACAAAAACCTGCCGGTTCACATCAATGCAACGAGATGAGACGGTGTATCATTTCTATGCAACAATTCTCTGTACTTCTGTTCTGATTTCCAGCTTTTTAAGCTTATTTTGTGACTGATATAATTAGTAGTTCCCTAAAATATAAATGAGGATAGTGGTAGTGAGATACTGGCTACAGTTGTATTTGTAGTAGTGAGAAAACGGTGAAAAACAAACAAAACGAGCATCTGATGGACTGTATTCATAATAAATATGCCACGATGATATAAATAATCAGCTCCAATTAATTAGTGGGGACGCAAGGACAGAAACAAAGGGCTCGGCAGTGACAGTGCACCTGCCACAGCGAGCGAGCACGCAGCCTACGGTCATTTTGAATTGACCAGGAACAGGAGATGTGCTTTATATTCTAAAACCAGCAGTGATTCGATCAGCTGAGTTGCAGGTGACACAATCAGCCAGGTTGAGTCAAGTGCAGATCGGCCAGTTCACACAGCCTTTCTCTGCAACGTTCTAAAACGGTTTCGTCACGTCAAGAATCTGTGGTCTGAACTGGTCTTAATATTTAACAGTTCCTCAACACTCCACACCTTGATACCACAAAAGAATTAATGTTTGGATACCTTGTCCTATTTTTCATAGACAATGATACAGCCCTATTTCAAGCTATCAACCAGGGGAGGCAGTAGGGCACTGTTGTTTAGTTACTTTGCTAAGGTTTAAGTCAAAATTTGACCAATTGGTAGCAAGTGATTTTAATCGGTTCCTTATTGTTCCTGTTCAAGGGACTATGATAGCCATAGATCTAAACAAAATGTTGCATAAAGAAAAGAGGTCCGAATACGTATACTGAAGACCAGTTAGTGAAGGTACACCTTGGTGTCCAGTTTGAAATAAAATATGCAGAAAAATAAAAACTGTGGCTGGGAAAGCCTGGGTTCCTTCAAAATAAAATACTGGAAATGAAGGTTATTATGTCATCCCATACTGTGAATAAAAAAACTCATAATCACTATTACAGTGAATTGTGCAATGACTTTGGTATCACTTCAGATTTTCACACGCACCTTATGTCACATGATGGATTCAGCGGCCACATGTTCTCTGCCACAGATTATAGATATTTATTGTTTCAAGCCCTGAGGGAGCTGTTTTCAGGAATTTGTAACCACGCCACTGATGCTGTAGGGCTGATAACTGATTTTTTCGAAGGCCATTAGTCTACTCTGCATTTGAGATTTGAAATCAGTTCTCCTCACTAATTGTGTCTCTAATGAACTTAGCTAGTTTCTCTCTTTTGGCAGTTTGTGCTGGCTATAGGTCATTCTAACCTCAGTGTTCCTGTGGTTACTTTTCATTAAGGTTTTCAATGATGTATCTTCAAACTGCAATCAGGACAAAGTGCAGGACACTTGATTATGTATTACACAAATACTTTTCATGCATATTTATGAATGTAATGTCCTGGGGACCAAAAAGGCACTGATTCGGCAGACTGTGCAGAAAGGAGAGATGTTAAAGTGGACGGACAGAGTGAATTACCTTGGCACAACAGGTGAGGTGGTTCCCAGCTGGTTGGTGAAGCTTGGACCTGAGGTGTCAGCTGTGTAGTTGCCACCACTGCTGCCCCGCAGGGCTGTGCTAACAGGTGAATCCATCAAAGGAGCACGAAAACAGCCCTACAAAAGTCATCCCTTGTCTCATACACATCCATTCAGATTACAGTCAGTCCGTGCTGATTTCATGGCTTCAAACGCAGCTGTACCTCATCATCCATCCGTGGTTTTCTATTTTCATTATGTCCAGATTCATCAACAGAAGAAAGCAAAAGACAAGGGGAGATCAAACATGTGTTCAAAAATAACTCTTCTGTAAGATATTAATAACAGTTAAACAAAAGTGGATTAAGATAAAAAAAAAAAGAAGATAGATATATATAGATATAGATATATATATATATATATATATATATATATATACACATATATTTAGAGAGAGATCTTTTTTTTTCTTAATCCACTTTTGTTTAACTGTTATTAATATATATATATATATATATATATATATACATATACACATACATACATACATACATATATACACACACACACACACACACATATATATATTTATTAGGTTATATATGTTTAGCCTGATGTTACCACAACAAAAGCCCCCAAAGCCTCACTTGTTCTCGCAGGAGCAATGCAATAACTTACCGGAAGTCATTTGTTTACATTCCATAAAATCTGGCCAGAGTCGTAGGATGGGAACATTTTCTTGAGGCATGTTACATTTGCTTAAAATGCCCGTTATTCCTCAGTGAAACGTAGTTTATGTATTCCCTCTGTGTCTCGTGTTACCTCAGTCACAGTGTGTCCACAGTGTGTCCACAGTTAGCTCCACACAAACAAGCCATGACTGCGCCTCAGTCATTTTGGTCCAAACGCTTGTTTTCCTCATGTTTCAGCGGGTCCAATAGCAGAGGCCTTGTTTCCTCTGGAGGTTTCTGAGAGCACACAGCACACTGAACCACGGTATATTCACAACTCCATGTCGCTGGTGTCAGCACTGTTGGCCCACATATCAGAGTTTGGCCTCTGAAATCCTTGGTAAGGAGAGGAGAAGTAAGTCCGTCCGTTTCTTTCTCCTCAGCTGCTTCAGAGCCGCTGCAGGAGAAAGAAAACACCGCCAGAGAGACAGCAGCTCCCACCCTGTTGATTTCTCTGAAGGAAAATAACACCAGACACTCACTCGCTTTTACCTCGATTTATCTCCACTAACACCAGCTCTGAAACCAGACGAGCCCAGCTCCACAAACCCCAGGTGTGACTGCGAACTGGCACGAGCTCATCCACTCACATCTCTCTTTCTCTCTCTCTCTCTCTCTCTCTCTCTCTCTTTCTCAGTGTCTCTCTACCTGCTTTTGGTCTCTTCATCTCGCTCCCTGTCCGAAACCGCGCCTCCCTTATGGACGTGCTCACAGCTTCATGTGACGTTTTATGCAGTTGCCATGGTAACTGCTGATAGATTTTTGCATCTTTGTCCCTGTAAAACGACATTATATGGTGTTTGCAAAACATACCGTGTAAAAATTGATATATGAACCCACAACACACTGGATCTGCAACCATCTGAGCAGTCTGATGATTCTTACAGTCTCATCATAGCTGCTTTGTCCTGACCATCAGGCCCCACTGGTCTACAGCTGCACAGAGCTGCTCTGATTATGGTGAGATTATAATGTGCAGCAAAAAAGGTTTCAAAGCTGGTCAGCAACAGTTATTGTCGAGCAGCATAAACTGCTCATTCTGAATTCATCCACTGTGTGTCATCACAACCCAGTCACCAGATTAAATGCTGGCATTGTACGTTTCTGAAAGCCACAGGTACTTTACAGCTGTGCATTATCATGTTGCAGATATGTTAAAACTTAACATTTCATGAGCGCTGTGGTTAACATGCCATTAAACCACGTTAAACCGTATTCTTATTTTCTCTAGCTCACAAATGTCATCTGAAAGAAAAAGTCAACAAAAGGAGAGTCTGGAGCACAGTTGCAGTTTCACAGTTAATCTTTTGGACATTCTGTTACACCCCACCCTTAGGTGGCCCTATGGGGCTAACAACACAACAACATCCCTCGGTGAGAGGCAGCAGGACCAGCAGTCCCCACACCAGAGCCTTTCTCCTCTGCTGCTGGCACAGGAGCTCTTAAGCACCTCCTCCATGCCAGGTGTGCTGCACCTCGTTAGGTAATGCAGCACACCTGAGCAGATCTACAAGGGAGGGAAAAAGGGACAGCAGCACAGAACACATACACAGCTGTAACACATGCTAAGAGGTTTTTTTTTCAATCACCTGTGTGGATATTAACTAACACCATTATGCCTGATTTGAACATTTACAGCTCAGACCCTTTTTACACTACGCATTAAAATGCTTCTCGTATCCAACCAGCTGGCACCAGATGTCAATATGACATCAGAAAGAGGTTGGACGCTTACGTCAGACATACGTCAAATTTGGTTGGAATGAAAATGGGGTTGACAATATTTTAAATGTCTAATGATGTTTTGGAGACATTGGGTTTTGTTCTCCATACCATACGACTAAATGTATTTATTCTAGATGAGCACAAATTTCTTGTGTTTATTTGAACTACCAAATATCAGTGTCTAATGACATTGGTTGCCAGCTGGGCAGGTTGTGTCTAGATATAACCTGATTACATTAACACCTTGTATTAATATGTCTCCAGTGTTCACATTGAGATCTGACTAACATCCAGTTGAAAGCCAGTGGCTCTTTCCAGCTCAGATAACTGAAGGGATGTAGCCATTTGTGTAGCTATTGCTTCACAAACGGTTCGGTTGGATATGAATTTCAAAGTTTCTCTTGTATACTTAAGTATGTATACTGTACACTTTCCACCCACACAGTTGTTGTATGTGGATTGTATTTACACTTGTGTTCACAATGCGTCCCTGACAACCTCCAGTGGTGGTCTGGCCAACTGGATCACAATCCGTCCTCAGTACATTTTGGGTGCATTTACACCTGTGCTTTCCTGTAGTCAGGCACTATCCCATTGCAATACAGTAGCAGTATGCTCACACATCACCCATTTTCACTGAGATTGTTTCACTCTTTTAAAACAGAAAGGCTTTTTACAGCTAGACCTGCCAGTAAGTACACTGACATGTCATCTCTACTAACAGATTCTACATATGAAGGCTATGCATAATCCGCAGATGACAGGACAAGGGTATGGTGTTAGAAGTGTTCTGGGTTTTGTGCGTGGTCCGTCTGTGCGAGTAGTATTAACCAATCACATTTGAATGACAGTTCTCCACGCACTGTTATTGGTGTTGTATATTGTATTAATAAAGTTGTTAAAATTTGTTTTTAGCATATGAGTCAGCATTAAAATCAGTGCTGTCTGAGTTGGACAAAGTTCAAGACAAAGTATTTAGAGAATGTGTAGGGGTTGTGCAGATATCGCAAGTAATACAGGTGGATATGGGGGAGATGCTGTTGTTCTATTTTTGTGTGTACTTCAGATCATCTATAATAATTTGGGTGAAGATAGAAAAGTGCACTCTCTTCCACAGCAAAAGTTCTGGTTTCTGACATTTAACTAACATAAGCACAACATAATAAAGTTGATGGTAGGGCAGAGACCAGGCATTACAGATGGGGGACACAGTTTGTGACAGACTGAAAACGCAGTCTGACATAATATGAATCCCCCCCATAACTTTTGCTGTGGAAAAGAAAAAACTTTTCTATCTTCACTTAGATCATTATGGGTAATCTGAAGTACACACAAAATAAAACACTTGATGATAGAGCATGATTTGTACAGTGATTTTACACTGCAAATCATAGTTGATAACACAACAATTCAAAACGATAAACAATCCACATGTTTTGATTTTTCATTTCATTACGTGAAATCGGAGCATAGTAACATAGGAACAGATGCATTTGTGTTTCCGTGGCCAGGGATACAAATCCTATCAGGGGTAACTACCTGCTGCCTTCTCACTCAGTACTGGACCAACTCCTAAAACTGCTGTTCACATCAGCCTCTTTGACCAATTTACACAGAGAAATAGGAAAAAATGGCAAAGTTATTCTTTCAGTGAAATGTGATCTAAGCAGTGGCGTAATGTAGTTCCCACAGGCCCCAGTGCACTGTGGCAGGCTCAGGTGCACACGAGTTACTGGTTATAAGGTGCTTACACCACTGCCAACTGTTTATAAAAAACGCCAAAGGAATCTTATTTAGGGAGCTTTGCTACTTTTTCCTGCTGTTCATTTCTCTCTTGTCCTTTCTTACTGCTGCCTCTCTGTTTAAAAGACGTGACTGCTTGCTGGGCTTGCAGATGTGCTAGGCTTGTCATTCTCAACAGATTTTGTGCCTAAATGGATCGTATCGTCTTTTCACATGGTCAAAAAGAGACTTGGCATTCGACAACATTAACATACATGTTATCAACAATCATCAGTGCATACCTGGATATGACAAAAATATCAAAGAAACAAAGAGAAGAAACAAAGAAAGTTCATTTAATGTAAGAGTTTTGTATGTAGTTTACTAAGAGTTTTGGTTAAGGTAGAATAAGCCCATGGTTTTGTTGTAGATTTGCTTCTGACTAATTTAACCAAGAAAAGAAAGAAAACAAAACAAAAGAAAAAATGGCATAAGAGATGGATTTGCATTTTAGCATTAAAGCAAACGGCACCATTTTTAGTTTAATGTGAGTTCTTCTTTGTAGTTCTGAGGTGGCAATCTGAATCAGTCTGAATTAACCAGTTAATCTACCTAAACCACCTGGCATGCTTGTTTGAATTGTGCAATTTGTTCAATAAAGTTTGTTTAAAAAATGTCTTCCTGTTTGTGCTACCTCATAGTATGAAATGGAGTTCTGCTGGACAGTATTGTGGCCTACAACCCCTGTGTGGATGTTAGAGGGACTGACGGTGGATTTAGAGCTGCTTCAGGTTAAAGCAAGAAATAAAAATGTCGGTTGTGTACATGAATTTTATAGATATACAGAAAGTAGTTATATGGGTTATGTGCATGTATTTACAGATGGTTCAAAAAATCCATGAACAGGCAGCACTGGGGCTGCTGCTGCAGTTCCTAGTAGGAAAAGAATGTCAAATTATTTAAGTGTGTATACAGTTGAACTATTTGCTATTGTGATGGCGCTAGAGTGGACAGAGCAAGCCACACCAAACCCTGTGCTTATATGTAGTGACTCAGCATCTGCTTTGTGGAGTTTAAAGCGAGTTACTTCCACAAATCGACAAGATATATTGTATGAAATATTGAAAATGCATTCAAGAATAATAAGACAAGGTATAGTCGTTAAATTTATTTGGGTTCCAGCACATATGGGCATTGTGGGTAATGAGAAAGTTGATCTTATAGCCAAGCAAGCAGTTAAAAAAGAAAATATAGATATCATGAGCAAGTTATCAAAACTGGAAGGAAAGAGCATAGTATGGAAGAAAACTAATGAAAAATGGCAGCAGCACTGGGAGCAGGAGGTGAGAGGGAGACATCTATATGCACTACAGAAGAGAGTGGGTGCTGGGAGAAGCAGGGGAGGAAACAGGAGAGAGGAGACAGTGATGACAAGGCTGAGAATTGGACATAGTAACCTGAAAGGGACACTTCACATTATCATCGGGAAACAACAGGATTATGTGACTGTTGTCAGACACCAGAAACAGTGGAACATGTGATTACCAACTGCAACAAATACAGAGAGGAACGGAAAGAATTGCTGGAGGAGATGAGGAGAGAAGGACTCACAGGATCAAGCTTAAAGGACATACTGGCGTGTGGTGAGACTGTGAAAGGCTGAAAGTGTTTGATATGCTTCCAAAAAGAACTGGACTGACACTGAAGATATGAGACACTGGATAATATAGGAGTCAAATAACTCCAGAAGATGGCGGTAATGCAACGTTAAGGATGCAAGCTGCCGTTAAACCCCAGAGAAGAAGAAGAAGAAGAAGAAGAAGAAGAAGAAGAAGTGCTACCTCATTTTCGTCCGTTTCCGGTTTGTGTAGCGCAGCTGCAGCTCTGGTGTAACAGCTGACAACCAGCTGAAAATACGGCAGCATTGAGTCCAGAAACCTCGTTTGTTGTCACCACAGGGCTCACAATGGGTGAGTTAACATTGCGTTTGTCACTTTCCATCTGATAATAGTTAGCTTGTTAGCTTATTAGCTTGCCGCAGTGTCGCACATTACAATGTGTTTTTTGTTAACGTTAGCTGAGCTAGCTGTGAACTAGCTAGCTAGCTGACAACATCCCCCTGCATACTAACCCTAGCTGCCCAAATTATTCACTAGGAGATATTTCTCAACTTAAATAAACCAGCGAGTGTATTCATGGCAGTTCAGACACTGACCAGTGAAAGTAAAATGTTGTTACAGTTGCGGAAATGTGGTTCTTTTCTCTGCGAAACTGATTTCTTCTTGCGTTGATCATGAGCTGTCGTTAACCTTTTTGTTTTCTTTACAGTGAAGCTCGTTAGCTGCCGTGTCTGTCTAAAATGAACTAGATAGATACCCACTAGCATCAACAGTCATATTTGCTGAGAAGGCAGGAGACTTCCCCTTATTGATAAGCATGTCTCTCCTCCCCTGTCATTGTTACTTGGATTATGACAGGTCAATATTAAATCTACAATTGAAGAAGTGCTTTAACAAAATGCACGAACAAGATGGAGGACAAGGATTTGAAAAATACTACACATTATGTTATAGCTACATACTTATTAAACTTACCAGAAAATACTGTCACACTAAACAGATGAATTCCACTAGCATCAGCAATCATACTTGTACTGTTGTTCAGCTCAGCTTCCTGATTAAAAACCCCAGGTGCTCTTGAACTTGGAAGCTGTAATGTAACATAACCTGTGACAAAGTGATTGTGCTGCCTAACTACTGTTCAGCAGTGTTGACTGTGCTATAAGGTGTTTGTTTGTTTGTCCCTGCAGCCGTGGCCATGAGTTCAACGTGTCCTGGCATGTACTGTGGCCGGATGATGGTCAACGGAACAGTGGAGGGAGAGTGTGGTGTGAGTACTGAACATCAGAGTTGTGTCTGACTATTGCAGGGTATGTGTGGGGCATTTCCTGTCATTTATCTGTGCTATAAAAGAAAGCTGGGATTGTTATTAGTTTGGTTGTTGTTAGTGTCAGGTTGTTATTCAAGGTTCATTTATTGTCATTCACTAGAACATAGGGTTGGACATCAAAATGTAAGATGTAGCCCCTTTATGCTACACAAGAGAAAAAAAAAATTATGGTGGACTGTTGATGACAAGTTGAGGAGTGTCACAGCCTGAGGGAAGAAGATTCTCTATACTGTATACTGGTGGTATGGCAGTGGGTACTTCTGTATATGTATGTGCACCTTTTTCCTGAAATCCGTGGTTTTAGTCTCAATGGCTAGTAGCTTTTTCTCTGAGATTGTTGTTTTGTTCCCAGAAGCAATGATAAAAATTCACATCCATTCATACCAAGTCTTGTGTGCCGCAGTAGATAGGCTTCAGTGGCTGGAATTATGTGTCTCACTGTAGACTGTGGAAATTATCTAGAAACTTTGAACATTGTATGCAGTCATGCTAATAAAGCCTCATAACTTAAAAAAAGAAGCACAATATCAGGATATTTTCTACATGGCAATATCATATCAGTACACAATGCCAAATATTGATTTTTTTATATTATTATTATTATTATTATTATTATTACAAATACAACCAAAATGTTTTGTAACCTACTAGAATAATTAAATTTATTATTTTTCAGTCCACTAAATACAATTTGGTGCAATAAAAATGATAGAGGTGTGAAAGACAAACTAAAAACTTTGTATCTTATTAGATAATACAGATGTTGATAAAGTTGTTGCTTTGGGACATAATTTGCAGTTGAAAAAATATAATAAGTCACAATATATTGCAATATATGTTATCACAATACACTGCATACTGCAGCATGTTTAAAATTGCTATGATATTGTATCAGAAAAAAATATTCACATTTAAGAAGCTGAAATTAGATCATTTTCTCTTTTTTTCTTAAAGATATTGTATAAAGGATTTTCCTGAAAAACAATGTCTAGACTTAAATAAAAGCAATCCCTCTCAATTATTACTTATGACCCACTAGAAGTCAGTGGCGGTGTATTTATCTGCAGAGACTCTGCCCTCTGCCTGTACTTTCTTGAGGCCAGGAGGTAATGACCAGATGCCAGACTGTGAGCAGTACCGTCCACGAGGAAGCGTCAACAATCGTGAGCACAACTCCAAAAAACGCAAATAGCAAACGAGAATAGTAACCAATAATTCCCGCTAAGTATACTTTGAAAAAATTAGTCAAACCAATGAAATGATCATCAGATTAGTTGGTGATTAATTTAATAGTTGATAACTAATGGATTAATCGTTGCAGCTCTAGTAACACTACTTTATCTTCAACCAGATATATTCTGATATGAATCATAACTGGGAAAACTTTTATTTAGGAAAAGTTAAAGCTGCTCATTTTAAGACAGCATTTAACACTGATGTACTGAGACTTTTACTGTATTTTGCTAAATAAAGAAAGGATTTTGGAGGAAAATGTGTTATATTAAAATGAATACTGAAAAGGGTGTAGTTTTTGTATTTGTCTGTGTGCTCTGGTATTGTATCGGCTAATCGACTATTAAAATAATCGGTGACTATTTTAGTAGTCGACTAATCGGTTTGAGTCATTTTTCATAGAAAAGTACTTATAAAAGTACCCAAAATACTCTTACTGCAGCTTCTTACGTTCAGATATTGGCAGCTTTACATACTCTCCTGTGACAGTGAACTAAAACCCTTTGGCGTGAGTACGAAACAAGACATTAGATGACGGAATTTTGGGGTTTGGGCGAGACAGGCCGACATTTTTCAACATTTTAACACGTTTTTTGATGAAATGATTAGTCGACTAATCGAAGAAATAATCGACAGATTAGTCGACAGTGAAAATAATCGTTAGTGGCAGCCCTAGTCTAATCCTGTATTGCTGTGTTAGACTGAAAGAAAATTGCAGGCGAGTTTTTTTTTTTTTCTGAAATGGTTGTGAAAATTCCCGTGGTATCCAGGAATACATTAAAGGGATAGTGCACCCAAAAATGAAAATTCAGCCATTATCTACTCACCCATATGCCGGTGGAGGCTCAGGTGAAGTTTTAGAGTCCTCACATCACTTGCAGAGATCCAAGGGGAGAGGAGGTAGCAACACAACTCCACCTAATGGAGGCTGACGGCACCCCAGATTCAAACGTCCAAAAACACATAATTGAAACCACAAAATATCTCCATACTGCTCGTCCGTAGTGATCCAAGTGTCCTGAAGCCCCGACATAAAAAGCTGTTTGGAAAAACATCATTTGAACTCTGTTTTTAGCCTCATTGTAGCCTGTAGCTCTGACTGCCTCTCTGTGCACTGAGCTCACGTGTGCGCGCTTGCATGCGAGACCAGCGAAAGCACGTGAACACAGGAGTTCAAATGACGTTTTTCTAACAACTTTTATGTCGGGGCTTCAGGACACTTGGATCACTACAGACGAGCAGTATGGAGATATTTTGTGGTTTCAATTATGTGTTTTTGGACGTTTGAATCTGGGGTGCCGTCAGCCTCCATTAGGTGGAGTTGTGTTGCTACCTCCTCTCCCCTTGGATCTGTGCAGGTGATGTGAGGACTCTAAAACTTCACCTGAGCCTCCCTCGGCATATGGATGAGTAGATAATGGCTGAATTTTCATTTTTGGGTGCACTATCCCTTTAAAACACTGGCACCGCCACTCACCACCTCTGTCAGCCTGTGAATGCAAAGCTAAGCGTATAGAAAGCTATAGAAAATGAACTTATACATTTTTATCACTGTTCTCACAGTAAAAAGGAACGTAATGATAATGATGATTCCATTTTGACTTAGATTAGTGAGATAAAAGAAGGGAACAAAGGAAAACAGAAACATAGTGTGACTGTTGGGCTTGCAGTGAGTGGGTTGTTCCTGATCACAGCCATCTCTGTATGTCCTGCCAGGTTTGTCCTCGTGGAGAACGGGCCAACCTCCAGAATGTGTGTGAACGCTGCCTTGAGTCCCCCGAGCTGTACGACTGGCTGTATCTGGGCTTCATGGCCATGTTACCCCTAGTGCTGCACTGGTTCTTCATCGAGTGGTACTCTGGAAAGAAGAGGTGAGGCCTCACACAGGATTACTCTCAATCACACACACATTCACAAAGTAAGGAACAACCCAGTCAATGTCATGAAATAATCTTTAACAGTAAAACAAGACCCCAGTGTAAGTTTTATAGCTCGCAGTAGTTATGGTGGTAATATGATCCTTGTGTTTAACAGTGCTCGAAATATCAGGAATCTGGGTTCCTCTGAAAGAGTCACGAGCTCCCCAGAAAGCCTCATTTAGAAATTAAGCTGGAGCTTTAAAATATCGCAATTTTTGGTGCCACTGTTTTTCTCTGGATAAATTTATATTTTTAAGTATATACTGCTTTCTGAAATAATAATAGGCAAATAGAAAGCACTTGTCAATGAGCATGTTTATTTGTGCATAAGAATTTTGATAAGTTGTGTCAAATAAACATGATACTGTCTATTCCCTGACTTTGTTATGCTGCAGTAGTGCCGGGGTAGTAGCGAAGCACCTCTTGCTCCTCTCCTTGGGCTTCTCCGTCACGCAGCGCTGGCCTGGCTCTCAACAAAAACGCAGAAGGCGGGGCTATTCCCTGGTAGTGCTATATGTCCCTTGCTGGCGGATGTGTTTTTAAGGTGGCGAAATGTTATGGAACCCCCAAAAGAGTTATCCGCCCAATGTACAAACAAATCCGAAATTCTTCTTTTACGAGAATAAGTCAGATTATTGGTGGAGGTAATAGTACACCAATGATGACATATTTATGACTGCAGACATCGATTTTTGCCAATAAACAACTGAAAACACTACACAGTGTCCCTTTAAGCCTTAATGCCTTAATAATTTTGTTCCAGGCTATAAACATGTTTATTTCTGATGTTAAGTTGGACATTGTAACATTGGGGTCTCGGGAGATTGACTGCCCTCTGGAGCCAGCCTCATGTGACCATTTAAAGAACTGTATTTTTTGGCAGTTTCACAATGGCATCACTTTTCAGACCCGTAGGTTGCCGCCTGAGTCACAACTGTATCCTTCTGCTGACTTTGCCAAGTCAGTCACAAGCTCTTCCCTTGAGCTTGATGTGGGCTGTTTGAATGCATTTACCATCAGAGTAAATATCAGTGCACTTCTGTTGTAGTGTCAGCTGATTTGAACACAGAGATGTGAGTGACGGCTGGCTTGACGACAGCTGTTTTTAGAACGTGCCCTGCTGGTGACTCATTGGCTCCTTATGGGCGAGCAGGTGCTCACAGGGACCATGGTGGCTAACGTTACCCCTGATAAGGCATGTAATATTTGATAGCCAGCCCAATGATAAAAAATACTTACCTAGTGTAAATATAGTGTGTGCTCCTGTGAATACAGTCTGGAGTCACACTGTTGTACTTGTGCCTGATGGAAGCTGTCACAGCTTTGATTGTGAGCTTTCTATTGGTTCATTTACTTGACTAAGGAAATGGTGTTGATGGGAAATTGAACCAGCTGTTAAGTTACTAGTAACCAGGTTGCACAGTCTGGTTAACTTCCTTTCATCTCCTCAGGAGCAAAATGAACCTGACTTCACCACTTAGCAGGTGCACATATTTTGTGTTTGAATGTGATTCAGAGCCAGTATATGGAGTTATGGAGCATTATTTATTTACTTCCACATTGATCCCTTCACTAAAGTTACTTGAAATCAGATCAAAACCAAAATCTTTGCTATGGCCAGTTATTATCTGAGATAATTTAGTGAACTTTAAATATTGTATAAATCAAATTAAAGAAATTAAACAGATACCCAGTTGTGTGATGGTGTGTTGTTCTGTCTGTGTGTGTTCAGTTCCAGTGCTCTGCTGCAGCACATCACAGCCATGTTGGAGTGCAGTGTTTCAGCTGTGGTCACCCTGCTGGTCACAGAGCCAGTGGGAAAGCTCAGTATCCATTCCTGTCGGGTCCAGATGCTGTCAGACTGGTACACCATGCTGTACAACCCCAGTCCAGACTACGTCAACACATTACACTGCACCCAGGAGGCCGTCTACCCACTGTAAGTACTGACTGCAGGGAGGAGGGGAGTTTATTCAGCAATGAAAGAAAGGAAAGAAGAAAAAGAAGAAAGAAATCAGAAATGTGCGGCCTGCGTTTTGCATTTTTTAACACAGATGCAAAGGAGGACTTGGATATGATGTGATTTGCAGGCAGTGTTATATGAGAATAAAATACTCTGGGAATACTAAGAACATGAGGGCTCACCTCACATGCCATCATCCAGAGATAGTGTCAGCTGCTGACAGCCAAGCTAACGCTAAACCCGCTCTGCCAAAAAATCAACCAACACTGGACACACTCAGTATCATCATTGCATTACCTTTCAGAGGCATCCTATTCCTTTTGAGTTGTGTGACATTTAACCTGACAAATAATTATTATCTAAGTATTGTTCATTCAGATATTTGGGCACCTGTGTTAATTTTATAGAAACCCTGTGTTGTCGCTGCCTTTGTCAATCGCACACATGCCCATGTTTTGTGATACTTCTGAGTCCATCATGTGTCCTTTAGTTGTTGTTTTTATAAATTAGAGCTCACAGTCTTTGACTGACTTTTGTTTCTCTCCTCCTCAGCTATACCATTGTGTTGATTTACTATGCATTCTGCTTGGTGCTGATGATGCTGCTGCGTCCTTTGCTGGTGAAGAAGATAGCATGTGGTCTGGGCAAATCTGATCGCTTCAAGAGCATCTATGCTGCTCTGTACTTCTTCCCCATCCTCACTGTGCTGCAGGCTGTGGGAGGAGGGCTGCTCTGTGAGTACTGAAGCTGTAGGCCTGTGCTACTGACTTCATCCAACACCACCCAATTCCATGAGAAATTTCTGCGTACTTATGATGCAAATACAGTTCAAATAACAATGTCTAATTGTGTAGTTGACCTTTACAGCTGTGAGTGACAGTTTGTATGTTTCAGATTATGCGTTCCCGTACATCATACTGGTCCTGTCTCTGGTAACACTGGCTGTTTACATGTCTGCCTCTGAGATACAGGTAACAACACTCAGCACACTGTGTGTCTTTCTAATATGTAGCAGATTAAGAGCCTGTGTCCACAGTGTTTTTTTTTTCTCAGCGCTGGCGTCTTTTTTCAGTTGTTCCCAATGAGGAGAGAACATATGCAGCTGCCTAGAGAAAAAGTGCCACGCTCAGCATATTTTATTAGAGTGCTCTGCCTTTTTTGTATGGCTACTTTGAGCACTTTGAGTTGAAAATCTCTGAATCATTCAGAAAGGAACTGGTGATGTCGCTGCTGCTTTTTTAGCTGTGTTACACCAACTGTCACACCAAAAACAGAAAAGCTCATTTTGTGGGAGCAGCTCGGCCGGTTGACACGAGATGTTGCTTGTGAGTGTTTTGCTTTTATCACCCTTTGCTTTGTAAGCTTTTTGTTGACTGTGTCATCAATCCTCTGCTAATGGAGTGTTGCATTAGCTACCTAGCTAATGTTAGTGTCAAGGTTTTGTTGTCATAAAAACGAAACCTTATGAGAAGCACATCATTTCAAATAGCGCTGAGAGCGCTTTCTTATGAAGTGCTGGGATGATGCGCTCCCCTGCCATCGCTTTTCTGCTGGAGAAAAACACGGTGTGGACACTCGCCCCATGAGAAACGTTCTTGATTCCTTTATTTTAAGTTGTGAAATCAGTTAATATGTTTACATGCACAGTTAAGTTGAGCTGCGGTTATAGCTATTAGGACTTTCATTATACACTGTCTTTGTACCAGTGCACAAGCACGGTAGGGGAATGGATTTATTGACTGAAGTATGTCCGACTCCACTACCATAGGTGGCGATATGCCCCTTTTTAGCTTTTTATCATTGGACCTATTTCCGGTTGACCTATTACGCCACAGACCAAACAATCAACAAACAAGTTAGCTACGGTTAGCTAGCTTCAAACTGGCACCATGGCGGAAAACTTCAGAGCTCTGTACATTTGTACCTGCTGTACGCTTTATTTTTTGTACAGTGAGATGTATGCTGGATGTGGATTTTGCCATGATGTTACTGGCTTCTTCTTCTGTTATGCATTTAATGCTATTCAACTTCTGGGTCAAAGCCCAGGGCAAAAAGTGTGGAGCATGTACAGAGCGCCTCGGCCAGGTTGGGTCCGACTGCCTGTATACAGCAGCAGTAATTTGACTCCAAATTGCATTATCTGGGTATGTTAGTCTGACTTTGAGAAATTTGATTTAGAATTATTTCAGTTGGAATAACGTGTTTACGTAGTGAGAGTATGGCAGGTCATTCCTTCACTCTCCTGGGATACACACATTTGTGCCCAGTACCCACCCTCTGGTCTCCACTGGTTAGCTAGCTGCTCTACACTGGGCCTCTGCTGGGCAGGCTAGTGGTGCCGCTCATTTGGCAGTTACTGCTGGTAATGTTACAGCAAAAACATGGTGGCCGGCGTTCGGTCTTCGCCCCCAGGTAGCCCTGGTGAGTAAGCAGCTTGATTTTAAGCAGCAAAACCCCTCTAGCATTGTTAAATGTCAGCGCCATTAGCCGTGTCAGCACGGCTAATGGCGTTGACAGAGCTAATATAATATAATATAATATAATATAATAGACAATGCTGAAGGAGGTTTGTGGCACAAATTTAAGCTGCTTACCCACCGAGGCAACCTGGGGGGAGACTGGAGTGAGGGCACAATGTTTCTGGAGTAATGCCACCATGGACTAGGATGGTGTTACCAGTGATAATCAGCGAATGAGTAGCGATGCTAGCTAGCTCCCAACCCAGGTGGTATGCAATAGAAAGTGGCGGCGGAAGGCTAACTAGTGTAGCATGAGTTATTAGCTGTGTTGGGTACAGCTTAGTGTTAAGTACTACCACTAAACTGAAGAGTAGGAAAATTAGCCTACTGACTGACACACATAACAGAAATATTCTTGACAGCTGACCAATTATGGTTAACCGATGACATCCCTACACTGGTATTATAAACAGTCCAGTGATTGAGAAGCAGCTCAGAGTCACTGCAAATTCAGGATGTGTTTATTGGGAGCTGATGTCCTGGTATGATTAGTTCTGACCTGTTCACTCTGTGTGTCTCCATCACCACAGTCTTTTAAGAACCTGGTTGCCAAGAAGAAGCGTCTGGTAGTCCTGTTCAGCCACTGGCTGCTCCACGCGTACGGCATCATCTCCATCTCCCGATTGGACAAGCTGGAGCAGGACCTGCCGCTGTTGGCCCTTGTGCCGGGCCCCGCCCTATTCTACATAGCCACAGCCAAGTTCACTGAGCCCAGTCGCATCCTGTCTGAGGGTGGCAACGGACACTGACAAATCCAACATGGATACAGTTTCACACATTGCTACAGTGCAGATTTTTAGCTTCCAGCACTGAGGCAGCAGTAGACTGACAGCAAAGTGTTACAGAGTTTTCTGGGTTAATGTGATCAAACATGCTCAACCTGTCAACGACCATTTAGTGATGACATCATGTGGCTGGGAATGTTATTTGACATTGGGAAACATCCTAAAACTCCAAATTTGCTGAAGTACATGAACACTTAAAGTTGGACATTAAGTTATAATTACTTTAGGTCTGTATAATTAATATAACTCCATTCATGATTTGTGAACAGCACAGGTGGTGTCTGATCTGTTGCAGGGTCAGTTTTTTTTACACGGCTGAATGCCATCGTATTTATAATAGTTTAACACATATGTTCTCGTTGGAGTATGACTCTTCACCGTCCACACTGAGAGCTGGTCACAGTGCTCACATTAGTTTATATCTCATGTTATCATGGTCACAACTAATGATTCTGCTCTCTCTGACTAAATTAATGTATCAATTATTTTTAAATCATTTCTAATGTAATTTATAAAACTAGTGACAAATGTCAATGACAAGTTACCACACAGTGATGTCTTTAAAAGACTCACTTAGTTTGAAGACCCAAACAGAGTGCTGCAGGAATAAGTCCTAAAACCAGGAAGTGAGTTGGCACTTTAGCACTCCTGGTTCCTTCATCTCAAAGTCAATGTTTTTTGATGAAAAAAACACCTGAAATAAGGTCTGTGGTTAACACAAGCAGAAGAGACTTTCAGGTTTTGTCCTACGACATAAAAACATAAGTAAATACCCCACTTGTACATTTTTGAACCTTTTATGTGTCTTAAAAAAGGCGGTCGCTAAGAAGTGGCTAAGGGAGATGACATAATGCCATCATGCCGAACACGGCTTTAAAGCCTCACTGTGGTGGTGACGTTGTAGTCACGTGACTGTGGTGTAGTTCGTTCATTGCCCAACGTTAGCTTTTTACTTCTGCTGATAGTGTTTACACTTCACAAACCACACAGGTGGTGTACATTGCCAAGATTATTGCTGAACAAAACGTGCAAGTGTCATAAATGTATGTTATGTCTGTTATGTCAGAGGTTGTTTTTTTTGTTTGTTTTACTTCTGCGCCGGCCAACAAAAAAAAGCACTCTCTAGATTTGATTGACAGTGATACAGAACAGAAGAAATCTGCAGAGGCTGGACAGTGTTTGGTTTTAATGAGATAATGGAACTGAACATTTTCTAGAAACTACATCTTACTTGTTTTAAATCTGTTTTTGGACAAACAAATCCTAAATTCACTATTTATAACCTGCCTGTCTTATATTTATTTGACCTTATCCCAAAGTGTGTTGAGAGATTTTTTTTTTCAACATTTATTCTCACCCTGTACATCTTGTAAATACAGTAAATGTTGTAAATGAAGGCTGATGGTATCCTGGTTGCTCAGACCACCTCAGGTTGTGGTGGGGAGATTTACTGGGCCTCATGTATATAAGTGTAATATATATATCTGGGATGTGCCGCTCATGTATTAACCATTATGTTGGAGTTGCACAGTGGAGCATCCATTTTCTGAGAGAAAGACCTGGAAATCTTAGAATAATCCAGCTCAAGTCAAGAGTGACATGTCCAGTCTTACAAAACTCTCACCATCTGGATGAAAAAATGAATGATATAAAAGATTTTTAACCAATTACCAGAGGCACCTGTTAATTCGTATTTATCAAGATTGTAGTATGTTGATGTTTTCTGTTTATCTGTATAATTGTTACTTTATATTTTTCTTATTTCAATACACACTAACAGTTTGAACACAATGAACAAAGAGATAAGACTAGGGACCATCTTGCGATTTAATCACTCCAGCTGTGACACAGCGATACACGACTTTAAACAAATGTGAACCAGGGGTGTAAATGAGGGGGCCAAGGCTCCTTCCCAACTTGTTACTCCCCTACCTTCAGCGTCCTCGCTCAGAATACACCCATCTCCAAATTTGCCCTTCAATTTGTTCTCAACCACACACCTGTACAGTTTTTGTTTGTTGACAAAAATCAGTCCACAGACACCTGGCAAAGTACCCAAAACAGCTTCTGTCGTAGTTCCCACTGCTTTTCAACGATATTGAATTTTAGCTGCTTTGATATTTGATATGCCGATATGTAACAACTCGTTTGACCAATAAGCAATATTGATATTGATATATCCACTTTTCCCCCAGATAATTTTAGTGATCATCAAGTCTCCCCTGTAGTGAAATTAACATCACATTATACCTGTATACTGTTATCATGATGGCCCACCAGCAGATGGAGACATTAAACAGAATGCCTTTCACTGTATGTAATATTCATTCATTGTGCAAAATAAGAAAAAGCATGTTGGCTGATTCAAACAGTTCATTTAAAGCCAATATTGGCCGTACCAATGACATGCAGATATTATTGTGCATCCCTAACTATATACCAGGACCTCATTTTGCCATGATGACATATTCAACACAGACTTGTGAGGCCAAAGCAATACCAGCTGTTGTGACGTTGTCGGGGTTACTAAAATGAGCCTGGATAGGAAGTAGACTTAGTCTGTTTTATTGTGCAGTGGACAGAATATGTGTTTTCATCCGGATGATTGTTGAAATCTGTCCTGAGCTGCAGAAGGTGTCACAGCTGTGAATTTTTCAAAGATTGCCAGGGTTGATGTTTCCCAGTAATCTATGAGAGGCACAGACTCGGGTAAGGTGAGAGGAGATGTGTAAATACTGTCACTGCTGTGTGTTTTACTTAATTGTATTTGCACTAAAGATAAAATGATCCAGTGAAATACATAGAAGCATCTGTCTATGACATGTCAGTGCTTGTGTGATGCTGTTAGTTTTGTCCTCTGTCCTGCAGCTGTAGTCCTTCACATAACCTTCAGTGGTTTGAGTCAAAGCTGCTGACATTCTGTATATTATTGAAAATATATGTAAGCTTGTACATATGAGTGTATTCAGCAGAGTTTGCTACAGGCACAAACTCAATTTACAAATGAATGTTTCAGTGAGCAGTGTTGTGTGTAGCTACCTGTATGATTCCATGAGCTCTGTGTGCATTCAAGGTATTAAGTGAAGCCTGTCAGCATGATCTCAGAGCTCAGGTATGTATGAATCAGCTTCATAGATCTGTTAAACATGCACCTGCCCCCAGAGTCAAACAAAAGGCAGACATGTTGTGTACCTCCTGAGGTAAGAAGCATGAAGTCATTGTGGTTAGGTGACATTTTACTGCCTGATGCAAATCTTATCCAGCTCCATGCGACACATCACGTGGAGCACACATTACCAGTGCAAAGATAAACAGATAACTCGACTAACCTGCTGGTTAAAACATTGGCTGCTTTTGCATGTGAAATTCAATCATGTAGGCTCTCAGCACTTTCTGTATTAGAGAAGACATAGTATGTGCCAAATGTGAACACACACACACACACACACAGCTGGAGTGGAGCTACCTTATTGTTTGCTGCAGCATGGCCTTCTTTATATCATATCACTTGTAAAGTATATTGCAGGACATTTTGTACACAGTATGTTTTTACCTCCTGAACCTGCCTTTCTACAGTTCCCCACCTCCATTTTCCCTTCTTCCTTATTTGCCTTGCCCCTCTCATTCATTTGTGAAGTTTAAGAGTCAAAGGAAATATATTTAAAAAAAAATGGTGTGACAGAAATTTGTTTCTTTTTTCTATTTCCAGCGTTAATGTGTCATGAGACTGTTCCAAATATAAATTGAGAAATAAAGAACTTTTGCTTCTTCCTATATCATTATTCAAAATGTTTTTAACACTGTTTTGATTGTGTATGGAGAAATATTATAGCTGCAGCCAAAGTTGACGCTCACAAATCAAGTGCTCTGCAGAGCAGCATCCACATCTCCCTAACCTGCCGTCATAGATGGCCAGGTAATGATAGTGTCTGCCCTAAGCCTTGGCATTGTTTGTCACTGTCTATCTTAGGCTACTACCCACTATTAAGCTCAACAACAAGTAACCTTGTCTGGTGTAAAATCAGTCTCCCTCAGAGTCACCAACTGCTTAGTGCAAGCAGAGACAGACGCTGGACTGTTTGCCACGTCTATGCGTCTTTATAAACCAGAACTTAACTTGAGATTATGTTTATGTCTCCCACACTGCAGCTCTGAAAATTAATTTAAAGAAATCTGATGTGGTTTGGTGCTGCAGGAACATTGTGTTTGCAAAGAGCGCAGGAGGAAAGGAAGAGTAGGGAGCTGCAGGCGCTGCACGCATCTGTTCTTTGGGATTTTTAAATAATAACAAAAGCATATTTAGAAGATAACTATAAGAATAAGTGCAGTTTCCTCCCGTATAAAACTTCATTGTTTACAAATTCTAAGGGGGTAGACTGGATTTAAAAACTGTGAATGAGATATGACATTGAATAATGGCCAGAAAATAATTTTTTGCACAACACAGTGAAGTTGACCTTTGGGATATGAAATATCATCACTTCATTATTTTATCCTATTTGGCATCTGTGTGACGTTTTGTCATTATTAGCACATGAATTCTTGAGTTATGGGCAAAAACATATTTTGTGAGGTCACAGTGACCTTGACCTTTGACCACAAAATTCTAATCAGGTTATTGTTCAGTCGAAGTGGATGTCTGTCAAACTTTTAAAAAAATTCCCATAAGGTGTTCTTGAGATATCACTTTCACAAGATTGAGACAGGCCACATGGATCTTGACCTTTGACCACCAAAACCTAATCAGTTCATCGTTGAGTCCCTTTAAGTTTAAGTCACAAGGATGGGACGGACTGATGGATGGACAGATGGACAACCCAGAAACATTAGGCCTCCAGCCACAGCTGTCGCCTGCGTAGAGGCATAAAAACAGTTGAACAGCTGAATCTGATTCGACTGATATAGTTCTAGGTCGGGTGCAAAATAGTGAACATGGTAAACATTACATTACCTGCTGAACATCATCAGAATGTCGACATGAGCGTGTTAGCATTTAGCGAAAAGCACTACTAAATACAGTCTGACAGAGCAGTGACAGCCAAAGAGTTTTAGGAACACTCGCTTTTAATCATAGACATTGCAACACATTTTGATTCATTAATTCTTTCATAGGTATGCATAAAACTCTCAGTGCAAACACCTTAGAAACAATAATTTAAGTTTAAAATAATTCATTACAGTTTTTTTTAAACAAGGACAAATGCAGCATGTCAGTAAGTCAGCAGTGAACATCCAATCTGTGATGATGTTTGCTCTGGAAAACTTTGACACTCAGTAGTAAACTTTGAAATCAGTGTGATGACTACAGTTCAGTTCTTCTCAACAGTGTGCGGTCAGTTAACCTGGACATCTGCACATTCAAATCATAAAATAAACAGAAGAGTAAAGTATGTTCAGCTGTAAAAACTACCTGAGACTACCAGAAAAATTATCCTCCTTAAATACTCCCATACTGTTATTATATATTCAGTTGTGAGGGGAGTTACTGCAATTTGATTCACCTTCCTTCAACCTGCCTTGTCAGCCATTTCTCCTGACAATGACTACATTTAAATGCAACTTCTTTGTATAACATCAAACTGTTCTAGGGGAACAAAATGGTGCAAATATATTTTTGAAGATTAATGGTGAACATACAGGGCATTCAGATGTTGTTTTGTTGCAGTTGTCTACAACAGGATTTTAGAATTTCTGCGCAAATTTAATAAAAAGAAAAAACTGAAACGTCAGACTAACGTAAGTATTCAGACCCTTTGCTATGACACGTGATATCTAGCCTCTCATTTCTCTTGATCATCTTTGAGATGCGCCTGCACCTTGACTGGAATCCACCTGTGGTAAACTGTTTTGAATGGATATGATTTGGAAAGACACATCTGTCTTTATAAGGTGTCACAGGATCTACATGGAGCAAAAATACAGAGAGGTCATAAATGACGACGTGGTTCAAGCTGAGGCCTCAGGACCTCAGACTGGGCTGAAGGTTCACCTTCCAACAGGACAATGACCCTGAGCCCACAGCCAAGACAATACATGAGGGGCTTACAGGGGCAACTCTGTAAATGTCCTCAGGTGGCCCACAAAGGGCCCTGAGCAGAACCCAATAAAACATCTCTGGAAAGACCTGAAAACAATCCACCGACAGAATCCATGCAACCTGACAGAGCACGAGAGGCTCTGCAGAGATGAATGGAAAAAAATCCCCAAATACAGGTGAGCAAGGCTTGTTGTGTCATTCTCAAGAAGACTGGAGGCTGTAACTGCTGCCAAATGTGCTTCAACTAAGTACTAAGAGTTTGAATACTAATGTGATATTCCAGTTTTTTTAATATGCTGGCAGATATTTTTAACATCCTACACTGGCTCTGTCATTATGGGGTAGTGAGTGTAGAATGGAATTGTTGCCAGTTTATGTAAATAGCCATCACCAAAATGCTGCATATGCAAGTGATTCCTAGAGACAGAGATTGGCAATATCTAATTCATTTTGCATTGTCAACATTTAGATTTAGACTTGCTGTCAGATGATACATAAACCTCAGAGGATTCTGGGTAGGATTACAATCGGATATGGTGATTAAAAAGAGGCATTCTGTGATAATTGCACTCAACTGAAACGGTCTGACAGGTGAAGACAACTGTGTACATTTGATGATATGCAGACTGCAAATGAAAGGTAGTTCACAAAATGACCAAAATCCCAGAACAATTACTAGTCTGATATGATATTGATATTTTACCAGAAGCTCTACGTATAAATTAACTCTGTGAATGCCAGTTTGTCAGTTAATACTCCAGTGTAGTTTTCTTGAACATTCACTCTGTTTACATGCACACTAATATTCCATGATTATGATAAAGTATTTTCCAAATAAGACATGTGGGATATGTGGGTATTAATAAGGAGCATTCTTTGGACATGTATACAGCACATTTGCAATATGCCTCTTGATTGGGGTTTTTACAGCAGTTTGCTACACACAGTCTCTCGCCTGTTTACAGCCAGCTCTTTGTGTTGTGCACAAACCAACCTGCCGGCAGTGTTTGAACCTGGCAGATAGAGATACATGTCCAAAAGAAAAGCCCATATTTCTTGTGGAAAGGAGAAACACACCTACTTTCAAACATTATGAAAGAGTTGGAAATTAAATGGTTTAAAGCAAATATTGCAACATAGGCCTCTTAAAAAAAATGTGGTTAAAGGAATGAAAGAGGAAGGCTGTGTTCACACAAGTCCACCACCAGTGGGAAAATTAGAAAAATCCTATTTTGATGCAGAAAAAGCAAAATGTCACAAACAGCTTCAGCTTCTCCATTTTTCAGTATTTTGACATGAAGGACCAGTTAGGGCATGTTCATCAGAGTATGCCTGGCTGCATGTAAATGGGGGTTTTAGTGGAATATTCATTTTTCATTGGCCATGTAAACAGTTTAGCAGCAATATGTCCTTTTCAGAATACCTGAATATTAATGCAGGTAAATGTAGTCAATGTTAAGATTCAGTGTGTCAGTGTAACGGAGGGGAGTAACACTGCAGCTCTGCAACAGCAGAGAAAACAAAGTGGAAGACTGTGCACGTTTGTGTTTTTTTTGCATCCAGTATAAAAGTAGTTTTCTCTACACAAGAACATTACTGTATCTGTTGAACACAATTAGTTTCCAAAACCAAAGCGTAAATTCTATCCCAACTTGTCAGTCTCTCTTCCCATGACTGTAAGAAGGCTTCCACCTCTACCTGCTCGAGATGTGCCTATGTGTAATTTCAGGACTGATATCGTTAAGTGATAATAATGTGTTTTTCTAGTAGTGGGAGGAGGTGAATGGAGCGAGCACAGGCATCAAAACAGAGAGCAGAGGAGGAAAAGCTAGAGACGCAGGATCGCTCACTTATTTTGGACCGATCCCCTCAGAACAAAAGCCCTGTTTCCACCATGCAGTTTGGTACAGTGTGGTTCAGTTCAGTTTGGTTCACTTTTTTCTGTTTCACTGTCAAGAGTTGTGGATGGTACCAATGGAACTGTTCCTTACTGTCCTCATTTTTGGTCATCCCTCTGTTGGGGTACCTAGCACACAGATCTGGTACTAAAAGGTGAAGCTAAAACACTGCAGTCTGTTGATTGGTCAATGTATTCACAAAGCCAACTGCCGGCGACATTTAAGGTTACTCAATGCATGAGCTGACAACCTGGATCCATCAGCACACCTTAAATTTCAATGTTAAACTTTGACCATTCCATTACTTTTGATTCTCTCTATGAGATGACACACACTTTTAGTAATGAGTAGATCTCTGAAGTGCTAATAATATATATATTAATTTTGACCAGACTGTGCGAACTGCATATATTCTAATACTCACTTGGAGGAAAAAAAACGCATTGTGGAATGTCATTCCTGTGGGCTATGGCCCGCTGCGCTTGCCTGAGAAGGACTAAATGCATCAAGAGAGACTCTCACTGCAGCCTGTTCTATTTTGTTCTGAAAATATCGGCATGCAGCCTCGTTCTGTGGCCGATAAATGCGATGTAGACTTCCCTCTGTGTCACCGGGGACGAGGAAATACAGCGAGTGCTGGACAAAGCAGTGAGTGACAACAGCCGCGCCCACATTTCAGAGTACTGTCTGTGATGAAAATGTACCTAGGGTCTAGGTACCATGTCTGAAGGGTTACTTTTGGTTCCAAAGGTACCATACCGAAAGTGTTGGGTGGAAACGGGGCTTAAGTTTCACAGATGGAATCCCTCTCCACAGCTGCTACAAAAAGTCTGTGCATTACCTGATGTAATTACTGACTGAGTTCCTTTATTGGAACAATAATAACTTTTTGTCATTTATCAGCCATCAATATATCGTGCATCCCTAGTATCGATCTCAACGTAAGTAAACATTTCACAGCTAAAAGGTTTCAGAAGAACATAATGTGTACTGCATGTCAGCGTTACATTCAGACACTGTTTTGTTATAAGTGATTATTGGAGGCATATAAGTGCTGCGCTTGCACACCACATTCACATACTGTATGTTAGCAAAGATGTCTTTAAGTGAAACACGCTACACAGACATGTGTGCAGTTCTGTTTCCTGAGTGCTGGGACTCCAGGCCTTCACTCTGTAGCCTCTGATACAAACAGAGACAAACCATTTCCTGCAATATCTTCCTGTTTCTCTAAATCAGCAGATCAATACCATTACATCACAGTAACAGCAGAGGCAGCAGGACAACACCTCTCCTATTACTGAGGGAGGAGAAGCTCCTGACCAGATCATCTTGAAGAATGGACCCAGCTTTGGATCTACTCTGAGTGAACAAACCATTTCTAGAAACCTGCTGAGCCCCCATCACTACAGAGCAGTGCAGCCCTCTCCACAGCCGCCCCCCTACAAGCACAGATCCACTGCAGATTCCAATCCAAACATTCATTAGCATGAAATGAGTCCCGCATATGTAAGCAATAAACACAGAAAAACAGCAGGCTCCACTCTGATCATCCGCTCCAATTACTTCTGGATGTAGATGATGATGATGCACAGAGTTCCCACCAGTCCCAGCGCCTGGATGCCCAGGAACCAGAGCAGCAGCCAGAAGAACACAATCACAACTGGTTCCACAATCTTGTCCCCAAAGTACATCTGGCTGAAGCCCATCCCACGCAGACACTTGTTGAGCATCCCAAACAGAGTCCCCATCCGCTCACAGTCGTCCAGCTGAGGCTGTCTGGTGGTGGGGTCATCTACGTGGGGCCATCTAGCGCTGGGATCACTGGGAGATCCAGGTCGGGGCCGGCTGCCATCAGCCTGTGGAGGTAGAGTTCAGAGCAGGTTATAAATACAAATGAACATATCCCACATGATCATATGGTCATAAAATCTCCATCAGTAATGAGCAGAGCTGCTCCAATACTGTTGATATTCCTCATTAATTAATCATACTCCTCTTGGCTTTGTTTTAACCTTCTCAGCACTTTGAGACCTGTTTTTTTTCCACTCAGAAGATTTTTTCCAACTCTTACCCTTCTCAGATGTTTACTGTATTTTCCCCTTGTAGGAGTCGCATACGAGGATACACACAACAGCTTGCAGGGATGTTAATGAGATAAATGAGCATGTTGTCTCTTAGGGTAAAAAGAAAGTCAGGGCTGCAATTAATCGTTTTTTTTTCATAACTGATAATTAATTTGGTGGTTATTTTCCCAATCAATCAATTATTATCAATTTGCGATGTACGCCTCTGCCAACCAGTCAAGTATCAGTTTAAATCCATGTCTGTCAAGACTCAAATGTAGTCAAAACAGTAGACAATGCATCAAATATGGATGTTGCTATAAAGGAACTACATACCCTAAAACACTGATTTCCCCCAGCAGCACAGAAGATCTATACAAGCAGCACAGTTTCAAGGTAGACAAGACAAGACACCCAAGATAAGTGAGATAAGTGTCACTTACTGATTCAGTATCTGACCAAACGTCTTCCCCTCTGTTCCTGAGATATGATGTTGAGTAATGGCCAGAAAACGAGTTCTAACAGTGAAGCTGACCTTTGACCTTTTGGATATAAAATGCCATCACTTTGTCATTTTATTTTGTGTGAATTTTTGTTGTAATTAGCATATGAATTCCTACCCTGGAAATCCAATTTCAAGAGCCCAGTTTGAATTTGCTCAGCGAGTCACTCTGGCAATCAGTAATGATGCTCATTACCCATGCCCTTGTAGCCGAGCTGCACCAATCACATCGGTGTATCTGATATAGGCGGGCCAGAGGCGAGCTAAACAGATGACGACAGCGTTGCGACGACAAAGTCCACAATCAGTCAGTAAACATTGCAAGATGGCTACGGATGAACACCAGCTGTTTGAAACGGCTTTGGCCGCTACAATGAACGAGTTAGACTTGTCTTTTTCTCTAAAACAGGAACAGAAGACGGCGCTCGAATCTTTCCTTTGCAAGAAGGACGTTTTTGCTGTTTTGCCGACCGGATACAGCAAGAGTCTAATCTACCAGTTAGCTCCGCTGGTAGCTAAGCTCTGGATACGTCACCCTGTGTATTGTTCTGATTGGTCGTAGTGTTATCCAATTACGTGCAATGATATTTACAAATGCATGCTTGTTGCTGCCCCTCGAGTAGGGCCATTTGCATTACTCATAGCCAGACCCTAAATCTTTCTAGATTTGGGTCTGGATTTCCAGGCAAAATAATTCCTGAGTTATGACTAAAAACGTGTTTTGTGAAGTCACAGTGACTCTGACCACCAATTTATCAATTCATCCTTGAGTCCCAGTGGACGTTTGTGCCAAAATTTGAGCAAATCTCTTCCAGGCATTCCAGACGGACAGACATGTTGTCTGCACAGAGGCATAAAAATAGTGAAAAACGCCCATGCTAACTTCCAGCATCCTAAAGTGATGAATTCATTTTTTTTTTTGTTTTTATTTGAGCAACAATTCAAATCCCAAAGATATGTAATTTACTATCATGTATGGTAAAGGAAGGACTCAGATTTCAGAGGCTGGAACCAGCAAATATTTGGCACTTCTGCTTGAAAAATGACTACAATTGTCTTCTTGTTGCACTAACTGTCATCTGGTTAGGGTTGCACAATAAACTGAAATATTATAGAAATCGCAATATGACCAAGTGCAATATCCAAATCGCAGTAGCTGCAATTGTTTGATAAAGGTAAAATGTGTCACACAATATCATTATAAATTAAGCACTGTGCTGCTACAACAGGTCTGTCCCAGCCTACAAATCATATTCCAGACATAAAGGAACATGCTTGTTTGAACCCTTGCAAAAACTACATCATCATCATTTGATGTTTTTATCAGTGAAAACAACATGCAAAAGTTAATCTTGGCTGTTTGGTTTGTGTGCAATAAGCTAATAAGCTTGAATTGTCTGTCCAACAGAGTCATACATTGTCTCTCTAGCTGACTACATCACATCAATTTCAGGAGTCTCATTCTGCCATTTAAACTTTTATTTCTATCATAATTTTAAATTAGGCTCACCAGCCTAACAGTTTAGAACCAGGACCTCCAGTATTTGAACCATGTAGCTTGTGACAGCAGACTGCAGCTGCTAATATAATGAGCCAGACACATACTTAAACATTTAGGTTAATATAAGGATTGGACTCAGCAGAAATGACTCAAACCAGGGCTTAAAAAAAGCTCAGGACATCCCTAGTAATCTCCTATTATCATCTCTTCATACAACTATCACGAGCTCTCATATCTAGTAACTAAAAACTTCAGAAAACACACTGTTACACAGTTCCCAGCAGTGACTCTTAGAATGATGTTAACATAAACAATACAAGTCAGACAACAGTAATTACAGTGACTTCCTTATTATTGAGCAATCTCTCCCTTGATAATTCCAGAATGCATTGTAAAAAGAACTGCGTCCGTTTCCTCAGTATGTGCACTAACATCAGTGCACTTTAAATTTAGGTGTGCCTGCAAGCAAGCATAGACCATAAACCGATGTTAATGATTGATTATTACCTTGTCTAACACATGATTGATGTTATTAACTTTAATTAGCTTCTGTGAAATGTGAATATTAATGACAAGTATGGATGCAGCTAAAAACAGCTTGTAAAGACACTAAATCCTATCTTTCTTTCTTACCGTGGACAGACTCATTGACTATGACACAATCTTCTGAGCTGTGCTATCACTGCACCCAGCACACCAGTAGCTCCTGAGTTCAGCGATATTAAATTACTGTTTTTTCAGTGTGGTCTGGCTTTGAAGAGAACGATATATCAGCTTTATTTTCCTGTCAGAAATTACTGCCTTACGCTACACTGAAGCAGTGAAAATACTCTCAATTCAGCATACATTTAAACTGTGGGCAAAGCAGTGAGTGACAACAGCCGCGCCCATATTTCAGAGTACTGTCTGTGATGAAAATGTACCTAGGGTCTAGGTACCATGTCTGAAGGGTTACTTTTGGTTCCAAAGATACCATACCGAAAGTGTTGGGTGGAAACGGGGCTTAAGTTTCACAGATGGAATCCCTCTCCACAGCTGCTGCAAAAAGTCTGTGCATTACCTGATGTAATTACCGACTGAGTTCCTTTATCAGAACAATAATAACTTTTTGTCATTTATCAGCCATCAATATATCGTGCATCCCTAGTATCGATCTCAACGTAAGTAAACATTTCACAGCTAAAAGGTTTCAGAAGAACATAATGTGTACTGCATGTCAGCGTTACATTCAGACACTGTTTTGTTATAAGTGATTATTGGAGGCATATAAGTGCTGCGCTCGCACACCACATTCACATACTGTATGTTAGCAAAGATCTCTTTATTAAATCACTGTTTTTTCAGTGTAGTCTGGCTTTGAAGATAACGATATATCAGCTTTATTTTCCTGTCAGAAATTACTGCCTTACGCTACACTGAAGCAGTGAAAATACTCTCAATTCAGCATACATTTAAACTGATAGTTTTTTTAGGTGGGACTTCTTTAAGATGGCTAAAACACGTTTTGTTGCAGATTGCTAGCTTTAATATCAGACTCCTACCTGCTTCTCCAAACTGAGGGCATGCCAACTAACATTTACTGTGTGTCACATACGGTCTATGGGTAAGAACCCTATACAACCCCATTTCAAAAAACCTGAACCATCCCTTTAACTCCTATTGTGTTTAGGCTACATTGTGTGCATAATGACGTCGAAACAGTAGTTAAAACCCTACTACTATAGGTGGGGGGCTGTCAACAAAAAAAGCCTGCATTCCTACTTTGTTAAACTTGCAGATTATTACTCAACTGGTAAGGCCTGGATCTGTCACATGATATTCTATATCTCTTGTGAGGAGAAAATGCCACCAAACTACATAATAAGAATACATAAACAGACACCTGCTAGTAGGACATGGCTTTAGAAGCTTAAAAGACGAAGAGCCACCCTTCTTTTCGGTGTCAGCAGCTGCTGTATTATATTGTGTGTATTACACCACGCAGCCACTTATCCACCAATCTCATATAGGGCTTATATGTTACAAGTTATATCCCGACTTGAATATCTGATCCTGTTCATTCGCAATATTCATAGCCCATGTTCTGCCATGTATGTATTGCTTGCGTTTGAAGAGAAATATTTAAGTATTAGATTTATTAACTAGGGTCTGGCTCACGCGCTGGTTATCTAGGCTTATTACACAGGACAAGTGACAACTGAAACTGATCAAATTTAGGTCGCAGTAAGTTAAACTGACGCTGACGAGCTATTTCACTACGACAGGACCTCCCTGAGCTTAACATTAGCTCCGACACAGTGGAACCACTCCCGAGTCCTGGCCGTCAATGTCCCGTGTTAGCATGAAATCTAATAAACGGCTACAGCTAGCTTGTTAATGTACTTTTGCTTTACCCGGTGTCGCTGGTGGTGTAGTGCGGTCTGCCGTGCACCGTGGACGTGTTGTTGAGGACTATGCCATCTTCTCTGGTTCTCTGGCGGCTGCTCTTCAGACTCACGTCGACGAAAAACATACTGGTCATTGGCAGGTTGCGTTACTGTGGACATTTTACAGCTAGTCCACTGACTGTAACTTTGAGGAATCAAACATGCGAGTGGTGCGCTGACAGCACAGTGTCCGCCCTGAGACGCGCCGCGCGCTCCCGATACATCCGCGAGACCTCAACATCGTCCAATGTAGGGCCGCAGCGCCAACACGCGCCCCCTGCAGGCCAGGATGGTAACTAACACAAACTAAACCTTTACTGAGCCCCAGAGGGGAAACAAGGCTGTCACAGCTGCACAGACAGCAGCAATACACACACAGACACATCATAAAAAATACATAGTTAGTGGTATATTAAAAAAAATAATAATAAATAAATAAAAACAGAAAAACTGTACAGAGCATATAGAGACAAAAACAACTTTTTTTTTAACCTTAATAATTTATAGAAGCTAATGTGGGACATCAGAATATTAGCAATCAATCACCAAACATGTTATTGAATTGTTAAACATGTTTATTTCTGCTGCAAAGTTGGACATTTAAACATGGGGGTCTATGGGGACTGACTTGCTCCTGGAGCCAGTCTCAAGTGGCCATTCAAGGAACCCGCACTTCTACGTTGGCTTCATTTTTCAGCCCTGGAGGTTGCTGCTTGCCCGTTGATATAAAGGAGGCGTGTGTGCATGGCAGTGGCCAAATCTGTGACGCCTTTCTCGGGTCAAGCAAAGCAATGGTTTTTCTCCATTTTTTATCCTTATTTTTATTTATTATGTGAAATGATTATTACGTCCTCGCAGCATGGCTTCAGACTTTTACTCTTGTTGTATTTATGGAGGGAGCATGATTTTTCTTTGTCTTACACACCCAAAGTAATGCCTAAATATTTAATGAAATACTTGTATTACACAAAACTGTTACAGTGATTTATATTACAAACATGGTAGCAGAATGAGCCTTTCAAATGCATCAAAACCCATAAAGGTCTTTGTCAGTTCAATGTCTAAATGTCCTGTTACCATAGACTAGCTATAAAAATAATGGACGTAGCTACTGTGACATCACCCATTGCCCTTGTGGACTCCCATTTTGAAGCGTCAAGTTCAGCATTCTGCCCATCACCAGTTTTGTTCTTAGGACCAGAAGTGATTTGGGCGAGAAGTGCTGAAGCAGCCGTGCCCTTAATGGTGTGTAACTGTGAGTGAGTTATAGAAAAATTCACTCCCCATACAGTTGTTGTGAATGGGGAAATCAGCTGTGAAGACCAAAAACATTTTTTGTACCAGGCAGTAAACATGTTTATTTCTGCTGTGAAGTTGGGCATTTAAACATGGGGGTCTATGGGGACTAGCTTGCACTTGGAGCCAGTCTCAAGGAGAGGCTGCTCACTGCAGAGCCAATGGGCCCGCCCTCTGGACAGCTCAACCTCTCTGGACCTAGTGAGCGCCCCACTCCTCTGTACTTCCATGCCGCCACCATTACATTAAGATATAGGCTGTTTGTGAATTAATTTCAATCATATCAGATTAATTAATGTAATCAAATTTGACCTAGGTTACCTAGTTTTATGGAAAACCACACCGCGAAAGTCTGCTAATGCAGAGCTTTGTAAGCTAAGTTTAGATAAAAAATAAGCTAGTAGCAAGGTTAGCATATTTTACCAGTCAAAGTGATCCGATGCCTGCATCCGATGCCTCCCCACTCCACTGCTGTCCCCCTCGCTTTTTCCTCGGTCCGAGGCCAGCCCCACTCGCTTTTTCCTCGGTCCGAGGCTGGCAGGCAGACAGGAGGCTGGCAGGTTCTACGAGGCTGGCAAGCAGGGAGCCGGCTGGCCTCCTGCCTGCCTGCTCTCCTGCTGACCGAAAAAGCAAGCAGGGAGCCGGCCTCGGTCAAGCAGGGAGAGGGGAGGCCGGCCAAAAAAGCGAGCGGGGAGCCGGCCTCGGTCTAGCAGGGAGAAGGGAGGCCGGCCGAAAAAGCGAGCAGGGAGCCGGCCTTGGTCGAGCGGGGAGAGGGGCTCGGTCCGCGGTGCTACTGTCCCCATGGCTTTCTCCCCGCTCCGTTGCTGACAGGAGAGCCAGGTCTCCCAACCGCTTTTCCCCCGTTCCGCTGTCGGATAATTATAAGTTATTTATATATTTATATATAAGTAGCCATTCATCGAAATGGCACTTTGACGTTAGCTTCATTTTTCAGCCCTGGAGGTTGCTGCTTGCCTGTTGATATACAGGAGGTGTGTGTGTGTGTGTGTGCATGTGTGATTGATATTTTGCAGTGTTAATATCAGAAAATGGTGAAAAATGTCGATTAGTTTTTCCAAAAAGGTGACATCCTCAAAAATTTTATAGCCTACTCAGTTTACTTTGATAAAGGAGAAAAGAAAGAAAAAAACAAACAAAAATCACATTATGAAGCTGAAATCAGAGCCCCTACCTTACTTTAACTTTCCTATATTCCAGAGTTAAATATTGCACTCTATTACTAGTTAGTTTTCAGATTAGAATGTTCAAAACCTACTGTGAGCCTGTAAAATGCAATGCATAGTTGACAGTACATTGGGCCAACTGGCAGTGCATGTAATGAGTATTTAGCTCCACATCGGCCAGCTACAATAAACAGTATAAACCTGCTTCCTAATCCAAGACTATAACCTATAAACCACAAAAGCCCTTTTTGCCCTTACCTTTAAGTGATTTAAGGTTTGGAGTGCAAGATTATTACCTGTAACAGAGCAGGCTAGTGCAGAGGAGGTTGGTTTTAGACACACTATATGGACGTGTGTATATATTCAGAGGTTTTGGTTGAAAGCTGTTTCAAAGTTAAATTTGGTTTTCAATAAAGAATTAGATTTGGATCCAGTTTGCCTTCTGCTATGAATGCCACACGTACAGATGCAGAGGGTTTACACAAAGAGTGTGTTAACATATGCTGCACGTAAATGTATATCACTGAAATGGATTTCAAACAAGCCACTAACACTCCTACCCATGGAATATGTGACATACTGGTCTAGAGGTACATTTGGTATATTTCATCATATATGGACACCATTCCTTGATTATGCAGGACCTAGAATATCAAATATTATCTGGAAGCCACTTCCTAAACCAAGAAGTGATGGCTGAATGCTGTGGGGAGGCTCTGTTGTCTGTAATATCACTTATCTATATATTTATCTTGCTGTATGCTTTGCCCCCTCCAGGGCCTCCAGTATATTTTTGCAAACTATAACAAAAAATGTTGCTATGCTACAACAGACAACCCTACTGCTGTCTAAAATAATCACGAGCAAATGTAATTATGATTAAATATAAAGTAAACTAATTATCAATATTATTACTGCTGGCTCTGGTATGACATTGTGCTGCAGTTCTGCGTGTGGTTTGTCCAGGTGGTGTTGCCATACCTCAGCAGAGGGTGTTACTGAACTGATAGATACAGTCACTGTCACACTGTGCTGTCATTACTTTTAGATGTGTTATAAAATGGAAAACTATGGGTGTTACAGTGTCAGTCATTAATGTTGTGCTGCATGTGTAATCTATGTAGACACTACTAGCTTTCTTTTATTGTATATTCATAAAGGCTATGGTTTGATTTATGTTTTTAGTTAATAATGGGTTAATATTGACAGTAATTACACAGAAGCAGCAGCTACACTGTCATAAAAGAGAGAGAAATGCTAATGAAAATCAGTGAAAAATAAGAGACAAGTAGCCTAAAACTTTAACTTAACATTAAGATATGAACAAATATGAAAATATAACTGAATAGTGTCAGTCTTTCTGTCTCAGTCACTCGCACATGCGTTGTTTCTATGATATCAAATGTCATAGAAACAGAACGGTGACCCGGCCGAGGTCACGTTTATAAGGCCTTCAGATCATTGTGATCTCTCACTTTGCACTTGGATTTGGACCAGAACCAACCTGTGGAAAGATTACTCTGAGATTTGAGCAGAAAGCAGAAGTTTTGGAACACTTTTCAACCTTTCGGACCACTCAACTTTGTGGAAAACCCGAAGATGGCCACCAGGGACTTTAACCCTCCAGGTAAGACAACTTCTATAGCATTTTACTGGTTGACACGACCTCTGAAATTGTTTAAAGGGTCATCTGTGTAGAAATGAGTGTAAATGTTTGGGTTTCAAAGTTGATCAGTTCACAACATGTTATTAGGTCTGTCGGAAACTCCAGATTTGGTGAAAACAGACGCTAATTTCTAATGATCACATTCAGTTATCACACTAATGCACGGTTTGTCGAGTAAGTTGATGTTTTTGATGGACAGGATGTGTTAAATCTACTGGGACAGGTGCGGAATGTGTTAATAATTAATGTAGTGATTTGAAAACACTGCTTATTTGAGGGTATCAAATTATCGACATGTGACAATCTGTGATCAGTTCTACTGAAAAAAAAAGATGGCGACTGGCCGAATTTTCAAAGTCAAAGTCAGGACGTGAGGAGCACAGGTGTAATCAGACCAGGGCACGGTCTCCTGAGTTCGTTTGTTTTGATTGTTGAAGCCTGGCTTTTTGTATCTGGTTCTCTTAGTGTCAAAGTATATCATATTAAATAAACTTAATTTCAATATTTAATACTGAAATGCACTTCGCTCGTTAGTGTGGTATTTTGTTGTTTGCCAGCAACATGAGAAGGATGTGTTATGTAGCCTAACTGTACGCAATCTGGAAATCCATCGGTAAAAAAACAAAAAACAAAAACAAAAACAAAAAACCTTTTTTTTTCTTCCTTTACAATGTAAATTGCAGAATCTGTCTTGAGAGATTAAACTGTACATGACTGACCGTGCGCCCTGCATCCAGGATGAGATCACCTGCTACACGCACTGTGATTTGCAGCTCATATTTCAGAATAATGTGTTATAAACTTGTAGTTGGGTCTGCACAGAGCTCACTGAGGTATTTTTGGATTTATGTAGCCATGGTGCACTGTTATGTAATGATACATGTAGTGCGACAATACATTTACGCTGTTTATTGCAAACCATGGGGCGTTTAGTCATCACTGAAGTGATGTAGATTGATCACATTGTTACTGCAGCTTTATTTGATGCTATATAATGCAGCATTAATTGATTGTCATGCTGTCATCTGTTCAAACTGGAGGCTGAGCTGTACAGTATTTGATATTACTGTTAGAAGGTGTAGCCTCTTGTGTGTTGGTGAACTTTGATACTGATGTAGTGCAGCTGTACATATATGTGTATGTTGTAGTGTTTTCCAATTTAAATTTTGATTGCTGCTCATTTGATCCAAAATATTTAAAGAGAGACTTAATCAGAAATCCTTATAATGTATGGCTAATATATTATAAGATGAGGGCTATTTTCACACTGGTGCAGATATCAACATATTACTGTTTGTACTGGGTACAATTAGAAGCGGATGCTATTCATACCCTGGATTATAGGCTAGTGATGTGTGCTGTTTATACCCACCTTGGTACAAATATTTGTAGCCTACTCTTATTTTGTACAACTAAACTATTATCTTCTCAACCTCAACCCTCAGGACCTAGGTTAGCTACGTAGCTAACTATCCTACCATTAAAATGGAACCATGCCAAGTGTCTTTTCTTTAAGCGGATTTATGGTTGTGCGTAGACCATACGCACATTGTCCACACCGTTGTGAGCATTTTTACTTGTGCGGTGGTGTGTCTGTGTCACTCTGCAGTTACACCTCCAAAACACTAGTCAGCGACAGAGGTTTCTGTGAAGTGCTATAAAGTTTAGATGATTTAAAACACATTAAATATGGCTTAATAGAGACGATTTGGGGAAGAAAAAAAAATCAAAAATCAGCTTCACTGTAACTTCAAGCGTTCACAGCAGGGGCGCCTCCAGAATTTTTTTCATAGGGGTGGCCAGATGGGGCCACTTAAAATGGGGTGGCACACCAAAACTAAAAGCCATAATTTCAGGATTTTATTACACTGTTGTAGTATATAGGCTAGTCAAAAACTATCAGAAAGACGAAGGAAGAAGGAAACACCTACTGATGTACTTTGGTTTATTGTGTTATATTTAATGATACTAATGATTTAATGTGCATAGACTAATAACAGTACAGTTAACATTTTGAGTTCCACAATAATCTTGTTTTATTGTGTTATGTATATATGTTAGGCGATTTATTGTTTTTAAAATAGGTTAGTTATCCTTTTCCTTAAAAAGACACATATACAGCTTAATTTAAAGGTGTATATTCATTGTAATCAAAACCATTACTGGGAAAAAGCAGGTACTGGCAGATACAAACAGAAGCAAGTACAGAAATACTCATATCTTTGCTTTATGTAAGAAGAATTTCCCACCAGGGATCAATAGTCTTTCTGATTCTGATTACCAGGCTATACAGAATGTGTAACAAACTCTCATATCTTTGCTTAATGTAATACAAAAATAATTAGATTTACAAGAAAAAATTCCCAAAGGTCCGACCTAGTATTTGAATCCCATTAGTCCGACCGCCCAAAAATCCAACCGCAGTAAAGTTACATTTCAGGGGGGACCAGGCAACTACCCCTTTCAGTAAACACAGAGCAATGGCACCACTAAACAGCTGCAATGTCTCTATGCACGGACTGTGAAGACAGTTGCGTTTATCTCATCAACAGGAAATCACATCATTTGCTATATGTGACGTACATGCCCTTATTTGGATAACACATCCTGATATTCCCCACGCACGGGAAGATGTTTTAAGCAGGAAGGCTGGGCTTCCAACTGAATGAATGAATGAGTGACATCAGTGTAATTTTTTTCCTGCTGCATAGCACATCGCACATCGCCACTCACTAGGCAGCTGACTGGCTGCCATAAGCTACACATAAAATAAACATTAAGACGTTCTAACAAATGCAAGTTTTATTACATTTTTTCCATAAGGAGGCCAACAGTAGAATTCACCACATGACAAAAGCAGACAAGAACTACCGTAGTTTGAGCGCTGTCCTTGCTGCTGAAGATGCAAAAACAAACAAATGTCTATACTCCAAAACTCACTACTTCTGACATGACGAACCAAGACAGTGTATATAGCTAAAAAACACAACATCAGCAGAAAAACAGAAGTCCTGCAAACCAACAGCAAGCGGCGATCACCATGGCCAAATAACGTCGCATATCTGTAACTCCAAAAAGCACTCGGAGAGCGCAGACCTCCGCCAAGCAGCTCGGATTTCCCGCCATTTTATTATTTTATCCACTTCACTTCAACCGATCACCACCAAAATTTTATCACCTGTTCCTTGTCCCGTTATCAACCTTTCCTGAAATTTCATCAAAATCTGTTAAGAACTTTTTGAGTTATTTTGCAGACAAACAAACAAACAGACAAACAAACAGACAAACAGACCAATGCCGGCGAAAACATAACCTCCTTGGCGGAGGTAATAACGAAATAAAAATAAGACAGCTGTTGGCGACCAACGCTGTTGTTGCTGCAGCTACTAGGCTACTACTGTTATCCAAACAAAATTAAAGGAAGCAAAGATTGATTAACCTATAATTCCACATTATGTTGCACAGCTAATAAATTATTTCCTTTTAACGAATGGCTCAGAGAAATGCTGTCTAGCAAAGTTAAATATTTTTTTTACCACCATTTTAGCTATGAAATAGCCTTACTGATATTTAAGGTGCACGCACACACAAGCAGGATCTCACACACATAAAACGCGACTGGAATTAATAAACAAGCGGTAAATGCACAGTGGGGTTATTTATTTTCTGTATCGGTGTGACTCGCTGTGTTAATTGAGTGAATCGTCCGAGCCAGACGCTTGTTAATTTGAGTTTGATTTAATTTAATTACACAAAGGTTGTTGAGTTAAACTAACCATACGAGTCCTTTTCATTTTTATACAATTTATTGCTGCATTTTGAAAGCAAAAAGAGTTAAGTTTTTTGGGGGTTTCATGTTATATCGGGGGTTTCAGCTTGGTACCGTGAACCTGTGCCTCCCGTGACCTGTAAAAGTAGCGTTGTGACATAAGCCTCAGTTTCTGTTGTTGGCGAATTGTTACAAGCTGATGAATTCGCTGGTCAAGGCTAGGCAAAACGTTAGATGGATGGTTTGTCTCTAACAAAATACTTCCTGTAGACGTGCTGCAAGAAGGGATTAATGCTTAAGATACATCTGCAGCCAGAGCGCATTACGCTGTCAATAGGCTTTATGTGTGGGGAATACCAGGATGTGTTATCCAAATAAGGGCATGTACGTCACAAATAGCAGATGGATGTGATTTCCCATCGAAGAGATAAACGCAACTGTCCTCACAGTCCATGCCGGCGCAGTGAGGGAGAAATGCACAGACTGCTTCATGTTGGAAGTTCTGTGGTCGGACTAACTGGCGGTCGGGCTACTAGGTATGAAATCCGGCAGGCGGACTAATGGGCGGTCAACATCATGGGACTAAAACGATACAACTCGCTGTAGACCTGCATGGCTGGATTAGCGGGTAGTCAGACTTATGGGTAGTCTGACCTATGGGAGGTCGCACTAATGCCTGGTCCCCACTGGCGAGTGGGGTGGCCAGCAAATTTATAGGGGGGGCCGTGGCCAGCCCTGGCCACCCCCTGGTGGCGCCATTGATTCACAGACAAACACTTGTATTTATCTGGACACATTTTCCCCACAGATAGGCTACAACATGCTAACGTTATTAGCACAAGTCTATGGCATTTTACATTGTACAGATTAGCCTAGTGGTCGGCGATCTTTTCCTCTTCTCATATAAAACCAGGGACAACAGCAACATGTAACAAAGGTAACAGCACACAACTTGGCTCCATTACAACTCACAAGATTCACTGACAAAACAAATGTCATACTAAACAGGTTTTCCAAACAATTACAAAATGCTAACATTATTAGCACAAGCCTATGCCATTTTACATTGTATAAATTAGCTTAGTGACAAGTGGAAATTTCCTCTGTTCATATGAAACCTATGAATCCCAAAGTATAAATCCCTGAAGGATAAATTACACACAAGACTTAAAATGCTATTTTAGTGGAGGCTTTACTGTCTTCACAATTTATTGTTTCTTATCTGTGAAATAAGAGTAAATAAAAGCTTTGTTTCCACTGAGGGAAAGTGTCAGTATACAGAAACAGACAGGAGGTCTGCGTCAGTTAGGTTTTTTGTATATTTGTTGTTACTTGTCATACAGGTATGAAAATAGCACAGCTAAGAGGCCAAAGCTATTTATACTGGGGTGCAAATAGTCACTCCGATATTATAATTTGAGTATCTGATCCCCCCCCCTCCTTAGGTGGCGTGTCCTTCGTCATTGAGCACCCGGCAGATGGCTTCCCTGAAGTCATCTGGATCCTCAACAACGATGAAGGTGAGGTTCAGGTAGGTGATGCACATGTAGGTGACTTCATTCCCCCAGTTTCCTCTGATGAAGAGGATGAGTCTGAGGTGGAGGCTGAGGAGGACAACGATGATGACACTGATGAGGAACACTTTGACGAGGAACACTTTGACGATGAGGACTGGGATGCCCTGGAGAGTGAAGATTCTGGGTATGGGTCCATGAGCGAGGAGGAAGAGGAGGAAGAGGACATAGAGGATGAAGTGGACGTTGATGACGACAGATATTGGCCAGGATGCCGTTATTTTCCTGTTCCTTCCCTGAAGCCTCCTGCACAGCCAGTGGAGCGTCCTGAAGATCTGCCCCCAGTCTCTCCGAGGTCTGAAGACTGCTCCCCCAGCCTCCGGCCTCAGCTCTTCCACCAAGAGAAGCAGGGAGGACAGCTACACACTTCAGGTAAGTGTGAAGAGGCAGCGGTGATCTGTGAGGACTGCGACTGTGAGCCAAGACCCTCCGCTTCAGGCCTCAGCTCCGCCACAAAGAGAAGCAGGGAGGACAGCGATACACCTCAGGTAAGTGGGAAGAGGCAGAGGAAGACCTGTGAGGACTGCAATGAAGAGCCAAGACCCTCCACTTCAGGCCACAGCTCCTCCACACACAGAAGCGGAGAAGAGGACTACAGGAACTCTGCACCCTCCACTTCCGGCTCCAGCTCCTCCATGCCCAGAAGATATTGGCCGAGTTCTTTCTGGTACCAGAGGAGGCCCGATGACAGCGACTCCGATGAAGACTGATGGCCCTGATTGGGAAACCTTTGTGTCTGGAAGGACTGATAAAGCCCCATTGCAGCCTTTGCGTCTGGCCAGGCTAGCACAGCCCTTGGTAGCGTCTTGCACCAGGGCTTTTTATTTACATTTTACTCTTTTATTATCGTTGATATTGCTGGATGCATTTACCAGTGATTGGGAAACCTATGTGCCTGGAAGGACTGATAAAGTCCCAGGCAGCCTTTGCGTCTGGCAAGGCTAACACAGCCCTTGGTAGCGTCTTGCACCAGAGCTGTTTGATTACATTTTACTTTTGAGTAATAGTTGATGGTGGTGGATGCATTTACCAGTGATTGGGTAAAGCCCCATGCAGCCTTTCCGTCTGGCGAGGATAACACAGCCTCAGGGCTTTTTATTTACATTTTACTTTTTCCATTATAGTTGATGACACTGGATGGATGTTCCAGTGCTGAGTTAATAATGATAATACATTATACTTATATAGCACTTTCCAATGTACTCCGAGACAATTTACAAATTCAAGGACAAAACAACAACAAAAAAAGGCAAGGAACAAACAAGAAAACAAATAAGGGATGAGGAGAAGAAACTTTCAGCGATTTAATAAAGGCAGTGTTAAACAAGTGAGGCTTAAGTGATTTTTTGAATATGGAGAGAGAGGGGGAGTCTTGGATGGATTTGGGGAATGAGTTCTAGAGGATGGGAGCAGCAATGGAGAAGGCCCTGTCCCCCCAAGATTTGTGCTTTGTTCCTCATGGAAGAGGAACAGGAGGTTGGCATTGGCAGAGCAGAGTGTGCTGTTGGAATGTATAAGGAGAGTTTTGAAATCCTGCAGCTTAGGAGGAGAGGGATGGATGGAGTCGGGCGATGTTCCTGACATGAAAGAAGGCTGGATTGGTAATGTGTTTGATGTGCCGGTCGAAGGACAGGAATTAATCAAAAATGACGCTAAGATTTCAAATGTGAGTGAGGTGGATACTGTGGAGCCGTCCATGTTGAGGGTGAAGTTATGGGTGGATTTGGTGACTACTTTTGGTCCAGTGATGGTAATTTTAGATGGGTTGCAGTTTAATTGAAGGAAATTGGTTTGAAGCCAGGATTTTATTTCAGTGATGCAGTTTGTCAGGGTTTAGTGGGTGGCAGTGGAGATTGTCTTGGTGGAGATTAGGAGCTGGATATGATCGACGATACAATGGAACTGGACACCAAGACAGCATTATATGTGACAAAGGGGGAAAAGGTACAGGATGAAGAGGAGGGGACCAAACTGAACCCTGGGGGACACCTCGGGGGAGGGGAGTAGTGGGGGATTTGCAGTTATTGATGGAGATGAACTGAAGTCTGTCTGAAGTCTGAAGGATGGAGGGCTTGATGGCGTCGAAGGCGGCACTGAGGTTGAGGAGGATGAGGATGTTGAGGTTTCTGGCATCAGAGGAGAGAAAGAGGTTGTTGGTGATTTTAAGCAGGGCAATGTCAGTACTATGGTTTATCAAAATCAGGATTGGAATGTTTCATACATGTCACTGACAGAGAGGTGGTGTTTCAGTTGGGAGGTTACACCATGTTTCAGTAGTTTGGACAGAGGGTAGGGTGGAGATTGGCCTGAAGTTACTTGGGATGTCAGTGTTGAGTCCAGTTAACAGGTGAAGTATGCTATTGTTATCTATTTTCCTTTATTAAGTATAGGTGGCTATACCAGAGAAAGGTGAGTCTATACATCATGACAACATCGACACAAGTATTTCTGTCACTGACCAGTATAATAATATCACATTATCTTTTTTGCCCACTCTGCTGCATTGTCCTGTGTTTCCAGGTGGAGGTGGAAACACAGACACAAGATGCGACAGCGTGAAAGACCAAGACAGGAGCAGATGAGAAGGATGGATGACTCCAGGAGCAGATGAGAAGGATGGATGACTCCAGGACCAGATGGAGAGTGATGGGTGTGTTTCATTCAGTGGGCTCAGTAAGTAATCCCCTCACTAAGACTACAAAAGTACCATAGTGACATAAAGTGGTGCTGAGATAACGTTAACTTTACATATGTGAATTATTTTTTTCACAGGAGCCTTGTTGAATATTATTCATTGATTATAATATCATTCCATGTATAGTTGAGTTCAAAAGTCTTCATTACTTGTGTTTCTGGTTTATAGGACAGGACTCCTCTGAGGTTTAGGTGCTCCTGGGGTGTACGGCACACATCTGAAAACCTTTCTGTCAAATAGAAACCTTGGTGTAGGACGAGGGTCTTTGAATAGCTTGAGCTGGATTCTTCTAGAGTTAAAGGCACTGAAGGATTTGTGATCACCTCCCAAGAGAACATGAGGGCGTAGCAGGAAATGGAGATGATATCCACCCTAAGCGCATGACAGTGAACGGCATTTGTGACTTCTTGTGAAGCTGTCCAGGCTCTTCTGAAGTTTCTATCCATCTTTCGTGTCCTGCATGATCTTTTTCACAGCAGACTCCCTGCACGTTCTTGACCTGAAAATAGTCAGAGGGTTGTCTGAAATTAGATTCACATCACCAGGGGCCACATGTTGGTTGTGGTTAGTGTTCATTGGTATTATTAATGTTAAACAAAGATAGTCCAGAATCATTCAGATCTTCATGTTATTTTAATATGATGTGGTATGTGAAAATATTTTGAAGGATGCATACTGAAAGGTAGCCATGGCTCAGCAAAGATGAATAAAAGAAATAATGGTGGGATTTAGTAGTTGCTGAGTCCTTTCATGCATAATTTGTTGGAAATTGAGAGAAGTGTTTTGCTTCATGGTTTTTAGCTGCGACCAGCAGTTCTACAGTTCACTCTGTCAGCTGGTTCAGTCACTCAGTCTGTGAGACCCTTATCAGATTGGCTTAATCCTGACTCTGTTAGCCTGCTTGTTGGAAACCTATAGAGAGTAATTTAGCATACCCACATGTATTGGAAGTTCTGATTTACTCCCCTAACCCTCTGAAAGAAAGTAAACTACAGCTTGGCCCCATAAAGAGTTTCCTTTTGTCAGTATGGCGTCTTGGTCTTAAGGAATCTAATAGTACATGTAAATAGCTTTTATAACTATTCTCTTCTCACTGTTATATTTCTGGTAGATTACAGGTGACAGTAGTTCCAGATTTTAAAAATAAAGGATTTGAAAGTAAAAGAGTTTACTTAACATTAAAGGTAGGGTCTGGAGGATTCCCTCATGAAAAACTGCTATTAAATTACTACACAAAACCTATTCGTGTAGTAGTGGCTGTCCAGTTGCTGTTTGTAAACACACATTCAAATTTGGCCCCTCCTATCAGGCTCAACTCTCCCGGGTGTATGGAGCCTGGAGGTACGGAAGAAGGCTTCACAGAAGAGGTTCAGGCAAGGCTTGCCCTGGTGCACACTCAGACACGCTCGGGCACAGCACCTGCGCTCTTTCATTGGCTGGGGAAATCTCCGCCCAGAAGCGGTCCGAGCTTACAAAAACATCAAAATACAGTTAAAGGGCAGGAGCTCTGCAAACAGAGTCACCACCACACATGAGTAGAAGCCCATAGGTGATGATTAAGCAGGATTTCATTTGTATATGTCTATATTTTGTTTTGTTTGAAAATCCTCCAGATCCTACCTTTAAGAATAAAAATGAAATGAAATGATTATAGCTGCTGCACAGCAATAGGTCGGGACCTGGCATTTTCAAGAGCAGGAAGAAGAGGAAGAAAAAGGGTCAATCAGAACAACTTTCTTGACCAGAAATCATTAAACACTGAAAAGGGTTTTTAATATAATGTTATGCAACCTGAGTAGTGGGGAAAATACTGCAGTGGCTTTGCACTAAGACTTGCACAACCATGGGTTGTGATTACTGTCCAAAGTAAACCATTATGTTCCTGCGTACTAAATTGCAAGTAGTACATCTTATCACTAAAACACCAGCTAAGTCTATGCCTGTCCAGCCTAGAGCACTGCAAAAAGTGATGAGATTTTCCTTGTTCACCTTCTTCCTCAAAATGTGTCACTCTGCAGTTACACCTCTTAAACACTAGTTGGCAATGGAGTATTATGAAGTGTTGTAAAGTTTAATTGTTTCAAACACACACATTAAACATGGCTTAATAGCAACAATTTCAAACACAAGTACACAAATCGGCTCGATTATAACTCACAGCATTCACAGACAAATACTTGTCTTTATCTGGACACACTTTCCCCACAAATACAACATGCTAATGTTACTAGCGCAAGCCTATGGCATTTTACATTAAATAAATTAGCCTAGAGGCTGGCATAGATTTCCTCTTCTCATATGAAGCAGGGACAACAGCAACATTTGATAAATAGTCCAGTTCCTTATGTAGTTTCTTTCAAAACTCGTAGGGAGTCTACAAACTTTTTTTTTTAAAAAAAAAGTCAAGTTCCAAGCTATGCAGGTGTTTACTTTCATGGCTTAATATACTTAATACTTAATACTGACATTAATTAATTGAATTTGGAGGTCAAAGGTCAAAGGTCAAGGTCACTTGACCTCATAAAACATCTTCGTAGCTGTAACGCAAGAATTAATTTGCTAACATTTTACAGAAATGTCTAATAGGATAAAATGATGAACTGATGACATTTTATATCCAAAAGGTCAAAGGTCAACATCACTGTGACACTATAATGCTCTGCAAAAGCACTTTTCTGGCCATTATTCAGCATCATATCTCGGGAACAGAAGGGGAGACATTTGGTCAGATACTGAATTGGTAACTAATCCTGAAACTGTGCTGATAGTATAGATCTTCAGTGTGTGGAGCATCCATGTTTTCACACACTGTCTGTGAATTCATAATGTCATTCTTCATCTTCAGTTTTTACTGTCATCTTGATCCTGGTTTTTACATCTTGAGTCGTGGTCGTTCTCACATTGTTTACTGCAAAAGCAAGAGTCAGTGCATTGTAAGTCTCTTGACCTACAGGAACATCTTTGTGTTGAACAATATCTTTTGCAGTGGCATCTCACCATTTCAGTGATGGCCTAAGGAGTTGGTAACTCAACTAGCCTTTAGCCATTTTGCAGAGGATTCAAAGCGACCTTCCTCAGCTTTGAGGAAGATCTTGAACCATGTTACCTTTTGCCTATATAACACTACCTGACTTAAGCCCTGATTTGCCACTCGCAAATAGTTTTTGGAGCTCCCTAACAGAGGCTCTAGATAAGATGCAAATCAGTGTTGTCTTTGCACTTGCAAAACTGGTGCTGGAATGCTAACTGATCAAAGATATGAGGCCAAAGTTGCCAATGCAATGCAGATACACTCCAGATATCTAGCATGCTGAGTATCTGGACCTGTCGGGGACTCTGTTGGCAAACTACAGCTGATGAGAGCCCAAGACACAGGTTGAGAACAGAGACAAGAACTGAGCCCTGCGGTTCTCTCAAAAGTGTGATTATGTGTTTGAGAGGGAGGGAGAGAGCAGAGACCACTGGTAAATCTAGATGGCTCACTTCAGATTCCCCCCCCTGTATATGTGTCACATGGGTCTTGCCACTGCCCCAACCCTTTAGGGGACGAGCAGTGGTACTGAGTCTATTCATTCCAATGGGAGAAGTGAACATGAATACAGATTATGACCAATTCTCTCACCTCATAGTCACTGAAGTAACAACTGGACCCATTTTCACCGTGCCCTAACCCTTCTAAACATACTGACACTAAAATGGCATTTTCAGACTGACAGATCAGGAGGAAATTAACTTTGATTGAAACACGTCTCTCTTTTAGCAACACACTCTTGAGAGATCTGTCAGCAACTGACGTGATCTCCCACTGGGCTGATATTAGACATTAAAGGATAACAGATAAAAATAAGCAGCAAAGTAAGGACTATATCTTGCGTTGTATTGTTTTGAATCTGCTTTCATCCATCCACAAGATGTTCACTATTTTTCAAAATTAGCTCAGGGTATGCTGGGGAGAGATGCCCACACCCAAGACAGGAAGTATCTACCATTTAATACCCTTGGCATAGCTTGTAATGTGGTATCTCTTGTTGTCTTTTGAGAGAGTGATGAGAGAGGGACAGAGAAGGTGGACTATTGCACACAATGTTTAATATAACCTACAATGTTTAATATGACCTGTAATGTTTCTGTAACCTATATTTGTGAGCACCATGAGTTGACACGTGGCCTATTCTTCTGGGATTACTCCTGGTGAGGGGTCTTAGAGTGTGTGACCCCTTTGTTGCTGGTCAGTCATGTAGTGTGAAAACCACAATGACTTTGTACAGTAATCAGAAGACTTTGAAAGTCATGTAGTGTGAAGTGAGCTTAAACCAACTCTTGCAGACCTTCCAGCATTGTCAGAGAACGCACTCAGTGCAGATAATGCTTCTGCCTTTTCTGGACCTACAATATCCCAGAATGGTTGGATCTGCAAAGCACCTGATGCCATCAAGATTGCAATGTCCTTTGGCAGCAAGTCATAGTTGGCCATTTCCAAAATCAAGACATCTGTGTCAGAGGAGAAGAAAGTAAGTTGAACATCTGCAGATTTTTGTTTTGCTGTAGATACAGCGGGGCAGATCATTAAGGTTTCAACTTCCTCGTCGTTTTTGCTGAAGCTTCCAACATCTTTGTCGCTCTTTGTGCGACCAGATGCTGAGGCGATGTGACCAATTTAGGGAAATTTGGCTGTATTCCAGTGTTGACATAAAATCATTCATTTACTTGTGGAGTAGTTTTACTGTAGCTTTGGGTACACTTGCTTCTGTTGTTTTACAAATGAAATCCACCACAGACTCAATATATTAATTGATGGCATCAACAGAGGTGTACAAATATGCAATGTTTAAAGAGGAACTACACCACCTTTAAAATCCATACATGTTATTCCTATGGTCTAAGACAGCCAGAAAATATTCATAAACATAAACAGCTCCCTTACAAATCCAAACACCAGAGTGCTAAAACTTAACTTTGTGATGTCATAGGATCTAAAGTGTAAAACTGCTCCACAGACAGTGAACTGAGAGAGATGGTATTGATAATAGTAACCCTTTTTAGATAGGAATTGTGCAAATTTGCAGGAAAGCCCAATCAGTCTTTTCAGCATTGGCAGTATAAAAACAAAGTCGGGGAGTGCGGCAAAATGCTGCCTACCTACTTTTGTTTATACATAATGTGCCTTTTTCGGGGCAATGGGGGGCATGAGCAAGTAACAAAACGTGTAGCTCAGCGTGTGACGTAACCAGTGACGTGGGAGGGAAGCCGCGGCTGGTCAGTCCTTCGGTGATTCTCTCGTAAGTCGGCCCGTCCTTCACCGTCCCCGTCATCTGACGTTTAATGGCCTCTTTGTTTGCGAGGACAAGGAGGGCGTGCAATTCCTTGGCTCCCCAGTTGCTCATCTTTACAGTGTCTGTCAGGTTTGCGTTTCCCTCTTGCTACTAGCTGCTCGCTAATTCCTGCTATCAGCTGTTTCCTGTTTATCCACCGCCAGTGGCTCACATGTGCGGCGTCATCAACAGCTCCTCCCACAAGTCATCAACAGCCCCTCCTGTTGCAGAAGGCCCCCTCGGTCTTTTTAAACTAAAATGGTTCCGCCAATATGTCTACCCTACGAGGCGGAAAATTGGGCACTTCGGATCAACTTGCCAACCCGGCTCTGTGTGTCTAAATGCTCGCAGCTTGCCGGCAAAACAGCCCAACACTCGTGGAAAATCTGGCAGTGTAAAAGGGGCTACTGAGAGCACCCAGGGGAGTGTTCTATGGGTACATTTTCTGTTTCAGAACTGACAACACTACAATAGAATAAAGTTCATTTGGGAAAAACAAAGAAAACAAACACTTTGTAGGTCCATTAAATCAGGCTCGCATTCATTGTCTATGGAGCAGCTCCAGACTTTATACTGACGACATCACAAGTTTGAGACTGACTTCTCTGGACTCTGGTTATGAGAGAGATTAGCTCATGTTCATAAAAGTAGGCTACTGATTGCACTTTCTTAGGCCATGACAATAACATATTGGAATTCTTCATTTAGGTTGTGTACCCCTAAATTGATAATGACAAATGGTTGTCATTGCTCCTCTCCTCCAGGTGGAGGCGCTGTAGCACAAACAAACAGAGCTGGTTTCTGAAGGTTTTTCTGAAGATGGAAAATAACGCAGCAGTGATGGAGCTGCTGTAATACATAAACACGCTGTTGCTGAGTGTGTGTGTTGTCCCAGCTGGGTCCCGCTGTGTTACTCAGGCTGCACTACAGCGTCTATTCACAGGCGCGATCCCACTACTGAGCGGCACGGGGGCTTTGACCTGCTCCGTCTCCGACCTGGGCCGGTGCACCCCTCCTTAGACGACCTGGTGGTCCCGGGCTCCCCCAGGAGCACCATATCGATACCGAACTTAGTGCGGACACCCGATTAGCACAGTCCGCTGCAGCTCAGAGCTCCTGAGCTCAAACGATCCGCCAGCCTCAGCCTCCCGGTAGCTTGGATTACAGGCGCGCGCCACCGCACCCGGCGGGAGATGCACTCATTCATAGAGGTTTTGGGCTTTTGGACAAAGGTGACGTCATCAGAGAGCTCGCTTCAGCCTCCTTCAATCTCCCTAAAGCTGTGACAAAGATGTAAAATGACAGTTAAATTATGATTTAATAAAGTTTTAAAAGCATTTTATGGAATCTAAACCTGTTTATCTGGTGATGTGTTGATAATATCTGAGTCTTAGTGAAGCCTGGTTCTCCCAGCTGCTTTCACTTGCTGTCTAATGAGGCTCCCTGTCAGTACTGTGTGGATGTGTACAGACTGTTTACACCTTCTGACTCTTTGGTTTTCACATCACACTTCATCTCACATCCTTATGATTTTTAATGATTAATTTTAGACTTTGTTAAAACTGATAACATTTCATCATGGGAGAGAGAGAGAGAGAGAGAGAGAGAGAGAGAGGGATGAACTGATTCGATTTTGGTGGTCATTGTGATGCCAGAACTCAAAATCCATGCGCATGACAAAATTGCACAAACATGTCTAAAAGGATCAAATGATGAACTGATGACATTTTTAGATGTGAAGCATTCATGTTTTCACAGATGTGGATGTTAACTGTAACTGCAATTTGCCATACAAACGCAAGCTGGTATTACTAGTTTTTCCACTTAAATTCAGGTTTCAGTAGTGACTCATGTTGAGGTTTGAATGTTGGATTACGCCACATTACACAGTCATCAGAGCTCCTTACGTCCTGCTAACATTCACATTCACACCTGGATCAGAGGTTCATGATTTTGCTGAATTGAAATGTCATAATTCTAATCATGGAGAGGACCATGTGACTCATCTGAGACACATGTATAAAAAATACATAACCCTCCATCATAATTTTTCCCAAATTAGTAAAACAAGACTCTAGGGAATCTTTTTAAATAGTTTGGTTTGATGAGTTCAGTGTTCAAAGTTCTGAAATGGTTTCACAGCAAAGGAAGAAAAGTTAAATAATATTTCCAGTTTGTACTGAGTTAAAACTACACATTTTACATTATGTAGACGTGTTTACTTCTGGTGAAGACTGAGGACTGGCGTGGTTTGTCGCTAGACCTGAAAAATTTTGGAAATTCTTTCCAACCAGAAGTCGACAGCTCCATATCCAGGGGTGTGTGGACACTGGAGAAAAATCGACAGAACCTGCTGACGTCCTAGTCTCCCTCTGGTTCTTCTAGCCAAGGATCAGAACACAACCTGGAACACTGGGGTTTGCTGAAGGGTTCTTAGGGGCGTAGAGCCAGGTCGCTTGTCATGCTTTTCCCCGGGGATTTGTGCTCCTGTCCTCCGTACGGACAGTCTGGTTCCACTGGATCATCCATTTTAGCACTAATCCAAGTCAAAGTGGTGACAACACACTTTCAGCACATACACTGACACACAACTACGGGTTACATAAAAACATATTAGCAGATGCACCAATATGACCACAGATCCACAGTAATGAGAGCAAGCTGTGGAAATCTTCAGTTTAATTTAGATGTGTTCTCTGGTCATGTGACAGATGTGAAGGTTTAGAGATAGAGGAAAGTGTTTGATCGGATGTGTAAGCTCAGTAAAGAACAAGCAAACACAATAACCCTGTCCCAGGACAGTGTTCACTGTTGCACTTCCACTGACACCCAGTTTGGCCACAACATTTGGCCTCTGTTCCTTCCTGCACAACAAGAAGGTGTTTGGCGGCTTCTTTACATATGGGCGATAATCGTCTTGGTCTTCACGCCTGCTCCTTCTGTGGGAATACAGAAAAAAAAACTATTGTAGAAAGAAAGAATAAAGTAAGCAGAATATTATCAGATATGGGCAAAATGCATTTTTGTTTGTGTTGCTTTGTGCAGTAAACCCATTAAAAAAGACTGATTATGATGAAAAAGATGATGGAAAGAGTTTCTTTGAAGATACAAACACAAGCTCAGTAGCTGGATACACTTGTGTGTGTTCGTTTGCATTATTTTTGTGTTACATATAGCACTCCAACAGAAGTTAGGTTCTGGGTTGTGGTTCAAACTGGGGACACAAACACACAGGGAGCAGGTGGTTGGACAAACTGTAGTAACTGACTTCAATTATAAGTCACTTCAATTTTAACAACGTCCAGTAATTATTAGGCATTGATCACTCAATACAATCAAAACATGCATCATAAAAATGAATTTAATTAACATGAAACAGTTTCATACAGAACAATAAAAATGAACATGAGTAGTTAAAACGTTATAATGCTGCACAATAAGAGCAAATGACTTGTAATTGGAAGTTATGTTTTGATCTTTTAAAATTTTAATTTCATTACATCAGTCTACATTTTCTTGATATTCTCATGTGCGTACGTGTCCCCCTCAATGTATATGGTGATTAAGGCCCTGTCATTCATGCATAATTAGGCTGCAGTTGTCTGGGTGCACAAAGGTGAAGTGGCTGGTCTTGTCATACAAAGTTTGATGGAGTGTCAACTGGATCTGGATCTAACAAGATCTGTATAATGGATTGTAAAGAAATTCGTCAGGTTTTTATTTTGTAGACAATTGATCTGTACTTATAGCATGATGGGATGACAGCACAATGATGTGTGGTATCACTGGAAAGCTCTGGTCCTGCGCTTTCATGTGATATGCGTGGCATTTCTGTGCGAGCCTGTGTTCGCAAGTAATCCATCCAATAATAATGTGTGCGCAAAGCTGTATCAGAGCTCTGTTATACATCATTTTAGTGTAACTTTATCTTTTTTTTTCGCTGTGAAAACATTGGATTACCGACAAGTGCTTGGTCTTGTCAGAAAGCTGTGGCTTCGCTCACGGTCGCAGAGAAAATCGATAGAGAAGAACAGGTGTGAATTTGGACGCACTATGCGTCGTTCGGCCCCATAGGGTTAACTTGAACTTGAACATCATAATGATTTGTCTGAGGACTCTTCTTATCTGTATGATGCAATCCTCATGTGTGAAACTGAAGGAAACAGTTTTTCTCTCCTGTGAAGCACAAATGAACATCACACTTGATACATGCGGTGGATGTGTATCCATTCTTGCAGTGCTTACAGCAGCCCCTTTTTTCAGCTTTCAGCAGCAAGTGTCCCATGCTGTCCCTGAGAACATCAGGAGGGGGAGCACTGTGGACCATCTTTATCACACTTGGGCACTTGATTCTCTTGCCTCATCCTTAGAGGGTCTGCCTCTCTTCAGGGTATTGGTTTGGATGAGAGAGGCTGCAAGCTGTGCCTGGAATCGCCTCCTGTTCATGACTTCCTTTTCAGGGATCTTCAGGGTTTTACAGTCATGCTTGAATTGCAGCCAAGCATTGACTACTCCAAGGATGATGGTGTGCCAAAAAATGTTCAACCAGCGTTTGGACCCAATGTGGAACTTGTATTTGGCTGTAAAGGAATCCAGCAAATCGATCCCACCCATGAATCGGTTGTGTGTCTTCACAATGGATGGTCTGCTCACTTCAGTGAAGGACTTGGTCGATTTGTCCCACCAGGCAACCTTTTCGACTAGGTGTGGACCATCAAAAGTGGAGAGAAACGTAACTGACGGTTGTCATTCCACCTCACAGCACAGATGTTGTGATTTTGCTCCACTCTGAAGTCGAAGCTCCCTCCTCCTTGTTTTTTCAGCTCCTTCTCTTCTGCTAACCTGAGGTGCATTTTATTTCCATTATTTGTTATTTAACAGATAGAAATCAAATGATGATTGAAAATGATTATTTGCATTATTTCTGATGGTGATAGGTGTATGACAAGCACACCCGTTTTGAGGTACTTTACTTTTCTGTGTTTCTGTTTCTGAGTTTTGCTGCTTTATACTATAAATTACTTATAAATATTGTAATTTTCACTCCACTATTTGACAGGTATAGTTACTTGTTAATTTGCTGAGAAATGTTTTAAACAGGAAACAGATGTTGACCTTATAAAACACAGTGCATAGACAATATGAGATATTTAACCGCTCAACACTAAAACAATGTCTTTATGGGTCAATGCAGTAGTAATAACAAAAATACTGTAATACTCATGGGGGATATTTTTCTGCATGGGTACTTTTACTTTTGGTACATTTTCCTCATATTACTCACAGTACTTAGAAGCAAAATTGCAAATGCAGGACTTTGTGGTGCTGCTACTTTAACTTAAGTAAATCACTTTTTCCACCACAGTACTTCAGTACATTGTTATAATTATTGTGTATCTAATGTTAAAGGTATACTATGCAGGAACTGTCAGTAACTGTTTGCAAATACACTCCCCAACTAAAGTGAAAGTGGACGGCAACCTTAGATTACATTTGCTTTTGGAACAAGCCTTTTGCCTTGTGCAATTTAAGTATTATTTTTTGGTACTGTGTCTGCAATTTTATTTTTAATACTTTATTGCAATGTGTCTTCCAACATCTTACAAATATTTTGAACAAGTCATTACTAAGTCTATTGCATATTTTTAGGCTAATTAATACGTGTCTAATACAGTATGTCATTTTGTGTATTCTGCTGTTGGGATGTAATTTGTTCCATTTCTCAAATTGGTCTCTAACAGCAAAAGTAAATTTGTCCATGATAAGGATATGCTCCTGGTTATCCATGAATTTAGTTTGGGTGGGTTAGGGTCAGGGTTAGGTCCTTGACATCTGCTGTGATTATCATAGCTTCCTCTTGGGTGCATGCTGCTTACGTTATGGCACCTGGTCAGCTACATTTTTTAAAGTCCCGACCCCACCTGAGCACTCTGCCTAGGAACCTCCTGAACACAGCAAAATAAAAGAACGGACAGAGTAACTACACCGCCACACACTGAGAGTGGGTCATACCAGGTGATTTAGAGGGATTACTTTTGTTTGAGTCTATACAGTGTTTATCTACCTTTAACACCAGAGTTAACTTTCAGCACCACTTAAAATGATGTTAAACAGCACTGAGTGATAGCAGTTAACAGTACCTGTAGTAAACCTACATGGATGATGTCTCAGATTGTTCTGTACTGTAAAATGCCCAATATGGAATACTCCACGGGGTGGGGTGGTGGGACAAAATTGTCCTCAAGGCCCAAAAAGGCTTGGGCTTGCCCTGATGTTGTGATTTGTTACTCGGACAGTGAGGCGTGGGATTACATGCCGCTTGTAAGCAGTGTAATCCCAGCTAATCTGGGATTCAGTTTTACTCTGCACTGTGGACACAACCTGAGACTGGAGAGGGCTGGGAATATGGGGATACAAAGTACCTGTCTGAGTATGCAGTTTCTCTAAAGAAGGATGTATCTGCTGGTCCTCATTCACATCTTGCAGTCCTCTCTGTTGGCGGTCCAATCCTGTCCAGCGTTATGTGTCTGCTCGCATGGGAACAGTGGAATAACAGAGCTCAGGTTGAGTGAGGCTCATTTCATTCTCATTGCTGTGTATTTGTGTGTGTCACTGATTTGTTTCTGTGGGAACACAACTCATTATGGCCTATTGTACTGACTACTGTACTCAAATTATGTTTTATGTAACAAACACAGTAATGCTGATTCAGCTAATGTTATATTTGATCATTTTGATGTCATGATTTGACAAATTGGTTATAAGTAAATATTTAGTAAATGGATGGTATCCACACTGCAGAAGGCAGGTGTAATGATGTGGTCTGCCCTGTGCATATTATGGATGCACAATATTGGTATTGGTGGATATTGGCTTTAAAATGAACTATTAGAATTGGCCAACATACTTTTTTGTATTTCGCACAATAAATAAATGTTACATACACTGAACAGCATTCTATTTTATGTCTCCTTCTGCTGGTGGGCTATCACAGTAAGAGTATGCGTGTAAAATATGATGTTAATTCCACTACAGAAGAGACTTGATGATCAATAAAATTAGGTGGGGAAAAAAGTGGAGGGCCGGCTCAGACTCTCACGTGTGGCGTTTGCATGTACTCTTATGTCAGTGTGGGTTTTGTACGGGTTCTCTGGCTTCCTGCCACAGTCCAGAGTCATGCAGCTTAATTGTCCATAGGCAGTGGTGAAATGAGGCTGAGTACATTTACTCAAATACTGTACTTAACTTCAATTTGAAATACATGTACTTTGAGTATTTCCATTTTATGTGCCTATATACTTCTACTCCACTGCATGTCAGAGGTAAATATTGTACTTTGTATTCCACTGCATTTATATGACAGCTTTAGCTTCGAGTTACTCAGCAGATTTAGATTATTAATGCAAATCAAGTAATAAATTATGTTATATTATTGTACGTTTAGCAACCCACCAATATATGAAGTAATCCACATAGCTCCGCCTTCACCAGCTGCAACATTAAGGTGATGAAGACATTATTGCATTATTATTTATATTCCATTAATATAATAGTGTATCATTATGAAATGAGACATTCTGCATAATTGGTACTTTAACTTTTGGTTCTTTAAGTGTATATTGATGCTAGTATTTTTATACTTTATTTTAAGACAAAAATCTAATGCAGGACTTTTATTTGTAACAGAGTATGTCTATACTGTGGTATTGATACTTTTACCTCGGTAAAAGATCTAAAAACTTCTTCCACTACTGCCCATAGGTGTGAATGTAAGTCTGAATGGTTTTCTGTCTCAGTGTGTCAGCCCTGTGATAGTCTGCCAACCAATATCAGCTGGGATTGGCTCCAGCCAGCTGCAACACTGTAAAGGATAATCAGTTACAGATAATGGATGGATGGATGGATGGATAATAATGGATAACATGCACAGGGACAGGGTTGCAGTAATCTTGTTGCAGCCAAATTTAGTACAGGCTAACAAAAAATGTATCATTCCAACAAGGATACATGTGTTGAACAGCAGAAAATGTTATATCATCATATACTGCTGATTTTGGATGAAAAGTTCAAAAGCAAAGTATTCCATGAAGGCTTGAGGCCACGAGTATTGCACAGTTTGTCTTGACTGTAAAAAAATAAATAAGTAAAAAATAAATAAATAAATAAATAAACGGGCGGCACGGTGGTGTGGTGGTTAGCACTCTCGCCTCACAGCAAGAGGGTTGCCGGTTCGATCCCGGGTGTGGGAGCCCCTCTGTGCGGAGTTTGCATGTGCTCCCCGTGTCAGCGTGGGTTCTCTCCGGGCACTCCGGCTTCCTCCCACAGTCCAAAGACATGCAGATTGGGGACTAGGTTAATTGGTAACTCTAAATTGTCCATAGGTGTGAATGTGAGCGTGAACGGTTGTTTGTCTCTATGTGTCAGCCCTGCGATAGTCTGTCCAGGGCTGGGATAGGCTCCAGCCCCCCCGCGACCCTCAAGAGGATGAAGCGGTTAGAAGATGAATGAACGAATGAATAAATAAATAAAAATGTGGATTTTTTTACCAGTGCCAGTGGTGCTGTAGAGCAATTGATGTTAGTAATGTGGCATAAGAGTTTGGAGCCCAGAGAGAATCACTAGAGTAATTATACTATAATAATAATAATAATAATAATAATAATTATACAGGATTTTATTGTAATCCATTAATAAACTAGCTAATTCAAAAATAATTGAAAAGATGCATTATAAAGCTCCAAATTAAGAAAATACGTAAAAAGATAAAAGTGCCATTTTCTTATTTTGTTCTAAAAATTAAAAATTTCATTTTAGAATAAAATTGCAAGATGGATTTTTAAAAGATGCGTGTTCTGCCTCTATATTAATGATCCCCATTTTTCCCATTTAGAGACAGTGTAAGCAGTGTACCCTCTAAAAATAGGCCAAAACACACCGGCGGCAAATGCCGCGCTTCAAAAAATAAGCCCCTCTTATTTTTTTAATGTATAACCCCACACTGGTGGTGGCTAGACGCACTTCAGCACTCCTGGATGAAGCGCCCGCTGCACTTTATGCCACTGTCTTATTTCCAGCCTTGCTGCCCAACGGAATTTAATGCATTTTTAACGCAATTGCTTGTACATACCGGCTACTGTAGCAGTTCTTTTCCTCTGCTCCTGTAGCAGCTCGACTCCTCTCCTCACCATGAATGGATAAAGAGAACTGTTGCTGTGTCTCGTGTGACAAAGAATGGATGAGGAAAGACTCGTTGCTGAAGTAGAGAAATATCTTGAGCTAAATAACACACAATTCCTTCATTATAAAGACAATGGCCAAAAAGATATTGCCTGGCAAGTCATAGCTCTGGAGATCAGCGCTTCAGGTGAGAAATCAAGTTTAGTTAGGGGCTCTCCACACATGATTTAAAGCTAATGTAAAGGTGGAGGAAGTACAGATCTTTCATTAAAAGAAATAATAACTTTGCACCGTTGTCTGCTGACAAGCTGCAGTGTGACGTGTCCAGTGTGTGCTAGGGGTAGCGCTTGATGTGTGTCGCAGCGGCACTGGTGTTTTTTCAGCTTTAGAGTCCAACCACTGCTAAAGCTATGACCACAGAACTTAAATTACTGCTCAATGGCACACCAGTAGTGCACTTCAGCCTCCATAGAAGAGGGGGAATATGATGTAAAGAGGCAGGTTTTAAAATCAAAGAAGTATTTATGGTATTTGTATAATTTGTGTCACCTTTTCAGAATGAAAACCTAGAACACGATCAAATAGCGTGAATGACTATACTTAGAAATGACATGTCTTTATGTTTATCTGTCCAAACTTCAGTCCTTACAGGTTTGTGTTTAACATCACAGGTTGGTGCAGTGCAGTGACCCTGGAATCTCAGCTGTTCCTATTAATGTCCCAGCTGATACAGTAAAACTGCGTTTAGAGAAGACCTTGATCTCCAGGGTGCCCCGGGCAGCGTTCTACAACCTGTCAGAGCTGCGTTTTTTGTGGCTGACCTACAACTCCATCACATCCATCCATCCCAGCAGCTTTGTCAACCTAAAGGCCCTGCGAGAGTTGCGTCTGGATGGAAACCTCCTGACATCTTTCCCCTGGGAAGGGCTCAGAGACATGCCCCGCCTCCAGACTCTGGGTCTCCACAACAACCGTCTGTCCAGTCTTCCTGCTCATGCTTCTCTCTTTCTTCCCAACATCACCTACCTCGACCTATCCAGCAACAGGTGTGTCCACTTCATAAAAATAATGGACATAGCTACCGTGACATCACCAGTTGGTTATGGACTCCTATTTTGAATCCTTGAGTTTGGCATTTTGGCCGCTGCCATCTGGAGTTTCTTAGGCAGAAGTGACCATATTTGGACATCAAGGTGGAGCTAATCCTAACACTTGTTGCTAGCTTGGTAACTTTGACATTTTTCAACCTGGACCTTATTTCCCCTCGTAACTTGGTCAAAGAGAGACTGATGTGAACAAGTTTTGAAATCAGTCCAGTACTGAGCAAGCCAGCAGCTGCACAGCAGGCTGCAATGGAAGCACAAGGGGCAATTGAACACCATCACTGTTTGTCCAGTAAAGTGGTTATTTTTGACACAGAGTGGCTCAGGTTGTTATTATAAGTGTCTGAGGTGTTTCTTTACCTTCCACTTGATCCGGTCTGTTCGTTATTGCCCCATTAAGAAGAAGTCTCTTTCTGAAATATTACAAGATGTCACGAGATGTCGGTTGTTGCAGGAAAAGAACAGTGGAAACAAGAGTGAGATTTGGAGAGAGTTCAGTAACCAGAGTAGTTTACAGTAAAAGTAGTTCAGTGTTAGCTAAAAGATTTTTTAATATCATGGATGATTATTTACCTGATTTTGACAATGTGGCTCAATGACTATGTGCATGAAGAGAGGATGGGGAGAGAGAGGGAGAGAAAAAAGGCAGCGGAGATTACATCCTGCTGATGCTTCTCTTTGTTATTACACTATCCTCTTGGCTACTTGATGATTCTTGATGTATAAGAAGGACATATGTAGACATAAAATATCATAAAAACATAGGCTGTATAATACCAAAGCATAAATATATTTTTCCACCACGCACGCACACACACACACACACACACACACACACACACACACACACACACTCTGAAAGAGTGTCAGCTGGTCATTTTATACTATGGATGTCAGCTGATGAAAATGGGTAATCAGTCTGTATGGATGTATTATCAGTGCTGAATCAGTTGATATTTTGCACCTCCTAATCATTTATTGATTGATTGTTTTGCCATTATCCTGCTATGCTTTCATGTGTAACACTATGTAATGCTAATGCTAATAGCATTAGCCTACCTCCACCCGTCACAGCAGGTAAATCCACTCTGGGAACAGCCCAGCCCAAGCTCTGGATTTTTTCTCCTCTTTGACAGGGAGTAGACATCCCGGATCACTGCAGGCCCACAGGTCTGCGTGCACAGTGTATGGACAGGAGTTTTACCACAACTTCAGAGCGTCTATATCCAACAAAGACTATTCTGTGTCAGCTGCTCCAGGTGTGACTCCTCATTTTGTTGGCACAGTCAGAAATGTGCAAACAAGAACCACTCTTTACAACACAGGCATTTTCCTCAGTGGGCAGATGGTCACAGCAACCCCAGGAACTCCACTGTCTCCCAGCTTCATGTCCTGCAGCTTGTTCATCCCCTGCTGTGTTTTTTTTTTATCTCTCTCTCTCCTCATCCATACTTCATCCATATACTACGACTCACATAAATATGGGCAGCGGTCAAATTTAAAAGCCTCATCCATGTGATTGATGTCAGTTAAAAATCAACCATGACAATAAATATCATTTAGATAACACTAAACTATGTCTACTGTAAACTAGTGTCATTACTATACTCCAGAACTCACACATATTTCCACAGTTGTTTTCCTGCAACAAGTGACATCTTGTGATATTCCAGAAGGAGACTTCTGCCTAACGAGGCAATAACAAACAGACTGGATCAAGGGAAACGTAAGACACTTCAGACACTGAAGCCACTCTGTGGCAAAATTAACCACTTTTAAATGGACAGAAAGTGAAAGTGTTTAATTGCCTTGTGTGCCTCTATAGTAGCTTGTGCTGCGGCTGCTAGCCGCTGCCTGCTCCCTTAATACTGGAACAATTTCTTAATTTTTTTATACAGGGTAACAGGGTCCAGGTTGAAAAATGCCAATACTCATGCTAATTTTCGCTTGTGAAAAACAGGCTTGAACTATCAAACAACTGATTCAAAGGGTCTTTAAGAGCAACTGTTGAAGAAAACTAAAAATGATCCAATTAACTTTCATGAACTGAAAACACACTAAAATAGCAACAGCTACAGGTAGCTCTGCTCTGTGAATCTGGGCTTAGCTTTGGTTATGTTACCTAAGCAGCGCTGTTGGTGAGGCCACAACTTGTCAACAGACAGCACCCACCTGTTGTGCACACAGTTGTCATGAATGGAAAAATTAGTTATAGAAACCAAAACAATTTTTTGTACCAGGCTGTAAATATGCATGTAAACATTTTAACATGGCAGTCTAATGATTGCTGTTGAAGCCAGGCTGAAGTGGCCTGTAGGAAATATTGATTGTTACATAATTTATAATTTATTCTGTGGCAGCATTTATTAAATAAATGCTCGCTGACATTCTCCACCATTTTGTATGAAAAGTTTGATTGATATGATTCATTTAGGGTTTGCATTCTCCACCATTACATAAAATATGTAAGATTTGTTTGATTATAAACAGTTTATTCAGGTGCCTACATTTTTCACCATGAATACTGTAGGGTTTGATTAGCTCAATATTAGGAAAACAAATTATTAATTATCAATTATCAATTCAAATAGAGCTCAAATAGCCAGGATCTATGCACCCGTAAAGTGACTGAATGTAATCCTACAGAAAACCAAGACAACAACTTTATAGACAAACATTTATTCTAAACTACTGACACAGGAGACCAAGACACAATACAACCAACAACAGACAAGACAATGAGTAAATGCAACTATGAGTGGAATGAAATGAATACAGCGATGCTAATGAATGAATGAATGAATGACCAGAGTGAACCAGATGAAGCAGTGAGCAATGGTAAGATGATTATCAGAGGAAACTTTGACATGAACTGTGAAAAGCACCATTTAACAGCTGAGAGGCATGGGAAGCCAAAAAGGAAACATCTGAAAACTTAGGGGAAATCCTAGTTTTATCTAATGCTCCCTACCATACTTATTAAACTACGCATCAAACCCCAGCACAGGAAGATTATGTTGTTTCACCTGAGTTGTAGCAGACCAGAAAGAAGATGCTCTGGAGGGGGAAGAGGAAAAAGCAGCGCTGCTCCTTGGTGTGAACCGCTCCTGGTGCTGTCCCACGGGGCAGCCAGCTCAGCTTGTCCTTCTCTTCTCCTCGGTCGAACTTCTTGGAGCCCCTGGGCACTTTTGGGCGTTCTTCAGCCCACATGGCAACTTTGGCTTGGGTGAGCTGGGCTCTCAAAGTCGGTCCTCTTCACACACCCAGTGTGGGCATGCAGGAGTCTGCCTTTCTTCAGTCCTGACCTTGTTGGTCCAGGACACAGGAGTTAGGCAGACTTTGTGATATAAAGTTCTTTCTGTTGGGTTTTAGCATGTTCAGTTCTCCTCAGGATGCAATCAAATTGCCCAGCGGGGCCACGCTGGATGGGGCCCAGCATGGCCCGCCGGCTTCTCAAAAGTTCTTCTTCAAGTTCTTCATTTTTTCATCAAGACAAAAGTCTCTTCTCATCTTATAGTTGTTCCAAGGGGTTGAGACTGGCAGGCAGGTTCCGGCCTCTGTGCTGTGATTGGCCTTGCCAGCTGTCTGCCTCTGGGCTGATGTCCAGTAGGAGCAGTTCACTGTCACTGGCGGGACATTTCACTCCTCCCCTCCTGTACCTTTGCTAGTTTAAGGTTTAATTTACTTTAATTGCTTCCTAGATGGTTAATGAAGCTTGGAACATTTCTAATGCATCCATATTTAACAACGAGGCGCTGTCTGCTATTGAATGGTACCAAACACACATTGTCTGCAACAAGATATTACCCACTTATAAATAAGTGGTCAACAGACACTACTAATACAGATTTAAATGTTATACATGGTGATCATGTTATAACATCATATATATATGTACATGTGTATGTATATGCACTGAAATAGAAAGAAAGGTGAAACATAAATGGAATCTGCATTTGTGTCTGTTCTCCTAAGGAAAAGACAACCGCAGGGAAAGGTGGGTGTTACCGCATTAACATACGCACAGACGTCTGCACCATAGGGGTCATGGTGTTGGAACACCAACATGTTAAATAATAAAGTTCCGTTTGAAACACCTTTCAGACCATGTGGCTGAGTCTGTCTCTTTGTTTGTTTCCAGAGTTTGTGACGTGTCATAAACTCTCCAGCCACATCTGGTGAGGTGGGGGTTGTTGAGAGCTTATCAGTTGAGTGAAGGTCTATCTTTGAAGTGACCCAGTGGTTGGTCACCCATTCTTCTCTGATGTCAGGATGCTGAGTAAAAGTCCATTAGTATAAATCCAAAATAAAGAGGCTTGATCACCCTACAGGCCATTGAAGAACTGCAGTTTTTGGCACTTCCATGTTGGCGTCATTTTTTAGCTGCGGAGGTTGCCACTTAGACCAGATAACACAAAAACATGTAGCCCAATGATGTAGGGTGCTACAGAGCTGTCAGTAGTATGCAATAGATGTGTTCAACTTTTCTCCTCTCCTCTCCTTCCTCTCCTCAGGCTGACTATATTACCTGTTGAGCTGCTGGACCTGTGGTTTCCGCTCCCAGGACAGCAGGGAGGACTAGTACAAAGAAGAGTTTTGGGTACAGTATGTTTTGCAGCCATGGAGGCACATTATGTTCTAATACTGTCTAAAGCAACTACCCTTGATTTAAGTCAACAAAGAAATGAAGATGCCCAGTGCCGTGCACAACCATTTGGCAGGGCAGGAGCTCAAGTCAAAAAATGGGCACCCTTTCCAGAAAAATTTCCATTTACTTTTTTTTTTTTTTTTCTTTACTTTTTGTGTGCATGCAAAGTGCATCCTGCTGGGAGGTTTCAATGTGTCTGCTGGCACCAGGAGGGCTCTGAGGCTTATGTACATACAATACATGTGCACACAGTAATGAGCAGGGGATGTCTGTCTAGCTTACATATGAAATGTTTCAATATCTATACTATGTGCACCTAGCAGCTGCTACACATAAATATTAACTTTGTACATTTATCATTTCCTTAAAAGAGGCAACAACAAAGAAACAGTGCCACATTGTGCACACTGTATTTGTCTATACAATGAATAACCACTCACAATAAACAAATCTTTACACAACATTTTAAAACACTATTCTTTGATGCAACTAAACAAAATGAATCCCATCTGGCCACCATACATTGTTAGATGCTGCAGCACTATTTGGTTGAATTTAAGTTGTGATGTCAGGTGGACAAAATTTATGTCAGGACAATGTCAAGATGCCAGAGTCAATTTGATATAGAATGCTAACGACAGATGATGTTTATATTTTGTTAGTTTTAAGTTGTTACATTACATTTAGTTGTAAAGTATGAGGAACAATACCCAACGCCTGCAAAATGTCATAATGTGAACATCCATGCAAGATAAAATTCTAATGTCATTAGACATTTAAAATACATCAACCACGATTTTCAGTCCTGGAAGAAATTTAAACGCCTTGTTTCCTGAAAGAGTCCAAAGTCATATTGATGTCCTGTTAAAGGGGATAACTGAAATTGTTGGGGATATCATTCTTTAGAAAACACAAATCTGATACTCTTGTAGAGGCCATCAGGCAGTACTGCTGAAATGATTCATATCAGGTCTAGGGGATATGACCACCACACAGCATTATGGCTTTAAACTAAAGTTTTGCTACTACATTTTTCCATCACAATTTAATGCACAATAACAAGAAATAATCAAATTGTCCTGATTACCCAGGTCTTCATGACAACCCCTGGTTGTGTGACTGTCAGATCTCCATGGTGATGTCCTTGTCCATGTCCCTGGGGAGTCCTGTAGTTCTCATGGACCAGCTCCTGATATGCCGCAGGTCTCTGGGCCAGTCAGCGATGATGGTGACCCAGGCTGGGATGTCCCGCTGTATGAGGCCTTCAGTCCAGCCCGCAGCCACCAGAGTCATCTCTCCACTGGGCAGCAATGTAATCCTCCGTTGTGACGCCACCGGCTACCCAACACCAACCCTGACCTGGATCAAAACCTCGGCCTACACTGGTAAGTGATCCAGGATCTCTCTGGGGTGATGAAGGGATGTTACTACGATCTGAGCATCAGTCATGTTGTGATTTTGTTCTCTGCGCAGGTTGTTGCCAACAAGACGTCCTTGAGAATTCTGACCAGCTACCCAGGAACTTGGAGAGCTGTAAGTGGTGCTATATTTTGATTTTTATAGCATACAGGGTTCACATTCATATTCACTCAATACCAGTGTTTCCCCTGTATTTGCTTTTCTGACTGTATATAAAGATGGACAATGCATCTCCAATTCCTCACACTTCACAAATGTATCCCAGATACAACTACTACCATCTTGTGCTGATGACTTAATTTGGAGCTAGAGTTTGCATTGTAGCAGTCTCGTGGTATTGAGTTCCCGCCCATACACCTAACCAACTTATCATGAGCACACCAAGTGGCACACACAGCTGTCAATCACAACGTCAAAACCACTGCTATTCATTCACACACAATTACTGCATACGTTTTAGATGTAATTTCAGTATACAGGCTTTACTCAAAAACTGTATGCAACTAAACAAAATGAATCCCATCTGGCCACCAACATTGTTAGATGCTGATATTTGGTTGAATTTAAGTTGTGATGTCAGGTGGACAAAATTCTATGTCAGGACAATGTCAAATGCCAGAGTCAATTTGATATAGAATGCTAACGACAGATGATGTTTATATTTTGTTAGTTTTAAGTTGTTACATTACATTTAGTTGTAAAGTATGAGGAACAATACCCAACGCCTGCAAAATGTCATAATGTGAACATCCATGCAAGATAAAATTCTAATGTCATTAGACATTTAAAATACCGTCAACCCGATTTTCAATCCAACGAAATTTAAACGTCTGTTTGACGAAAGAGTCCAAAGTCATATTGATGTACGGTGTGAGCTGGGATAACTGAAATTGTTGGGGGATATCATTCTTTTAGAAAAACACAAATCTGATACTCTTGTAGAGGCCCAGGCAGTACTGCTGAAATGATTCATATCAGGTCTAGGGGATATGACCACCACACAGCATTATGGCTTTACTAGGTTTTAACAAGCCACAACACAATGGAATGCCAATCAACAAGAAATAATCAAACCTTACATAAAACCTTGTTGAGCTTGGCTAGTTTTCTGTTGTTGCCCGATTCATTCCCCACAGTGTCACTCACTTGACAGCATCTATCTAGCCCTCTTGATTTACAACCGTTCACTAAGCTCAGCGTCACTTTAAGTGTAAGGAGCTAGGACAATGGCTTTAAATTTTGGCACTGAAAATAAAATCAAAAACACTGAAAACAAAGCTGAACTGAAAAAGGAAACACTTTGAAACACTTTTATTGGAAAAAGTTGGCACTGCAAAAAAGTTCCACTGGAAAAAAGAATGCTATGATTTCATTCTACAAGTGTTTTTTTTCCAGTGACTTCTCTTCTGATTTGTTCTTCGTGTTACAACTTTTCACAGTTCTTGTTTTCACTGACGGTGGCTCTTTTTAAAAAAAACAAACAAAAAAAAACAAAAACAAAAATGATAGTGTTAGGCAGCTATCCTGCAGTGACTGAGAGACAGTGACAGGCTGCCTAGAAAACTCTGCAGCCTGATGGAGTTTCTGCTGTCACATAAAGTATTGAGTCATCTGCATACATTGACATGAAACTTATTTAAAGCATTCATTATATGTGGTAAAAGCATAAGATCAAGGGGCCCAATATCAAGCCATGTGGTACATCCAATTTGTAAATTTGAAGTGGTGATTTCATATAATAGTTTTACACACTGACGTCTACATTCCAAGTATGATTTTAACCAGCTTACAACTTGTTGATTTATTCATTCATTTATTTATTCATTGTTTCATTTTTAAGGACTTCATGGCTTTGGGAATATTGCTTAGATTTAGTTGGATCTGGTCTCAAAGGTTGCCCATGTGTGGCCAGAGCCGTATCAGGGCCCAGAATTAAGTTTGGTTAGTTACTTTGAAGTTACTTCAGTTATAAGGCTCACTTAAACCATCTAAAAGGCCACAGATCCCCCAAAATGATACAGGTGACGGTCAAATAATGGTCAAAGACAAAGGGCTTCCCTCAAGATTACAATCTTTATTGCACTAAGCAGCATGTTTAAAATAAACCAAACTTTAATTAATCTAAACGGTTTAAAATACAGGCAGGAGCACTACAGGACGGCTGGGCGTAGCCGTAGTCGGGGAGGGGAAGTTAAATGGGGACAGAGTACTCACCACGCTCCGTGCCCAACACATGCACGCACACACAGCAAAATAACCAAACTATAAGGGAAAACTATAAAGTGTGAAGGACGTGCAAAATTACCACTACACGCACACACATTTAAGGGGGTGTGAAGCTGGGGTGAGAAACTCTGAACACCAATCCCTCCACCGTCCAGGCGGCCACGCTATCACCAATCACTCATGCAAAGAAAAAGACAAACAAGAAATGTATTAAAAACACATAGAACTGCTGCAGTAATCTATTACAAGTCTCTTGGGGGAAATCAATCAAGGCCCCGGAGGACTAACATAACAAAGGACAAAAGAAATTAACAGAAACCACCTAATATAATAAAAGGCAAAATAATACTGAAATAATTAAAAAAATAGAACTACTGGATCAATAATGAAAAAAAACTAAATGAGCAAACCAACAAAATAAAATAAACAAAACAATGCAAACAAAACAGCAGTGGCAGTCTATCTATAATAAATGAAAAATAAGTTAAATGAATGACCATTCTGCCAAAAGAGTAATTCATGTGAACAAAGAGAGTTGGCATTTTACCTCTTCTGACAATACCCTACATGGGATTCACATGCGGGAGCAGGGGGGTAGCCAGGGAACAGGACTTAAGGTGTACCAGACAGAGTAGGACACACATATACACGCTCATAAAACATTACAAACAGTTACACAGGTAAAATCAACCCCTTACCACAGCACATGTGGCAATCTGTCACACAAAGGACCAAAGAGGAGAAGCATCAGCAGCAAAGGCCAACACCTTGTCTGCCAGCTTATATCACTTTGTGAATGATTAGTGGGAGGAGCTGACTGCTGTCAAACCCTACGGTGGCCCGGAAGGGACATTCACTACTGGTCACACATGTAAAACCCTAAGTCATACTTGGAAGAAAAAGACTGATACAGTGTGTTGAGAACTAAGATCAACCTTTTATGTTTTAGTTATGCAGGAATCTCCTCGAGTGGGGGTTCGCTGGTCGATAATCAGCCTGAACGGGTTATCGTACAAGGATGCTGGTGAATATCGGTGCCAGGCACGGAACATGGCCGGAATATCTGAAGCCCCAATTAAACTGAAGGTGGTGGGAGTCACAAGACTGTCCCGTCTTCCAAAAAAGAAGCCCCAGAAGACTCCACCCAAATCACCATCAAAATACAGAAAGCCTAACCAGACTGCAGCTCCTACCAACACCCCCTCAATGAAGGAGAATCAGATACTCCAAAACATTACACCTTCTATTAACAAAACCCAGATGGCTCCTAATCTTTTGCCCAAAGTGTTCCCCATAGACAAGTACATTAAGAGACGCAAAATTAACTTAACAGATGCAAAGACATCTATCAAGTCTACATCTGAGCCTCCAGAAAACTCTACAACTGCTCTATTCTCAGAAACCCTTGTATGAGATACACTGAAGTTGCTCTGGGTCAGTTATTCTTTTGACTTCAACAATGGCATGGGATATTAAATAAAGCTTCACTGTTTGTTAACCTCTAGTTTTAGTGTTTCTGCTCTCTGGGGCCATTCTGCACTGCAAAATAATGCACAGTTTGATGATGTTGTTGAAATGTAACTTGTTTGTAAAAATAAAGTGTGTGATACAGGATGCCTGTGATGTCTAAAAGGATGTTTTGAAACCTGGAGTTTGGGTTTGCAGAAGAAGAAGTCTCAATTTCTCTGCCTGGAGATGCGATTCACCTCACATCAGGATAAGTCCCCAACATGTTTAGAATTTATTTTTGTTGTTTTTTCATTACAGTCACTTATTTCACATTTATTATTTAATATTCTAGCAGGTTACCTGACCTCTCTTTAATGAAGCTGCATTCCTGAGCCAGGCCTATGGTCAACATTCATTCTCCCACTACGGTCTGAATGTTGAAACCTTGGGTCTGATTTTTCACAAAAACATATATGTTTTCATAAACACCGCCACCAGAGACAGAGGGAGATACTATGTCTACTAATTTAGCTTCCAAATAAGCTCTGTGAGAAAACAGAGTAAGCAGAGAGGTGCTGTTCTCCATGAATACAGCCTCAGTGGCACTAAACATACCAACTGTACCTGTTGTACCTACCATGGTAGGAACAACAGAGAGGAGAGGTGAACATGGGTTGCTCAGCCTTTAAGTGCATAATGCATAAAGTGTGTTGTTCAAAGAATGTAACACTGTAATTTATTAATTTCTTTGTGTGCAAGCAGCCTCCTTAGAGGAGAGCAGCCTAGCCAATGGCCCCCAGGTAATTTGAGTTGAGCCCCCTGCTTCCCACCATTACCACTACCACTACTATTTGAACCAGAGGGCACAGATCTGGCCATTCTGCTGCCATATTCTCTTTCTCTCTCTGAATCCAGATTGTGTAAGAGAAAGTGTAAGAGATTACCTGCTGTGGTGAGCACTGGACATTTTCTTTTTTATGAGTTTACCTCAAAATGTAACATGACCAGTTGCAGTGTTAATTTTGACAGCTATTTTAGATTTAGTCTTGAGACAAAAATGCTTATTTGTTTTAGTGACATTTTAGTCATTTCTATCCTTCACTGTTTTAGTCAATGAACATTAATGACATTTTAATCAACTTTTAGTCGTTATGTTATCTATATGGATTTAATCTTTAACTAATCCAGTGAGGCAAAAATCATGTATCAGAAGTTCTTTTCTACAACTACAAATAATTTCTGCACACTTGCAAACTGTCATGCCTCTAGCAGCGTTTGACAGGTTTAAGGGGTGATTTACAAGCACACACTTATACTGATCATCATTTGAAAAGCTCAACATCTCTGTATTAATGCTCTCAAGAACTTATTTGACACCACAAATAACTAATCTGAGACAACTAGGATTTGTACCCAGGTTCACTGTAAACTCTAACTCATTGATCTCACTGTTAAAGGAGACCTATTATGCTTTTTTCAGGGTCATGTTGATATAAATATGTAATATTGGGGTCTAGTGGAATAGATTTATGTGCTTTAATGTTCAAAACACACATTATATGTCTTGCACTGCTCACTGCTGCAGCACCTCTGTCTGAAACGCTGTGTTTGGTGTATGTCCCGCCTCCCCAGCAGCCCAGTCTGCTCTGATTGGTCAGCTCGCTCAGTCTGTTGTGATTGGTGAAACGCTTAGAGTGTGTATCAGAAATGTCACGCCCCTTACCTTATCTGTATTCACCTCTGGAGGCTGCCGCAAAACAACAACAGAGGCTAAGCTAACAATGGCAGCTGGCGGTTCATCAATTTGATAGACTCCTAAGCGGCTTTGCAACAGAATATGTAGCTGTCCTCATGAATGCCTCTTTATAGAGATTGCAGACGTGTCGTCATCAATGACATATTCCCCACGGTGAACGCAAAGCATCGCGGGACCTCGCGTATACAAAGAGCAGAGGCGCCAAATGTAATTGAATCGAATGAGAAGAAGAAGAGGATTGAATTGAGTCTAGACTGCCAACTAACAAAATGCCGATTAGCTGCTGCATTGTCAACTGCCATAGCCGTTCTCACGATCGCCATGGGTTAATCAAAGGATTAGGCTTCTATCGTATTCCATCGTGGAAGAAAAACAGCTCAAGCCACGTCACGGAGGTCACAAAGAGGCGACGAATGGCATGGGTAGCAGCAGTAAGGAGACTGAACATTACCTCGACAACACTCCACCACACATGGTGGTGTGTTCAAAGCATTTTCACAAAGGTAAGTTATAAATATCGTGTGGAAATAACCAGTGTGACTTGTTTAGGAAGGAAAGATGTGTTTTTACGCAGCGTTGCCTGCACATGTTCGTAGTTAGGCTAGCGTTAACTGTTAACTGGCATCACAATTAGACAAGGAGGTTTCTCAAGAAGTTACACACGTGTTCTAATGAATAATCAGTTGAATTTGTTCTACATCTAAAAATAAATTTATATGTCTTCGTGTTTGCAGGCAAACCAGCCTATGAAATGCTAGAATGCGACCCTGACTGGGCACCTTCTCTGAACCTCGGCCATAGTGAGGTCAAAGCTACAAGCTCACAGGTTTAACCACCAATGCTCACAGACTTTGTGAGCATTGGAGGTTCTGTGGTTCAGTGGTAGAATTGTCACCTGCCACTTGGGAGACCCGGGTCCAATTCCTGGCCAATGCAGTAAGCTTAAACTGCTGTCTTGAATTGGGCCTTGCCCATAAAGGGGATATTTGTAGGACAAACAGTCATTTCTGTTCATTTGGGATAAATGATGCTGTAGATTTGATTTGACTTGTGCAGTTTGGCAGCATTTAGTGCCTCTTAGGCTCAGAAGGTTTTTTAGGGAAGGCATTTTAATCTCATAATCTGAAGGTCATGAATTCGAGTCTCACACAGGGCAAGTCTTTTGTACTTGCCTGGAATTATCTGCAGTGAACTACACGTGTCGAACCCATGTTTCAGAGACACTGTGGCAGTTCATGTGAGCATTGGTGGTTCAGTGGTAGAATTCTCGCCTGCCACGCGGGAGACCCGGCTCCGATTCCCGGCCAATACAGTGAGCTTAAACTGCTTTCTTGAATCGGGCCTTGCCAATAAAGGGGATATTTGTACTAAGGACAAGCAGTCATTTCTGTTCATTTGAGATAAAAGATGCTGTAGATTTGATTTGACTTGTGCAGTTTGGCAGCATTTAGTGCCTCTTAGGCTCAGAATGTTGCGTTTCAATCTCAGAATCTGAAGGTCATGAATTCGAGTCACACACAGGGCAAGTCTTCTGTCCTTGCCTGGAATTATCTGCAGTGAACCACACGTGTCGAACCCATGTTTCAGAGACACTGTAACAGATTTTGTGAGCATTGGTGGTTCAGTGGTAGAATTCTTGCCTGCCATGGGTCTGATTCCCGGCCAATGCAGTAAGCTTAAACTGCTGTCTTGAAGCGGGCCTTGTCCATAAAGGGGATATTTGTACTAAGGACAAGCAGTCAAGATTTGACTTGTGCAGTTTGGCAGCATTTAGTGCGTCTTAGGCTCCGAAGGTTGAGTTTCAATCTCAGAATCTGAAGGTCATGAATTCGAGCCTCACACAGGGCGAGTCTTTTGTCCTTGCCTGGAATTATCTGCAGTGAACTACACATGTCGAACCCATGTTTCAGAGACATTGTGACAGACTTTGTGAGCATTGGTGGTTCAGTGGTAGAATTCTCGCCTGCCACGCGGGAGACCCGGGTCCGATTCCCGGCCAATGCACTAAGCTTTCACTGCTTTCTTGAATGGGGCCTTACCCATAGAGGGAATATTTGTACGAAGGACAAGCAGTCATTTCTGTTCATTTGAGATAAAAGATGCTGTAGATTTAACTTGACCTGTGCAGTTTGGCAGCATTTAGTGCCTCTTAGGCTCAGAAGGTTGCATTCAATCTCATAATCTGAAGGTCATGAATTCGAGCCTCACACAGGAAAAGTTTTTTGTCCTTGCCTGGAGTTATTTGTAGTGAACTACACGTCTTGAACCTGTGTTTCAGTGTTACTATGGCAGTTGATGTGAGCATTGGTGGTTCAGTGGTAGAATTCTTGCCTGCCACGTGAGAGGCCTTGTTTTTGATTCTCAGCCAATGCAGTATCCCTTTGTTTGTTTGTTAAAATGTGATCAGTCACGCTGATTCCATGGCTGAGCCTGGCAGTGAAAGAGAGCACTCTGATTGACACTTCAGCCCTGGGCATGAGAAGAGAAGTGAGTAAAGTAAACAAAAAGCTTAAATCAAGAGGAAGTGAGATTGAAACAGACTCCTTATACTACTGGTTATACTGGTTATACTTGAAACAAACTGGTTATACATGCTAAGGCACGGTCAAATTCCTTTGTACTTTCTACATCGGGTCATGTTGTTAATGTCCCAACTGACAATCTGGCGTCCCAAATCCGTCCTGTCGAACTTCTGGTCTCCCTTTTTGAATTACAAGTACAGACTAACGCCACCTGCTGCTATGGAGAGATGTTTCCTCTCACTCAGGTGCAGAATGTGTTAGTTGGAAGTGGCAGTATAGCAATATGTGGGGTGAGACTGAAACAGTGTTTTTCTTTAAACAAGAAAAGACATAACTTGTACGCATTACATTCAATACCAAATTTCCAGTTAGGCAAGTATAATTAAGAAACAAAACATTTGAACTTCCTGTCAGGGAATGGAAGTCCAATCTCACGTGTGAGAGGCGGGGATACTCACCACTTTATTAACTAGGAAATGTCAGTTGTTGCTGAGGTCTCCATGCGGCAGGCCAAGGTTAGATTCCTGGTCAGTGCAACACCACCGTGTTAGACTGGTATTGTAGTGTTAAGAGGAAATTATACTTGTGGGGCAGACCCTATGCCGTAGCCTACGCACGTGGCCTACGCCATTGTGAGCATTTATACTTGTGCGGTGGTGTGTCTGTGTCACTCTGCAGTTACACCTCCAAAATGCTAGTGGGTGTGAAGTGCTGTGAAGTTTAGTTGATTCAAAACACACCCCAAATACATGGCTTAATAGCAACATTTTCAATCCCAGGTACACATATTGGCTTCATTATAACTGGCAGCATTCATAGACAAAGCACTTGTCTTTTGCTGGATACATTTTCCCCACAAATACAACATGCTAATGTTTTTAGCACATGCCTATGGCATTTTACATTGTATAAAGTAGACTCATCAGTGCTGGGGGTAATACATTACAAAAGTAATGCGTTACATCGATAACAAAGTAAAATAATGTGTCATTAACAGGATTTCAGGTAATATTACATTTACAGTATCACGTAACGCTTTGCCACCCAAAATAAAGTGTTTATTGTTTTCTTGTTTCATTCATCCACACTGACCCACACCACTCCACTTCCACCACTGCGCTACCAGAAAAATATCATACAAAGGTTTTTGTGTCTCGTCATCATAGACTACATTATAGAAGGATGCCGGTGGTCAGCACACTTGGGTCATGCCATACTATGCATTATCATGTTCGGCGTGTTGACATTAATACAACTGCAACGTCTAACGTATCCCATTCTGCTTTTGTATCCTAAGGCTGCTTGAAAGCAACAGGGATAAGGAGCAGCAGGCCTCTGTTTTTTGTCCTTGTCACTATGTTTGGCACATCTGTGTGTTGTTAATATGTTAGTATGTTTTCATTCACTTCCCCCAAAACTGCAGAACAATGCCAGCACACAGTCCTGTTCTTATGCACACCTCTCTCTCTGGTACTGTTATAGGTGACTGGCACAACGGGAACTGTAATAGTAATATGTAATACATTACATCTTGAGAGTAACTTTCCCAACACTGGCAATAATGTAGCTTTTAAGGGAGGAAGCGTTGTAGATGGTGGCGGTCTGTGAGGCCATTCAATACATTGTGACATGACGGATGCATGGACGGAGAATGTTTTTACTATATAACCGATTCCTTTTGTTCCACCAATATTTAAATGTCTTTGTCGTCTCCTACAGCCGTGTCTTGCTTGAACTGTGCTACAGTGCCCCCACCATCTTTGATGGTACTGCTCCGTTTTGTCTGTATGCTGAAGCTTCCAGAAACAGGCACAGATACAGACAAAATATATGCAGAGAGCATAGAGATAGAATGCTCCGTCTGTGTCCATACACACATCTAACATTGTGCATATTGTAGCCCTAATCTACAGTATACTGTAATCTCCAAGTCAAGGCCACAAGCCAAAACTCACTGGTCCCACAACAAGTTATTCTTTTAATTACAAGTGTTGCTGGAGTTTTACCCCAAACAAAGGGGAATTATGTCATATAATCACAAATACAGATGTTGATCCCATGTAAGTGTAACATGGTCAAATACAGCAGTAACAAATGTTTGAAATATTTATTTGTGATGTTTAAGCATTATAATTACACCAAACTTCTGTTAATAGTTAAAACCTGACATGCCAGTTATGTGGAACGTTTGAGACTCAGTTCCTGTACCCCTCCTTTGTTTTTGTGGGTCCCCACCCCTATATATTATGTCTTCCGCGCTAACCTCTCCCCCTTTGTCACTGCACGATGTGTGAGAGGTAAGCAGCTTTGTTGCCGGACATTTCCGTGTTTCAGCCACACTAATACATGCATGTAAAAGTTGCTCTGCTAACATAAACTTACCGAGAGTGTGCTAAAAAGTTTCTATATCATTGAATTTGTATAGGAGCTGGAGTAGAGAGCATGTCTGACCGACGTTTATGTTACATTTACTCTTCATTAGGTATGTTTTCCATGCATGTGTTTTTGATACGCCCCCTTTGTCACTGCACGATATGTGCGAGGAGCTGGAGTAGAGAGCATGTCTGACCGACGTTTATGTTAAATTTACTCTTCTCTTCTCATCAGATTAAACGGAGATCGTCTCCAAAGACATCTTGGTCTGGGCCTCATTAAAACACAACGCAGACAACACTAGCTACCACCGGTTACATAAGCCATAGATTAATAATAAATGCCAGTTTATACTGGCTGAACTTATAATTCAGCCTTTGGCTTGAGCTAGAATTAATATCCAGGGTTACCAATACATGTAATGTTTGTCAAGACCAAAAATACATTATATATGATGATAACAAGCTCCAGCTGTTCAGGACATTCCCTACATTCATCCATAACTGCACAACAATGGAATATTACACAGCCCAAAACCAGATGTCCTCCTAAAAGAGCAAACCAGAGCTGAGTTGAAACAAGTGGCCACTGGTATGTGTGTGTTGTTCCACAGGCAAATTCCATATATATTCAGATGGATTTACACACAGCACAACATGCTTGATAAAATTTGGGAAAATAACACTGTACTGTTGTATCCGTGAAGTTAACGTGGACTCGTTGATTGCCGTTGAGGCTTTTTACCACCAAAATCAACCTTTGTTTGTATTTACTGAGGTAAATAAATATTTGTTATGATGAAACATGTGCAAACTGTATGAAAAAGTGGATGATTACATTTTTATGGTTTATTTTAGCTGAAGTGAATTTTGGATTTTGGACTGAAATCTACACAGCAGTTAAATAGAACAGTTACATGAGGTGACTAAATTTGGGTGCAGAATACATTGAGACACAATGTATTAGTGCCCACAAGCTCTTACAATCTTCTGGACTATATTATTATAGAAATAATATTAGATATATAATATTCTTGTGATTATATCTTGAGATGTTAGTCTCCTTCAAACAGCTGCCCGTGGTACATTTATCATACAGGCATTAGAGTGGTATCAATCTCCTCATCTAACTCTTTAGAAAAAAAAGTGTATACAAAATATTCCTCGAACATGCCTAGTACTAGTGGTGACATATAAATCAAAACTAATCGCAACCACCAAGCCCAATGCTCCTTTTGAGGTAGTCCACTGTGGATTTTGAGATGTCTTTAGGATCATTGTCCTGTTGTAGAAGCCATCTCTCTTCATCTTCAGCTTTTTTACAGATAGTGTGATGTTTGCTTCCAGAATTTGCTGGACTTCAACTGAATCCATTCTTCCCTTTTTTTTCTCCAACATATTTTTGCTCATTGTGCCCAAAAAGTTCTATTTTAACTTCATCAGTCCACAGGACTTGTTTCCACAAAGCATCAGGCTTGTTTAGATGTTCCTTTGCAAACATCTGATGCTGAATTTTGTGGTGAGGACACAGGAGATGTTTTCTTCTGATGACTCTTCCATGAGGTCATATTTGTACAGGACTTGACAGTTGAATAATGCACCATCACTCCAGAGTCTGCTAAATCCTTATGCAGGTCCTTTCATTTGTCTTTCTAACAATCGCACAAGCGGCTCTCTTGGAAGATTTTTTTTATCTTCCAGACCTCAGCTTGACCTCCACAGTTCCTGTTAACTGCCATTTCTTAATTACATTACACCTGAAAACACTTTGCTATCTTCTTAGAGCCCTCTGCTGCTTTGTTGGCATCAGTTATTTATGTTTTCAGAGTGCTAGGCAGCTGTTTAGTAATAAACAGCATATGGAAAGTAAATATGCATCCTTAACTCTAATATGCATCTGCTTCTGGTGTCACCAAGTGACCATAAGTAGTGGGTCTGTGTGTACCTGTTCCCCTGCCGTGGTTGTGTGAGAGATCAGCAGAGAGGCTTCATTGCCCTCTTGTGGTGAAAACATATAACATCCATCCAGCTTTATCAGTCTGCCTTTTAGGAGTCCTTCTAAGAATCTCAGCTGAGCAGTGTGAATGAATGTGTTATTGTGTGGACTGATGTTTATTTGCCTATGCTGATGTCTTTGTCCATACATACAGTGGCATGCAAACGTTTAGACACCCCTGGTCAAAATTTTGTTTATTGATAATAGTTAAGTAAGTATAAACTAATCTCAAAAAAGCAAAAAGATTAAGATGAAACATGCTTTTCAACATATTTAGCAAGATTATAGTATAATGTTTTTAAGACAATTTCAGAGGAAAAAAATGAAAGGAGCACCATGCAAAACTTTGGGCACCCCAAGACATTTGAGCTCTCAGCCAACTTGTACCAGGGTCTCAGACCTTAATTACCTTGTTAGGGCTATGGCTTGTTCACAGTCATCATTAGGAAAGGCCAGGTGATGCAAATTTCAAAGCTTTATAAATACTCTGACTCCTGAAACCTTGTCCCAACAATGAGCAGTCATGGGCTCCTCTCTTTAGGGGCTCCGTAGTTTATACATGGTTGGGTCTTCATGGAAAATATAAGAATTTTGAATGATGGCATTTTTCATCTTAATGTGTTGATTTATAGAGCAGATGGCTGTTGTTAAGTGCTGATTAATACAGCTGGGATGCATTTGTGAAGGTGATCTATCATGTGTCCTTTAAAAACCTTTTTCTTCCCTTTTCATGCTGCTGTTTGATCATTTTTCTGAAAGTGCTGCATCCAGACGATAATGGCTTGTCCGTTGACCTCTGGGAGTTCTTTGCAGAGTGGTGCTTTTAAGTCATCTTATGAACTGTCTGATATAATTTATTGTAAACAGCTTCCTAAATAACCAGACCTCTGTACCAAACACCTAAACAGTGACTAGATATCTAATGTCCTTGTATCCAAAGGGCTACAGAAAGAACAAACATCATGTTTATCAATACTTATTTCAGATATTAATACATCAGTGCTTTTTATATGTGTTTTTATATATATATGTGTGTGCTTTTTATATCAGCTGTCTGCTCCTTTTTGAAAGTAAGCTTTATTGCAAGAAAAAACACAGGGTTAAACAACATGATGTGGTCCTGTTGATGTTCTGAAAACATTTGAGGTGAGAAATAGGCATTGCAGGAACAGAGTCTTGGTTTATATTTGATTAGCATGGCCTGGTTTTACCATTTAATCGGACTTTGGTCTGAGTTTGAGAAATAGAAAGAGAGGGGCAGGTCTGTTTATTGATCAGCTTGTCTTTGTGTTTGCAGTGGCGTCATGGGTGGCGGACAATTCGAAAATGTGGAAGTACAGCCTGTAGTTTGAGCAACAGCCTGAGAGAGGCAGCAAAACTACATCATTTGACACAACCACCACAAAATGACTTGTTCCACTATCAAGATTTAATCCATTCCATCCAATAACATTTGGAAAGCCTAAAGCCCAGCTCAGGCCAATGATTGGCGACGAGACAAAACCATGTTAGAATGTTGCAGAGAAAGGTTGCAGTAGTGTGAACTGGCTGGTCTCAGCTCATGTCAAGGTGGCTGATGGTGTCACCTGCAACTCAGCTGGTCAAACTGACGGTTTGCTGGTTTCAGAGTGTAAAGCTTCACCTGTTTCTAAAGCCAGTTGGCTTGTAGTAAAGTCTGCTGGTCAAGTCAAAATGACCGCAAACAGCATGTTCGCTTGCTGCCGCAGGTGCTCCGTCCCCACCGAGCCCTCTGTTTCTGTCCTCACAGTGTGCCGGTGTCCGACAGTGGGTCGCTGCTGCTGTATGTGCTTATGCCGCCCCAGCGGAAAAGGACTCGCACATAGAAAACAAATGTAGACTGAGAGTCTTAATGAAAGATCATTTTACTGGGGATCTTCACAGACAAACAAGCAGCACTTAATCAATATTTACATTATTGTGACATACTGATAATGAAAGCAGTCCATCTGATGCTCACTACTACAATTCAGCTGTAGCCAGTATCTCACTATCACTATCCTCATTCATATTTTAAGAAGCTACAAATTATATTCAGCCACAAAATGAGCCTGAAAAGCTGGAAATCAGAACGGAAGTACAGAGAGTTGTTGCATAGAGATAATACACCATGTCATCTGGTTGCACTGGTGTGAACCAGCAGGTTTTTACAACGTTGCAGAACAGTGCGTTGCAAGTAGCTGCCTGTTTCAGCTCATCTTGTCAAGAATCTTTAATCTGAACTGGGCTTCAAAGAGCCACAAGATTAGATTAGATTAGATTTTATCCCCACTCAAGTTAGCAGGGCGCAAAACCCGAAGTCAGGCTGGTGGAGGTTGGCCGCTTGAGCGTGCTCGACCATGCTTGGTTGCTGTAAGTCTCTAGTGCGCCTGTTCTATGAGCCCAATGATGCAGAAGCAGCGCTGATCATCTGGGTAATGTCAAACTGGGGACATAGAGCAATTTTGGCTTCATGTGCCACTGTGCAACTCTCAAAGGAATGAGCCCTGCCAGCAATGCTGTATCCAGGTCTCTTTATACAGTGGTTCCCAAACCGGTCCAGCCACAGGGTCCAGATTTCACTTCAGTCATTAGTTCAGGGTCCACACAGTTGAATATATTCAGCATCATACCTGCTTGTCACCATGTTGTTGAGCTACTTTGCTGCCTCTGTCAAGCAGCTGTCCAATAATTACTCACTCTAGAGTAGGAAACAGCACTTCAAAATAAAAGCTCTGGGCTGGAAATTAACTGTACTTCAAAATAAAGTGTTTATTACAAACTTGATAATTATGTTTGTGAGTCATTTGCTTTCCATTCAGAATGGACCTGTGAGCCACTTTCTTAATACATCCATGGTGGAACAACAACAACAACAAGATCTTACTGGCCCTTCAGTAAAACTTTAAATCATATTGTCAGGCTGGTTGATGATGTTAGCTTCAACTTAGATCATAAATCAAAACATTTACTCTGTTTACTCCTCCCCATTTTCATAATGACTACTGTCTTGGTGTTGTATTTCCATATAAGTAATCCCAAACTCTGATTCTTCTGTCAAAACACCATGAACCTGCACCCTATGCCTGCAACGCCACTGAGGGACATCAGCATGTAACATGTATCCCACCTGTCACCACCTGAAATCCTATGTAGTGTTCTCCCAAAAATAGGGGGATATCATGTTTGACTGCAGTGTCACGTCATATTGTTAAATGTTTCACCATCTTTATAGACTTGCTTTCATGTGATGTTGTCTATGAATTGTTTTTCTTGTGTTTATTGCTTTAAATGTTTTTATTGTGTTTATTTTTATTGATAGTTTTTCCCAATTGCTAAAACACAAAAGCCAATTCTCTAAACCAAATGACCAGTTCTCTAAACACGTTTAATAAAACTAGCCCCCATTTGCCAAAACCATAAACACATTTCACATTAAGACACAATTCACAAAACACAATCCTCCTTTTCTCATAAATCTAAACACATTTTGTCTTGCTAAAACACAAGTTGCAAAAAAGTTTGCTCAAATTATCAAATTAAAGCTCATGTGATGCAAAATGCTTGCCACAGTCAGCAAAATTTGAACACAATGAACACACCTGGCTTCATTCATTAAACATAACGACTCAAAATTGAAGACACTTGTTGCAAATGATGTGACCACACCTATAAAAGCCAGTTCAGAGTGCACAGTTTGCTGAAGGTTCCAAACGAACACAATGGACAGAGACAGAGTCAGATGAAGAGGAGTTCGAGTCAGAGGAGGGAGAGGAGCAGGCCCAGGAGGGAGAGGAGCAGGCCATGGAGGGAGAGGAGCAGGCCATGGAGGGAGAGGAGCAGGTCATGGAGGGAGAGGAGCAGGCCATGGAGGGAGAGGAGCAGGCCCAGGATCACTGTCACTCATCTGATCACCTCCCTCTCCTTGCTCGCTTCCGCCTCCGCCACTGACCTAGGTGGATTGCACGGCATGACGCCTCAGCACTGCAGCTCAGGGAAGAGTTCAAGATGTCGATTGGAGTTGTTTGAGGTTAAAATGTCAGCCAATCAGAGTGATCTCTCTCACTGACAAGCTCCGCTGCCGATTCAGCATGCTCAATCGGCCGAAAAGCCGCCGACGCCAAAGTGCCTACGGTGAAAAAAATAGGCCAACAGACGCTCACCGATGGCCCGACTTTGGTCGACAGCCGACTGTCGGCTTGGTGTGTCAGGGCCTTTACTTGTATAGTTGCATTCAAACAGTTCCATATTCTCTTCTCTAGTCCATCTATGTCTTGCAGTAGTCAATTTCTCATCAGATTGCCCTGGTTCCCCATCACCTGACGCAGACCTTGTTGGCCCAGGCGACATCTGAGACGGTATGACTCTTGTTTTTGCATTTTCACTCATCCTGAGGTAGACTGGCAGCATTATAGACCTTGCCTAAGGGTCCAGTCTGGATATGTGTTACCTTCCCTGACCAGGATTGGAATCCCGATCAGCCTTCTGCTGGGATCAGGATAATCCTGATCATTTTGGATCAAAGTGATCCCAATCCTACTAAAATGTTTTAAACAATACATACTGAAGGTTTGGTCCAGATCAAAACCAAGACTGGATGACATGGTCTAATAAGATTTCAGAATCCTTTCTTTCTTTCTTTTCTTCTTGATCCAATCAGATATGTGAAATCTGATCAGATTATTTCTGAACATCAAGGCACTGGTAGATCAGCAACCTCTCTGTTTGCACAGTAAAATTGCTGTTTTTGTCAATGGAGTCTGGTGGCTTTGAGATAACGGCTTCAGCTCTCTGTCAGAAAGGACTGTCTTGCAGCAAGGTTAAGATGCTAAATTTTGTAAATATAGCATACACCTAGAATTCATTCATTCATTCATCTTCTAACCGCTTCATCCTCTTGAGGGTCGCGGGGGGGCTGGAGCCTATCCCAGCTACATTGGGCGAGAGGCAGGGTACACCCTGGACAGGTCGCCAGACTATTGCAGGGCTGACACATAGAGACAAACAACCATTCACGCTCACATTCACACCTACAGACAATTTAGAGTCACCAATTAACCTAGTCCCCAATCTGCATGTCTTTGGACTGTGGGAGGAAGCCGGAGCGCCCGGAGAGAACCCACGCTGACACGGGGAGAACATGCAAACTCTGCACAGAAGGGCTCCCACGCCCGGGATCGAACCGGCCATACACCTAGAATGATTCAGATATTTTTTTCAGTGGGCTCCTTTTTAGATAAATAAAAACTAATTACCTGAGGCATCGTTTGCTCAGTGCAGTTTGATTTTATGGTCCTAACGTGTTTTTTTTTTTTGCCCAGAAGTTTCTGGAAATTAACATTGGGATTTGGTCTATAGCCAAGGTTTATAGTTGATAATAAAAATTAATAAGCCGTCCTTTGATTCCTGGTTCCTGGAGAGAAGAATCATAAATTGGTAATAAAGTGGTTACGCAGACAATGGTGACCATTTTCACCACAACATCTGAAACCCCGTCGCCCAACTCCTGTCTCATGTTCCAGGCTGTCCTTGGCCTTGATGCCAGTTTTTTCACCCTGCTCTCAAGTCTGGCTGTTCTGAACAGGTATAAACACCTTTGCTTTTCAAGCATGACCCAGCCTTAAAACGCCGGGAAAGATCTAGATCAGACATGGCCAAAGTAAGTAAGTAAATTTATTTATATAGCACTTCTCACACAGAGGACTCACAAAGTGCTTCACAAGATAAAATACAAAAAATACAATAACAGAAACAATGCAAAATACACAAAAACAAATAAAAAGTAAAGTGCAGCGAAATACAGAGATGATACAATGGACAATTAATGGAACACAAGCCTAAACAGATGTGTTTTTAACTGTTTAAAAAAAAAAAAAAAAAAAAAAAGTCAGGCCTATTGTGGCCTGATTTTAAATGGTCTTTGGCTTGTTTTCCTAAATATACTTTATGTGGCTTGCCTCACAATGTTGGTTAATCAAGTGAGTTCACTTTGTGTTTTTTCTCGATCTCACAATGGTAGTGCTATCAATCAGTCTGTAGACATACACCAAGTAGGAACTGCACAGGAGGAACTAATCTGAAAAAGCAAACAAATGGTTAGCTAGCATTTCCATTTAGGTAGCAGACATGGACACAGCAAAGAAGCGTAAAGTTGACAGCAAGGGCCATCGCTTCCTGGAGTGGTGGAAAGGTGAATCCTTTTTTAGTGAAAGAAAAAACAGTTGTGTTTGTCTCATTTATATGTGATTTTTTTGAATAACCTGTATGTTGCTAGATATAGCTTGGCCCAAAGTATTTTCACATTATCTAATCTAGCCCTATTTAAAAAAGGTTTGGACACCCCTGGTTCAGATAAAAGGCCCAGACATGTTGAATATGAAGACTGTTTTCTTGCTTTTCTTTTCTCAAGGTGGAAGTTATTTGTCTGTCATGCAGATGTGTAGTGAAGGTCAGGGATAACGGGGCTGTGACATTTATGAGGGTCTTATCTCTGGAAACTTGTAAAACAATAAAGATACAATATGAGGAAAAAGCTCAGGGTCAGAACGGTTGTATAAGCTGAGCAGGATTTTTACTTCTGTAACTAGGAGCCGACCCATTTTGCAACTGTGGGGATCATTGTGTACTATGTCAGTTTTACAGCAGTCTAAAAGATTTTCACATTGTTGCGTAAAAGAGGTAATTTTGTCCTGATACAGGCTAGATGAAAGGTCAGGGGACTGATAAAGTCATTTGGGAACATCCTCTTGGGATTATGAACATTCTTTTTGTCAATAGGTGTTGAAGAATCTCGCTTTAGACCAACTTGTTGAACAAACAACTGACCACCTGCATGACCAGCCAACCTGTTCTCATTCCAAAGTCATCACATCATCATTGTAGAATTATGGGTTCTACCTCACAAAATGTAGTTATCCATATATCCTTATTCTGTGACAACTTATTAACAGAGTGTGAGGTGTTATTTTAAGTTATATGAATTTTTGGACTTTTTATGTAGAAAACAAAAATGTTCATTTCATTAATGCTATTTGGAATGCAAAACTTTGGAGCTCAATATCTCAGAACTGCTCAGAATGAAATTATGATTCTAAGGTGGCAAAATACTGCCACTTTGTCAGTGATTTCAGCGTCAGATGCTGACATCAAAAGCCAACTTTCGTGTTGTAATACGCCTGCCTGTTCTCATTCCGAAGAGTCAAATACTGCCGCTTTGTCAGTGATTTCAGCATCCGACACCGGTGCAAAAGTAACATTGCCAGTGACGACGCAATCTAAGGAGCTCCTAGCATGTAATATGTAGATGTGAAAGGCCAATGACAAAGCAGCGATACGTGATGACGTGGCAGGAGAATGTATTGGACCAGCACCATCATTCTCAGGCCCTGTCGCTACTGAAACAAGAAGAAAAAATGAATATTTCTTCATAGCTAATCCTACTTCTGTGCTGCAACACAATACAGACATTGTTTTGCTTTTCTGTTCACACATCGCTCTGTTGCAATCACTGTTATGTTGACCAAAGAGCAAATGGAATAGCAAGTGCAAATCAGGTCCAAACTATAGACCCTTCCCCCCATCTAATTTCTCCAACTGTCAGCAGGACACTCACTTTGAAACTGAAATCACTCTGATAGGGGTTTAAAACACACACGCACACAAACACACACACATACACACACACGCACATAGAGTTGGTAAAAGTTAGTTGTAGACACTGACTTCATGTTCTATTTAGAAGCATGTCAGAAAGATCAACGTGTCATTTTTGAAGCACAACACATAAAGTTGAACTTTAGCTGTTGATTTACAGGCAGACTGTGTATGTTTAACAGGAGGAGGCGTCTGTCACAGCACTTAGGACAGAGGAGATCTCTCACTCAATGTGTGAGATTCTCCTCGCTCTCTGACAGATTTCCTCTCCTCACTTCTCCTCCTCTTTCTTCTCTCCACCCCTCAGCACCACAAAGGCAAGCATTGGATCAGCTCACACAGCTAATCTAAATACTGTAAGAGCCAAAGCCTGCAGTTCTGACTCCAGGTCAGCTTTAGAACCTGAAGACAGCCGTGTTTGAGTTCAGTGAAGTTTTCAGGTTTGAAAGTCACCATGGTTGACAGCATGGACATGGAGAAGGAAGAAAAGCGTTACTGCATCCGCAGTAAGCATGTAATCATCATCTGTGTGACGGTAGTGGTGTGCTCTTTGGCGGTGGGCCTCGGAGTGGGCCTCTCCAGGTCAGACACCACCATCACCACCACCACCACCACCACCATCACCACTCCCACAGCCTCAACACCAGCCCCCACAACAGCGCCTACCCAGCCCCCTCCGCCTGCCAGAGGGCCCTGTAAGCCCTCCAGTGACTCTACCGGAGACTGGAAGAATTTCCGTCTGCCCAGCTATGTGAAGCCAGTCCACTATGATCTGCACCTGGAACCAGACCTGGTTGAAGACACCTATACAGGCACAGTGGACATCCATGTGGAAGTCAGCAAGCCCACTCGCCATCTGTGGCTCCACATTAGGGAGACATTTGTCAGTGCCATGCCCAGGCTGAGGATGCTGAAAAGCCAGCTGAGCCAGAGGGAGGTGGCAGTGAAGAGCTGTTTTGAATACACTCCACAGCAGTATGTGGTGGTAGAGGCGACAGAGGAGCTGCCCATCACCGGCCCAGGAGAACTGTACGTCCTCAGCCTGGACTTCCAGGGATGGCTCAATGGTTCCGTGGTAGGATTCTACAGGGTCATCTACACTGAGGACGGGGTCCTTAAGTAAGTTCTTTCATTTGATTCTGTCAACATAAGTGTAAAGATTTCATACATTTTATATACTTATCAATATATTTCTTTATCCTTAACTGGTACATAATTAGATAATGAATGATACCATGACAGAGTAATAAGATATAACAATATGTCTCCATGTGTTTTAAACATATTAACAGTTTTTAAGACATCTGTGAATGAGTTGTACGTGTGGTTTAACAGTTAACAGAAATTTAACAGTGTAAGGATTTGTGCATGAGTGTGTATAATCTATGAATATCTTTATACGTGATTACAGTAATATTATACAATTGTAAAAGTATTCATTAACTGTTAAGACAGAGATCATGGATGCTTCATTTGAGTATAATAATTGCTGACAAAGCATTAATAAACCATAGTGGCCTTGTGAGCTCAAAGCACTGCAAAAAGGCACGACACGAGCAAATAAAAAAACATCTTCACCAACTTGACATCATTGGCACATTTAGAAAACATTAACCAACTTGATAAGAAATGGAAACATTAATTTGATGACACATGCACAAGTTTTGGAAAACATTTACCTCATTGACAACACTAAAACATCAATTTGATGACATACGTTCAGCATTTAGGAAACATTAACCAACTCAACAACACACTAAAACAACAATTTGATGACATACGTTCAGCATTTAGGAAACATTAACCAACTCAACAACACACTAAAACAACAATTTGATGACTTAAGAGCAGGATTTAGAAAACATCCTCACAATCTTCACAACGCACAAAAATATCAGCTTGACGACACGTGCAGTGACTGAAAAACATCTTCATCCAACTTGACGACATACAGAAACATCATCTCAACGACACATGCAGCATTTAGAGAACATCTTCAGCGACCTAACAACTCACAAAAACATTAGTTTGATGACGCATAAAAAATCTATTTAAAGACACAAGCACAGCGTGAACATCTTAACTACCTTGAGAACACGCACTTCACATGACACATGAATCAATTTGACGACACGAGTATCACTTAGAAAACATCTTTACCAACTTGACAACAGATAAAAACAATTTATCAACACTTGAAAACATCAACTTAAAAACAATGTTCACCAACTTCATGACCCACCAAACTATCAATTGAGAACACATGCACAGCTTTTAGAAAACATCTTAACCAACTTCACAACGAACAAAAAACATTAACTTGGTAACACATGGAAACATCAAAGTGACCACACATGCAGCATTTAGAAAACATTTTCATCCTCTTGACAGACGAAAGAATAAATTTGACGACGCATGAAAACATCAACCTAATGACACGTGCTATGTCAGAAAACATCTTGACCAACTTGACAAGACACAAAAACATCAACTTGATGACGCACAAAAACTGGAACCTCATGACATACAAAAACATACATTTTATGACATATGAGCACCACTTAGAAATCATTCACCACCTTGGCCCCATACAAAACATCAACTCAACACAGGGCTGGACTGGGACAAAAAATCGGCCCGGGCATTTTGAGCCTAGTCCGGCCCACCAGGTATTGATGGAAAGACAATGAAGCCTATGAATGAAAACAAACTTTCTTGTGACACCGCTTGTACACTGTCTTGTTGGTGTATATGTACTTGTCTAATAAATTTAAACCTACACCATCCTCCCAGTCCCATTATTCTATACAGTACTTACTTAGAGGAACCCAAAAGGCTGCTTGGTCTAGTGAACGTATGATGGGATCCTGAAAACTGGACAGTGAGGAACAGAGGTGAGACATGATCATTGATGAATATTAAAATGAATAAATGACAGATTTAGTAATATTTTCCTAGACTATGTACTCACCACATCAATAAACAGCACAGCAACACATAATACTTCCTCAAACATGGCAACATTTAAAAAGTGAAGGGATATTTTAAATTGAATGGAAACATGCCCACAATAAAAACAAAATACAGGTAATTATTGTCCACAAGAGTTTGCTGTTACATGTCAGTAAAAAAAAACCCAATAAGATAAAAACACAACTTATCTAGAATAAAGAGGATATTAATGGATAAAAGACAAACACATTTAAGTAGTTACGTTTAACTCCAAGCCACTTTTGTGTTAATGAGCAGCATCACATCTCCTGGCAAATCCTAATTTGATTCAATCTAAATTATATTTGCAAGTGGGTTTATGATGAATACTAGCCTAATCATTTGGCTTTACATGAACATTTTTGCTCTGTTGAGCTTTAGCTGTTTCAGAGTAAAGAATTCCTGCATAGTGCACTTATATCAATTAACAGACATTGAAATATTTTACTACCTAACTAATAAAGACTATACTTAACTAACTAAATGAATAAAATAAAGTTACAGAAGCACTAAGATCACCATCACTAGTATAACATCACAGAAACAGCCCAGCAGTAGAGAAACCCCGTCATGCCGCTCAACAGCCAGATAAATTGTTAAATGGCCTACTCATAACTATGCTGTGTTAAGAGTTAGCAAGCACAACGAAAATAAACTATCAACCAAACTTGATTCATATCTGCCCCAGGTAGACTGCTGTTCATCACTTCTTACCTGAAGTTCAAATTACCCTCCAGTCGCACCGACTGTGCCGTCGTCATATAATGCGGCGGCCGCGGGTCTCCTCCTCCTGCCTCCCCTTCGCCTCATCCACCTGCTGACCCACCTCCGCCATCATTACCTGCTGCAGCTGCTTTGGATGCCAGTGCGGGTGCGGTCACTGATGCTGCTTTAAAGAAGCTCCGCCATAGCCAGCAAACATCTGTGTTATTTTAACACATTTGGCAGCATCTTCCTAAAGGGCTTGTCTCTTTTTCTCTCTTATTTTTTCCACACCTCTTTTGAGTTTCTTCTCAATTTTGTCAATCTCCTCTCTCTCTGTATGATTGACTGGCAGCCGAGGCCCATGTGGGAGGAGGCATCGGCCCTTGGCTGTAATTGGTCCAGCCCAGAATCAATCATGACTAATGGGCCGATCTACCAGTTTTGTGTACCAATAGGTATCATGACATGACTAAAAAAAAAAAGGCCCGGCCCAAAATTACCATCGGCCCACCAGGCAAATGCCCGGTATGCCCGATGGCCAGTCCAGCACTGACTCAACATCAGAAAGCACTGATTTGATGACAGTTGCGAAGCATATATAAAAACATCTTCACCAACTTAACAACACACAAAAACATCAGTTTGATGGCATGTCTTTTGGAAAATAACTTTCTAACTTTAAACCAATTGACGACACACAGTAACACTGACTTATAAGTAAAAGTTTAAATTTTACAGCAGTTGTGCAGCATATAGAAAACATCTTAACCAACTTGACACTCAAAAACATCAATATCACTACACCATAAAACATCAATTTTATGCTACATGCACAGCATGTCAAGATTTTTTTTGTCTACCTACTCTTTCCAAGGTCATGAATGAACTAAGTAGCTTTCAAGCTTCACTTAAAAAACATTAACAATAACACACATTGTATATCTGCTATTTCCAGAAATCCACTGAAGCTCTATAATTCATTTTGCATTTTTCTGGTCTGTCATCAGATGGAGTATGTTGGATGTCTTTGTAAATCAGCCTGAAAGAGCATTACTTTTGGAAAATTGGCATCTTTGCTACCATGTGACATCAAGTTTTAGCTGACTGTGAATCATTTTCACTGTCTGATAAAAAAACTTGTGTCTCAAAAAGAAGAAAAGAGGATTGGTATATCAGTTACTCGCTGTGTGTTACCTTTAATCTACTCTGAGAGGAAAACTTAGTTTTTCTCATGTCTCAGCAACAAAGAATCCTAAAGAATTAGTTAAATGGATATAAGCACGGCGAGTAGTGCACCTGTACAAGTGTACAAGTCAATATTAAAAATTATAATATTCCTTTCACAGTTGAATTTGGGGTTTTGATCGGGCATGGGCTCAAAACTGCTGCCAAGGGTCAGGCTTGGTCAGAAACTGTGCAGGGTCATGTTGGGACCGGCCTGATTTTTTGGGCCCGATCAGAGCTCGTTTTAGTAAAAATTTATGGGTTTCTGTTTACTGAATATGCGACTGAATAAATTAGATTTGGATTATACTGCACGAGTTGTGTAAGAGTTTGTAAACTTATGTTTTGATATATAGCTTTGCTGTTGTTAAATGTGGTCAGTGTTTACTTCAACTCATCAAGAATTTTTCTGTTTTTGGATTCTTTGTTTGCTGTGGAGGCATGCAGGAAAAACAACACTTTCTTTACAACCGTAACACAACATGGAGCTGAGTAATTGAGATACAAGTGATCATTTTTCCTTTAATGAAATGTACTTTTACAGATAATCTGACAGGTTTTGATCTGAGTAGTAGCAGGGGAATTCCAAATTCAAATTTACCTGAAAATTCCACATATTAGAATATATATGAGATTCATAACCTTCACCTGACAGTGATAATAACTGGTAGGGTCCATGAACAACCTGCACAGCAAAACACACGCGCTCATTCTGAAGTCGTCATATACCGGTGCTTTGTCAGTGATTTTGATGTTACACCCCTGACACCAAAAGCCACTGTTTGTGGCAGTGTAATACACCGCTGGGTGGCATCAGTTTGTAACGCGGCCAGTTGGCTGGATGGAAACTGTTGTGGCAGTATGATACGCCGCTGGACAGCATAATGTTGAAACACTGCAGGTAACAATGTAAAATGCAGAGCTGGAAAGTCCCTGGTGGGCGGGGTTGGTGGTGGATGGGTCCAACAAATCCTGGTCTTTGACACAGGAGCCCGGTGTTTGCTCCCCGTGTGATTATAGAGCCAAGCCATGATGTTTTCTTCTAAATCTAACCACGTGCTTTTGTTAACATCCCTGCATTGATTGCAGCATCCTGGAATGTCAACAGCAAACATAGGGGATACCTAGAGGGTAAGAAAAGACATGGAAGGCCACTGACAAAGCGGCAATATGTGATGACTTGGGCAGAGAACATGTTGCAAGACCAGTGCTGACTTGTTGTATGATCTGAAGAGACCAGGCATGTTGGGGATCGGCTACTCAGAGGAGTAAGCAGGCTACACAAAGCTTTATAAAACAGGATTCACACTCTAAAACTCATAAGCAACCAGTGATGGGTGTAACAATTGCTGTATAATTTTGTCTCTTTCCGTATGAGTCTGGCAGCAGCATAGTACAGTAGCCACAGACAATAGAGTAAATGAAAGTGCACTAATAAATCCTGCGGGCAGAAATCAAAGCATGACCTCTACAAGTAATCCAAAAGCATTGTGTCAGATGCTCCATGGAACATGCTGTTATAATTATGGGTTAGGATCTCATATTTCAGTTAATGATGATGTCTGCTGTTGTGCATCAAATTGATGTAGACATCAGCAGAGTTTCTGTGACTGTGTTTACTGCAGTGTTTTCAGTATCCAAGAGTCAAATCCCACTCTTTCCAAATCCTCCCTCTCGTTCTTTGTCTTTGTCCAGTTTTGTAAGTTGAAGTTAGGACAAGAGAAAACCTCAGCAAAGTTCAGATATGCTTTTATCAAAAGCCAAAGTCAGGCTAAAGTTGCACTGATCAGAGGAATCTCTGAAAGCCAGTTAATAATCCTGGCAGGGTGTTTAATGCAGACAAGGATTCTCAGTCATCTGTGATGTAACAGCCATGGTTATTAGTGCATGTAAAGACTGCAGAGTCACTGTTGAGTTGGAAATGACAGCACAGCATTTTTTCTAGCAAATATAAAACACTTATTGCCATGTAAGGTTTTTGTGTGTAAAAGTGATCATTTACTCCCAGTCAACATATTAATAAATTATTCTAATGAAAATTTAAATTGGTTGGTTTATCCCACAACACTCCGAAAGGTTCCATCTGGTTGCATTAGAAAGTGATGCCACCTGGTAGAGTATCATACCACCATGAAAGATGGCTTTTGGTGTCAGTGCTTAAAGGGATAGTGCACCCAAAAATGTAAATTCACCCATTATCTACTCAGTCATATGCCGATGGAGGCTCAGGTGAAGTTTTAGAGTCCTCACATCCCTTGCGGAGATCAGCGGGGGGAGCAGCCAGCACACCTAATGGCAGACGGCGCCCCAGACTGACGTCCAAGAACACAAAATTGAATCCACAAAGTATCTCCATACTGCTCATCGGTAGTGATCCAAGTGTGCTGCAGCCGCGACATAAAAAGTTGTTTCGAAAAACGTCATATGAACTCTGTTTTTAGCCTCATTGTAGCCTGTAGCTCTGACTACTTCTCTGTGCGCCGCGCTCACATGTGCGCGCTCAGGGTGATCGATGATGCACGGTCCCTTTAATCCCTTTAATCTATCTCTTTAATGCTGAAATCACTGACAAAGTGATGGGTTTTGGCGACTTCAGAGAGGATCAGGCTGGTGATAGATAAAATCATAAAAAGAAGAAAGAGAAAAATTAAAAATGAGGGAAGCCACTGTGAAGCAAAGAACACATCCTTTAATGGCTCAAATCTGCAGCAAACAGCGTTAGGCAGGCCAAAAAACACATACAGGCTTAAACATGGCTCAGGCCACTCTGCCAATCTGCGACGCTTTTCGAATCAAACTCTTCTTCAGGCAGCAATGGTAAGCGTGTGCAGTCCTGTCAAGAAGCACTGAAAATCTAGAGACTAATCTAGGCCATATGGAGAAACTGTATTGAAGTAGTGTATCCACTGTGCTTCTGCTTGTAAGAGTTTACGTTCAAAGTCTCCACCACGAGAAGAGGGTTCAATTTTTTTCAATAACCCAAAAGATAGATAAAATCATAACAGCTATAGAGCTTATAGATGATCCATCTCCATGAGCAAACTCAATCTACTGATGAAGACTGTGCACAATGCTGGAATGCACCAGAGGAAACATCTTGAATTTGATTCTAGAGTTACCAACATATATTTTATTGAAGTAATACTCAGTAATTTATCTTTTGAGAAACAAACACTCTTGAACTGTAAGTGGCTGTAGAAACTCATGGAGAGCAGCTGGGCTCAGCTTGGATTCATATCACTTACAATGGATTCCAATAGTGACACATGTTTATACTGCAGGGGAAAAAAATGATCCGTGCATAGAAACATTTTAAACCAGAGACATAATACACTTGAGTCCTGTATGCTCAGTATGTTCCAAACAGTCATCGTTTCATTGGCTGAATCCAGTATCTCATACATTGTGAGCATGGAGATGGACAGCAGAGATACGGATTATGCTGTAGAATAGGTTTGAAAATATTCTATAGACCTTTTAACTTAACAGACATAAATTCAAGCCATGTCTTCAAGGGTTAAGTGTTAAAATTACTCAAAATAGAGATGGGTCCACAGTGTTTAGGGCCTCATGTCAAAAGACTTTTTTTTCAGAGGTAGATGAGATGTTCATCAGGGATAAGGCTTGATCAAGTAACTGATCCAAAATACCTAAAGGGGGCTTAATCAGAGATGACAAACTTGCATTTGGAAGTACATGACTTTGTTGTTGGGTATTAATGTAAACCGTTTGTTGGGTTTGAAATATATACGAAATTCTTAGATTCTAAATGGGGGTGCAATTGAAGAAGTGTTATCATATAAGTACAAGTATTTAAATATTTGGTTAGATGACAAGCTTTTTTCCCAAGTATACGTTGAAAATCTTGTGAAGAAGCTGAAATTAAAGGTCCAATCTGTAAGATTGAGTGGGGTTTAGTGGCATCTAGAGGTGAGGAATACAAATTGCAACCAACTGAAACTTCTGGTTTGAATTCCTTCAGTGTTCATTGTTCAAGACGTTTTTAGCACGAGCTGAATTATCTGCAGAGGTCTCTTCCTCTCCAAAACAAATGGACTAGGTAATTAAAATGTGTAAAAACACTGAAGAAGGCAGTTTCACAATATAAATCAGCATTCCTCAAGCACTGGTCAGCTGGAGGATATTACCATAAGCTGAATTATCCACAGAGGTATCTACCACTCCGTGGGTAAAAATACCGAATAAAGGAGTTTCACGTAATAAAATCTGTGTTTTTCTGATACTGCTCGTCATGGAGGGGCTACTATCCATGGCGGCCAATGTGAAGATGTTAAAACATGAATGGCCCTATCTGGAGACAGCGTCTGGTTGGTCCATTCTGAGCTACTGTAGAAACATGGTGCTGCAACCAACTCACTTTGAAGTTGTCAAAAAACGCTGCTTGGTCAGTGACGTTCAGCATCAGACACTGACAATAAAAGCCGTCCTTTCACGTTGGCATGATACGCAGCCAGTCACTGCTATCATTCAACAGCACCTGGCAGCATCATGGGGAAACGTCAGTGGACAACGATGAAAGTTAAGGCAGCGGAAGTCCAAGTGGGGCAGGTGGTAGTGGTGGTGGATGGGCCCAAAAACCACCGGCTTTTTTTTAGATGACACTCACCCAGGAGGCTGCTGCTTTAACCAATTAATCTCACCATTGTGTTGGATGTCATTAATTTACTATTGTCCTACATTAGAATGAAACATATTTTTCACTTTTCACACTGGTCTCTAAATTATATTTGTGGTGCTGAAAACATGGTAACAGCAGCTTTTGGTGGGGGGTGGGGTGACCAAAGTGTTCTATTCCAGTATATTAAGCTATAAATGTACCAAATATGGCGCTTTTATCGCAAAAATGAACATTTTTTTTTAGCTATGCCGCCCAATGTATTAGTTTGTTAGCAGAATTACACAAAAACTGCCTGACCGATTTTCACAAAATTCGTTGGAGGGATGTAACACATGCCAGCTTAGAATACATTAAATTCTGGCATTGATCCAACTCAACCCATTCATTTCCATTCATTTTTTGGATGAGGATTATGAGAAAACTGTCCAACCGATTTTCACAAAACTCCACTTCCACATGTATCATGGTCCAACTTAGAAGCCATTACATTTTGGAGTGGATCCAATTAACGGGACGGGTCCATGGGCAGGTAGGATTCAATTGCCTGCTCTGGCCACCAGGGGGCCAAATTTGGTGCTTTTATCACAAAAATGAACAATTTTACAGCTATGCTGCCCCACCAATACTCATCTTTGTATGCTTTATGACAGCCTGTCACTAATTCTACATAGACAACTTTATTTGTATATTTTTGTCTACAAGGCCATGACGGGTAAATTGCCCTCATATAATCTCCTGATCTCCTGTATTTCTCTTTAAACTGTAACTGGTATGCTGTCTTGGCCAGGTCTTCCATCTCAGAGGACTTCCTGGTTAAATTGAGGTTAAATTAAAGAAAGTAAAAAATAAACTAATGTTAATAACATGTCCTTCATTTAATCACCAGAAAGATTGCTGCGACTGATCATGAGCCAACAGACGCTCGCAAGTCATTTCCCTGCTTTGATGAACCTAACAAGAAGGCCACCTACAAAATTTCCATCACTCATGATGCTACCTATGGAGCTCTGTCCAACATGCCACCTGAGGTAGGACTCAAGTCAGCATTATCATTTTAAACCCAGATGATATTCACTTTCAAAATGCTACATATCCAAAAGCATCATAGAGAGCCCTAAATGTATTGGAATAAGATTAAAGGTTAGACATTTTGGGCATGCTCACAACAAAAGTGGAAGCAGGAGCGAGTTGTTAGCTGTACTCAGTTGAAAGTCAAAAAATACTTAGAAGGAACAAAAACACTTCAACAGCTCCAAAGCTGACAAATGGTGTAGCTGACAACTTACAGTATCTTCCACTGCACCCAGCTGGTGCTAAGGTACAGGCTTATCCTTTATGCTTACTTATCATAGCAGGAGAAGCTCAGATGTACAATAATGGATATAATACATAAGGAAACTAGAGAAGTGCATTTTGACTGAACACAAAGACATTTTTTCTTTGCCATGCTTGCACAAATGTGTTGTTCATTTGGCCTACACAGCCAGTGTTCACACTATACAAACTCAAAGTCAATTTTCACCTAGTTTTGCTTCTTTTACTTCATGTTGTGTCATATAACAAACATTTTTTCACTAAAATAACATTGCAACATTTTCAACTTGTATGGATGGGTCTTTGACTTCAATGTTGCCTAGGGCAACATGACCTCTCACTAACCCCCTTCCTTGAACAGTGATTGCCCAATTGGTGCTTTGCAATCGTAACTAGCCCTGGCACATCTGCCATGCTTTGGAATTCTCTACATTAATAGATTGTGTAAGGAGAGTTACCCAAGGTAGTGTTTGCGAAACATATCAGTTATTCCTCATCCCAAATTCCTTTCAAAATACAATCAATAAGGCATCAGTCTAACCTCTGTGGTGCAAAGTATTTCTAGCTTTTCCATAGTGAGCATGCAAACAGTGCTTTGATGACAACACAGCATTTTTATTGCTCTTAATCAACCTGTATATGTATTACTGTTATAACACTGTGCTACAATAGGTAACAGCTCTACCCTGCAATTACTCAGGCTCTTTGATGTCTTCTTCGTGGACCATAAACTGTTGAGGTTGGTGAACTGTAGTTTTAGCCTCAGAATTTAACGATATACCATAATTGCCACAAGAAATGTTAGCATTGTACATTTCTGCAAACTACGGATACATTACATTTGTACGTTATTAGGTAGCGGATATGCTGAAACTTGAAGTTTCAAAAACACTGAATGCTGATTAGGTTTAGGGACAAAAAACGTGGTTATGATTAGAAAAAGATTGTGTTTTGGCTTAAAATTCCAGGTTTTAGTGGCACAACAGCGATGTCTTAATGAAAAAGCTCTGCTTTTCATGGCACTATTCTAAGGGGTTACACAGTGATGTCTTTGTATTCCAGCAGGAAAATCCTGATAAAAAAAACCAATTGCTTATTATGGCACTGTCCCCAGTGGAAACACAGTGATGTCTCCCTAAAAATCGATCACCTTTCTTGGCACTATTTGTGATTTGTGATGTCTCCACAAAGATGACCACTTTTTAGCACTACCTAAGCAAGAAATGCAGTGATCTTTTGATAAAATACAGCCTCTTTTCATGGCACATGGTTTCAAACAGTGGTCTGTGGATTGACAGGCATCTTGCCTAAGTGTCACACCATCCTCCGTCCCCTCCACCTCCACATGACAAAGTCAACTCATGTTCTACATCACTTTACAAATGTCAATATGATACGTATGAAGCCTATAAATGTACTGTATCCATGGTTCGCAGAGATGCACAGTGCCAACATTTCCACTCCCTCCTTTTTTATTGGGTAAATTTAACTGACTTCTTCAGCAAAGGGTTTGTCCATGTTTTTTATTCTAAAGGAAACATGTGGTTCATCAACTGAACTCGCATAAATCCCACACTTGTACAGCTCTCCTTCTAACTACTTATAATTATGGCTGTGAATGTTTTGTATGTACAGAGTTACTTTGCCAATAAAACTACTTACATTCCTGTTGGTGCAGAGAATGGTTGCTTTAGGTAGAAGGAGCATAGTTACTCAAACTTTCCCATGGTCCAGGGAAAAAAAACAAAGAAAGAGGAAGCCAGGCTTGGAGGAATTGCTGTGAATACTAAAAGCAGAGGAATCAATCTTGTTTTAGGGCCTCTGTTTTGGGGCCAGGGGATCCACCCAGCTCTACAGTCTGAGTGACATCCACATTAGCCCATTAGCCTTTTTTTCTCTGTCTCTCCAGGGCATCCCTCAACCACTGCCTGGCAATAAAGTGAAGACCACCTTCCAGAAGTCCATTCCAATGAGTACCTATTTGGTATGTTTTGCTGTGCACCAGTTCGGTCATGTGGAAAGAACTTCTGCCCGAGGAATTCCTGTGAGTTTCCCATCATGCGTCACTGTCAGTGCTATCAGTTGAAAAGATATCGAATTAACTTGCGTGATTTGTTCTCCTCTGCCTTTACAGTTGAGAATCTACGCCCAGCCAAGTCAGATAGCAACTGCAGAGTATGCAGCCAATACAACCAAGGTCATCTTTGACTACTTTGAAGACTATTTCAACATGACATACTCCATCTCAAAACTGGGTATGTTTAGCCTATAGTCTGTGTTATGTGTGCCAGATTTGCAGCACTTAGCAGCCCATAATACATTTTTTACTGTTTTCCACCCTACAATGAGACACATACTTTGTTTTTAAGGTCACATTGTTTTCATGATAAGAGTAATAAACCTAAAAGTCGCTGATAGAATCCTCAGTGGCTGAAGTTTTATTCTGCTGGCAGCATGTTCTCAAATACACTTTTTTTGTGATTCTATTATTTGATTAGATGTCCCAGGAAAACTATCCCCACCCTCCCTTATACTGTGTTTACTCAAGCTGCTACAATTAACACAGTCAGAACACCACCCCAGAACAGGAATGACTGTTACCGCTTAGCACAATGGATTAATAGTATTAACAGATGACCCTTAATACATGCAATGGAATCAACTTCAGTTCAGCGGTAACATTAGCATATTTTACCCTGACACACTATAGAATCAACAGCTGAATAAAATCATCGTCAAGGCAGACAACATGGAGCTGTCTGAGCAATATAAACTGCACACTGGCTGCAGCCACAAGCATTTATTACAGCAAAGGAGAGACTGAACAGTTTTTATAAATTATGAAGCATGCGCACATGCAACGTGGCAACGCAGTGATTAGTGACTTTATCATCAGAGTGACTTAAAACCTCTTGTACTCCACCCCCATTTTGCCGCAAAAACGCCTAAAATGACATTCCCAAATTAAAATGACTGTAGCACCTGAACCGCTCTGACTACATGCATGCATGAGGTCTTGCCAGAAAGAAAAATCCCTGAAGTTTCTTGTGAAAGTGTCAGAAACACTCTAGGTGATACAGAGACAGAGTAATGGGCCTTTGAAGTCAGTAAAAAATTGAAGATTTTCAGGATGAATAACTGTCTGTGGCTTCATCTGAGCAGGTAAATGACACTGTGGGGCTGTAGGCACACTATCAGTGAACACTTGTTTCAAATTTGAAGAAGGTTGCTCAGAGTATGACCATTCTACAGTGTTTTTACCATGAAAACATCCAGGCGGAGCTCCAAATGACGAGTCGGTCACTCTGCTTCAAAACAGTACTATCAGTGATCAAACAACACTCAGCCAGCTTCAAACATCGTACCTTATTGAAATCAGGTGTGATTATGATAGCTGATGCTGTTTTTGACACAGAAACACCATAAAATATCACCAAATAAAGCCACATGAAACGAGAAAGTATGATCCCACTTTCTAAACGGTATATCTCAGCCAAAAAAAGTGGTAGGAGTGAGACTCTTACCTTTTATAAAACAGCTAAGTCCCCGCTAACAGCTCCACATCAGATCACGAGTAATCCTGTAACTTTTCCCGTCGAAAAACGGCATGACATGACTTGTCACCCCTCATGGTGATTTTGGACTGTGTGTGTTTAGGCTGCTCTGGTGCGAAATACATAATAAATAAAAGAAAAACGATGTTATTTTTGAAAAGTCGAGAGCTTGCTGAATCTGGCAATACCGAACATCACATGGTTTGATGACGAAGTGCGCCTGGGCGATACCATTTAAGAGAGGAGGGGGGGAGCGAGGACGTCGACGTCCTGGCGGAGTTAGAGAGGTTAAAAAACTGTGAGCCTTGTGCACCTTAAAGTCTTAAATCTGCTCTACATTCAGCTTCTTTGCTTGTTCATTTTCAAAATGTTAATATAACCAGTTCACTCTTTCCCACCATAACCACTCCACTCAGCCTCTCTGTCCTACTATGACCACACCACTTGGCCTTTCTGTCCCATTGTGCTCCTTTCCAACACATTGAGCTGAATGCGGTCACAACAAGGATTTGTGTCAAAAACAGTAGACGTCCTCAGACACCTTGCTGAAGGTAAAAGTTCCTCAGTGAAAGCAGGAGTCCCTGCTGGAGGATCCACCCTGAGCATTTTAGCATGTTAGCCTGTATCAGGCTAATTTGCACACAACGTCATAGGTGTGTTTGATTTGGATCACTTGGCATGCTCACCAGGTGGAGTGTCAAATAAGTGATGAATTAAGGTAGCAACCTTTTTTTTTACCATGCCAAGGAAAAGTTATGCTGACCATAACCCATAATGATCCTTAATTTCACTGCATTGTTTTGCACTTGGACTGTTCACTAAATACTAGACCTGGCCTGGGCATGACTGCCATTCTGCACCATTCCCCATCTCTGACCCTCAGCTGGTAAAAGTAAGCTTTAACAACAAGTATCACTTCCAGAGTATCAGCTGAGTGCAGAATGTCACCTCTCTGTTCCTCTGCCCTCCTGTGTCTGTAGACACACCTGCAGCTTCTTCTCTGCTATAGCTGCTGATTTATCTCCTTTCTTTGGTGCCATTCTCACACAGTTTCTCATCTGTCATCTGGCATCTTTCTGGATCCAGCAGAACACTTCCTCTAAAACACCTCAAGCCTTTTGCACAATGAAGTCCTGTTCACAAGGAATCTAACAATAGCACAGTTATAGCATTACATTTGGTGGCACCTTTTGTGGCTCCTTCAGAAATTGCTCTTGATAAATGTAATTGTTTACTGTCTCCTCTAACAGTGAAATGAAATATCCATCCTTGTTTGTCAGTACCTCTTTGAGTGAACACCCAGAAAGTGGGTATACCCCATTTACCTGTTATACCCTCCACTACACCACTGGATATAGTTTGATAAAATTAGGAATCATCTGGGGATAAAGAATGTTCATTCCAACTTGAATACAATCTCACAAGAATTACTCAGGCAGTATTGCAATAAAAGATAAGCGGTTACTTCAGTGGACTCTCTGTGCTGTTTTGATCCAGATAAGATAGCCATCCCTGACTTTGGTACTGGTGCTATGGAGAACTGGGGCCTCATCACCTACCGGGAAACCAACCTGCTGTATGATGAGAAACAGTCGTCATCCTACAACAAGCAGCGAGTGGCAAGTGTTATTGCCCATGAGCTGGTTCACCAGGTACTACTTTCTGGATACGTATTACTAACTCTGCTTATTCTACTTAAACAGCACATGTGGCAGTCAGAATTTTTAAGTACCATTAGAGGCTATAGGACTCTTTTTTCCCCTTTGTTGTGCTGCATATGTCTGGATCTTGAATGCAGTTGTGGAAAATAATTTAGGCATTTTTAGGTACTTTTTAATATATAAATAATAAAAATATTGCCACTCTATTGGAGTAACATATAGGGGATACCTTTTTAGTTGAACTCAGGCTAAGTCCATTTAAAAGGGAGACAACTAGATAGTAAAAGCCCAGAAATTAAGTTTCAAATCCCACTATCACTATGATACAGATAATAAATAACTTACTCAATTAAACTATTCTTCACTATACCTCAGGTGGTGTTTGTGTTAAAATCAGAAGAGGAGGACACAATATGTGCAAAACCCCATGCCTGTTGTTTCAGTACAGTTTTATCTCAGTGTCACATTACAACCCCAAAGCTCACTATTGTTTTCGCAATGGAGCACAGGCTTTTATCTTTATTTCACACGCATGGATGGAAAGATCCATTACTGAAAAGGAAAACAATAGTTCAGAGTTCAGAACTGTAAATGTTTAAAATCTATTATGTGCTATTGTTTAAACTTTTTATGATGCACATATCCTTGCAAGATATCAACTATTTCACTATGATGGGAGATAAGAGGCCATGAAGCACTCAATAAACTTTTATGAACTCTTTAAAGTTACGGGAATGAGGGATCAGTAGTGGTTCATTTTAAATATGATGATGTACAAATAGTCCTTTGGGTGGCAAGTTTTTATGAGGCAGTCTCACATGAATAGCCTTAAACCTTTACAGTACAGAGTTTAATACTATATACACATATGCTAGGGTGAATTACCAAAGTGGGCAACTGCTTCCGGTCCCCAGATCCTTAGATTTATCTTGTATGGTTTGTGGCATTTGGATTTATTTCAGTTCAATTCAGTTAAATAGTTTAATTCAATCACAGGAGCACATTAAAACATTTGTATGTTAATAGGCACAACAGGCTTATAGGCTGAAAGAATTCTTTCTTGTAGAAGGGGGCAAAATCTGGTTGTAATTCCATCATTGTTTTGACATTTTGTAGAACACAATCCAATATTCAAATAAAAGTAGTCACAAATAATATCTGGGAAAATATTTAAAGGCTGGTTGCACTGAGGATATGTGGAATTACCTGTTCTTTTATAGATCACTTTGTGCATTTAGCTGAATGTAAATGTCCACACAGTGATTCCATCACTACAACAGAATTGTAGTTAACTCCCATCACTTCCATTCACAGTGTGTATACAGTACAGGCCAAAAGTTTGGACACACCTTCTCATTCAATGCGTTTTCTTTATTTTCATGACTATTTACATTGTAGATTCTCACTGAAGGCATCAAAACTATGAATGAACACATGTGGAGTTATGTACTTAACAAAAAAAGGTGAAATAACTGAAAACATGTTTTATATTCTAGTTTCTTCAAAATAGCCACCCTTTGCTCTGATTACTGCTTTGCACACTCTTGGCATTCTCTCCATGAGCTTCAAGAGGTAGTCACCTGAAATGGTTTCCACTTCACAGGTGTGCCTTATCAGGGTTAATTAGTGGAATTTCTTGCTTTATCAATGGGGTTGGGGCCATCAGTTGTGTTGTGCAGAAGTCAGGTTAATACACAGCCGACAGCCCTATTGGACAACTGTTAAAATTCATATTATGGCAAGAACCAATCAGCTAACTAAAGAAAAACGAGTGGCCATCATTACTTTAAGAAATGAAGGTCAGTCAGTCCAGAAAATTGCAAAAACTTTAAATGTGTCCCCAAGTGGAGTCGCAAAAACCATCAAGCCCTACAAGGAAACTGGCACACATGAGGACCGACCCAGGAAAGGAAGACCAAGAGTCACCTCTGCTTCTGAGGATAAGTTCATCCGAGTCACCAGCCTCAGAAATCGCAAGTTAACAGCAGCTCAGATCAGAGACCAGAGTCAGGCCGATGGTCATGGTCAAATAGCTGCTAGGAAACCACTGCTAAGGAGAGGCAACAAGCAGAAGAGATTTGTTTGGGCCAAGAAACACAAGGAATGGACATTAGACCAGTGGAAATCTGTGCTTTGGTCTGATGAGTCCAAATTTGAGATCTTTGGTTCCAACCGTGTCTTTGTGAGACGAGAAAGGTGAACGGATGGATTCCACATGCCTGGTTCCCACTGTGAAGCATGGAGGAGGAGGTGTGATGGTGTGGGGGTGTTTTGCTGGTGACACTGTTGGGGATTTATTCAAAATTGAAGGCACACTGAACCAGCATGGCTACCACAGCATCCTGCAGCGACATGCCATCCCATCCGGTTTGCGTTTAGTTGGACGATCATTTATTTTTCAACAGGACAATGACCCCAAACACACCTCCAGGCTGTGTAAGGGCTATTTGACCAAGAAGGAGAGTGATGGAGTGCTGCGGCAGATGACCTGGCCTCCACAGTCACCGGACCTGAACCCAATCGAGATGGTTTGGGGTGAGCTGGACCGCAGAGTGAAGGCAAAGGGCCAACAAGTGCTAAACACCTCTGGGAACTCCTTCAAGACTGTTGGAAAACCATTTCAGGTGACTACCTCTTGAAGCTCATGGAGAGAATGCCAAGAGTGTGCAAAGCAGTAATCAGAGCAAAGGTGGCTATTTTGAAGAAACTAGAATATAAAACATGTTTTCAGTTATTTCACCTTTTTTTGTTAAGTACATAACTCCACATGTGTTCATTCATAGTTTTGATGCCTTCAGTGAGAATCTACAATGTAAATAGTCATGAAAATAAAGAAAACGCATTGAATGAGAAGGTGTGTCCAAACTTTTGGCCTGTACTGTATATTAATGGAGGACCTCATCCATTTGTATGTGGATTACCATTTTGAAATGTCAAGTTTGGCATTTTGTCCGTCACCATCTTGGATTTTAAAGCCAGAAGTGACCATATTTGGACATTAGGGTGGAGCTAACCCTAATGCTACCTGCTAGCTCGGTTAGCTAGGTCCATTTATGGTTAGTGTGATAATGCTAATTTTCACAAGTGAAAAACAGGCTTAAATACATTAAAAGACTTACTGGCTAAACTGAACATCCAACTCCTTAGACAGTTTTTTAGTATGCAACACTGAACAAGACCTTTTTGGGTGACCGAAATGTTACAGCTAACTTTCATGAACTGTAAACGCACTGAAATAGCGTCATGTATGGCTACGCCTATACTCTTTGAATCTAGGGTTACGCCATGATTACATTACCCAACCAATATTGTCGCTGTAGATTTGTCAACGGGCAACACCTACCTGTTACTCAAAGTGGCCACACCCTTAATTATTATAACTTTAAGCCTTAACAACATTTAAACAGGTGAGTTATATGAAAATTCACTCCATACAGTTTTCATGAATGGGGAAATCACAGAGACCAAAACCATTTTTTGTAACAGGCTGTAAATATCTATATTTCTGCTCAGGGCTGGACTGGGACAAAAAAATGGCCATGACATTTTTGGCCATGGCGGCCCACTGTGATTGGTGAAATGCCATACACACACACTACACTGTTACCAAAATTAAAATAAATCTCAGTAGTAGCCTTAGTGCCCTGGAAGAGAGTACCAAGGCTAGAAAATCAATGTGCTCATTCACTTCTCATAAACATCCTGGTGGTAGTAGATGGCCACGGAGTACACAATGCCTGTACTTTGGTGAAAGCACTTGGCAAACAAACTCTACAAGATTTATCATTTCATGGCAAACGCTCAAATGCATGAAAAGCGGGACAGGTGGACACCCTTATACGGACGCACACAAACAATCTCCCTCCCTACATGAAAGAGTCTCTTGTTCATTCTGCTGATATTACTCCTTACCGGGCCGGCAGTGGCTTCTCAGTTCTCCTCAATCTGTCCCTGGGCCATATCTTTCTGTCCCTCCTCCTCCTCCTCTGAATCATCTCCACCAGCAGCCATCTCTTCTCCTGAACTACTCTCTTGCAGGTCCACATTTATGTTTGATGCAACCGGATGTACTGCACTCGGCACCCGTGCTGCACCAGATCTTACAGCAAACAAGTTAGATATTTTCGCGCATTTGGCTGCATCTGCCTGGAGATTCTTGCGCCTTTTCTCCCATAGCTTCTCCACACCTTCCTTGTGCTTTGGTGGTTTATCCATCAGTGTACGTTAGTAGGCTACGCACTCCACCACTATGCACAAAGCCAACAGCCAGCTACTCGAACTCAGGAGAACTCAGAAAATGAGTGGGAAGGGGGCGGGCCGAGGAGGAAGGGCTGAGAGATTTGCTTCGGCCAGCCCAGTGTCAGTGTAGACAAATAACCAATGGGCCGTTTTCCGTGCTTTAAAGGCCATTAAAAATATCTACATAATTACATTAAGTAAATTATGATTGTGCCAGCCCGAAATATGCCAACGGCCCACCGGGCATTGCCCGGTAGGCCCTATGGCGAATCCAGGCTTGTTTCTGCTGTAAAGTTGGACATTTTAACATGGGGGCCTATGGGGATTGACTCAGATATGAAGCCAGACTCAAGTGGCCATTAGTGGAATTGCAATTTCTGGCACATATACGTGTTGGCTTCATTTTCCAACCCTGGAGGTTGCCACTTGCTTCCATTCCGGATGTTCCAGTTAGGTAAAGTTGCCATGACATGACTCTGTTGTTATACCTGATGGAATTGGTGCTGTGGAAATGTACAATATACTGAATTCATCCAGACAACAGAGATACACATGGATGAAGTGTTGGGTTTAATAAAATCAAAAGTGGTTGATCAGAAAATGGAGATGGGTTCTTACAAGGCTTATGATACAATGTGTTTGTAAAACAGTGGAAATAATAAACAGAGACCTGTCTCTAATATAAGCCTGTGTCAGATAAAGGCCTGATTGTCTCTGCAGGCATGCAGAAAAAAAGGGGAGTCAGAAGGGACCCATGTCTAATTTTTCCACTCTGTAAAGCCCTAGCAGGTTAATTTGTCCCCACAAAATCCTTATAATTTCCTTTGTTTCTCTTTCCAGTGGTTTGGGAACATTGTGACTATGGATTGGTGGGATGACCTTTGGCTCAATGAGGGCTTTGCCAGTTTCTTTGAGTACATCGGTGTGGAGGAAGCTGAACCCAGCTGGGGCATGGTGAGTTCTCCTTTAATCTGAACAACAATGAATCCACTGACAGTAGACCAGTCATTGTGAGGATGTCAGTATCTTGAAGCTTGTCCTGTGTCCTCTGGTGGTATACAGCGAGACATCATGATCATCAGTGATGTGCTTCCTGTCATGGTGGACGACGCCCTCCTCTCCTCCCACCCGATCATTGTGGATGTGTCGACCCCAGCTCAGATCACCTCTGTGTTTGATGCCATCTCATATAGCAAGGTACTGGAAAACCTGACACAATCAAGGTTTCAATCTAAGGTTCCATAGACTTACCAGTTACATAACCAACACCATACAGACAGTGTAACATGTGTCATGTAACAAAATACTTTTATGTAACTCCATCCAGGGAGCGTCCATTCTCAGGATGTTGGAGGATTGGATGGGTAAAGATACGTTCAGAGACGGCTGCCGAGTAAGTCAGACTGTTGTAGATTCACGACAGATATTTAACAACAGATGTTGCTCTTTTGATTAATGTTCATTTATGTGTTCAAGCAACTGATTGATGAAAGTTGTTTTTTTGTCTTTTTCACCAGAAATATTTGAAAGACTACTACTTCAAGAACGCCAAAACAGCTAACTTCTGGGCATCCCTCGCCAGTGTATGTTTGAACTTTGCCAGGATGTGGTTAGCCTATCTTAGTACAAAGACTGGCTCTGTCTCCAAAAAATAAAGTTTTTATACAACTCATTTTAAACAGCAAATTCATTTTGAGGGAATCATAAATAATACTGAGTGAATTATGTTGAATTAACATAATGAGGAAATGTTGCTAATAAACGTAAATAGCAAGTTGCGAAAATGATGAACTGAACCTATCAGCGAAACATTCACTGGCAACGTATTTCATTTGTTTTCCACCAGAAAAGGCATTTTTCCAATATACAATCCACTCGTGGTGATGACAGCATCATTTTTTATTATTACCTTTTTTTTATTAATATTTAACCCAAATCACAACCTTTTCCTCACCTTAACCAAAGTGCCTTTATTGCCTAAATCTAACCACAGACAGGGGTCTGTACAAAATTTCCGGATTCTGTTGTCACAGTTCAGCACTTTGTATGTCTACCATCCATCTGGTGGAAACATCCCTGCATATTCAGTGCAGGGAGGCGTATATGTAGTGATTGTAGTGTAGAATTTTATTAACTCAAAGAAGCATAGAGTGTGTTTACATGGACAGTTTAATTCCCATTCTGAATGAAAGTTCATTCCTATTAAAAGTGATCTTGTAAACACCTAATTTGGAATGAAAATGGCCAATGTGATTGAAAATTCAATCCAATGTAAGGGGCTGGAATATTCCGTTTCTAATTCCCAATGAAAGAATTTCTCGCATTTGTATACACTCATTCCTCTTTAAGTTCATTCCGGTCTTTCTGCGCATGCTCGTTTCCTTGCCCTTCTGGCGCGATGACGTATATAGCGCGTGCTCGACAAGATGGGAGCTTCTCTTCTCCATTCTTTAACCTTCTACCTCCCTTCTCCTCCTCAACAGACGAAGCATTAGCAGAACAAGGTTGTTGTCGTACTGCTGCTTCAAGAATATAAGCAAAACACGCCCGAAAAAGGCACTAAGAACGGCGTCGTCAAGCATCTTGTTATCCGGAGCGAGGACTACAGTGTTTTCTTCCGGTAAATGTAAACACGTGACATCCGACCCGCCCCCTATCCAATCAGAAACCTTCCCTGCCCCAAACCTTGCGCGGACCCAAATAAAGGTGATTAAAAGTGATCTCCCGTGTAAACCCTCATTCGGAACTAATATTTCCCATGTAAACTACCTGGAAACACTTTAATTCCGAATGATTTCATTCAGATTTATTTCATTCCGAATGAGAAGCCATCATGTAACTGCACCCATTGTCTTGGAACTAAAATCAAGGCACCAATTACGTGATCACAGAGTCCTGCACCAGTACATTTTTGAAAACCCACACCGGCCCATACCTGTAAAGCTCAGTACCAGAGCCAGTCCATTACCTGTTATTATAGTAAGTCAAAGCCGCATCCGCACCTGCCCCTGCCCGCATCCATTAATAAAAGTCCCGCGACCCAACCCGCACCCATGATTAAACATATACAAGCTACAGTCCCACACATCAACCTGGATTCTCTGCTCTTGAATTACAAATCCAGCGTAGGAGACATCTCTTTCACTGGCTGTGCTTGTGATGGTGAAAACATTCCATGCATTTACTGCCAGGTCAGGAAACATTTTAACATCCTCCTTCCACCACCATAAGACTTCAAAAGGACCCTCCTTGGGTGTCTTAACCTTGATGTAGGCTGCTACCTCATCCTCGAGCTGCCAAGTTTCATCACTACACGTTGGCATCGAATGTAATGACAGGGTCAAAGGTTCAACTTGTGCCACTGTAAGTAATGTTTCATCCGTGAGTTTTTGTGAGCAATAGCCAGTTTCTCCTCCCTCTGTCCAGGTGAGTGGGCTGCCGGTTGCAGACGTAATGGATACATGGACCAAACAAATGGGTTATCCTGTGCTGCACCTGTCTGTCTCAGAGACGAATGCCAAACTAACCCAAAAGCGATTCCTCCTGGATCCTAAAGCGGATGCCAGTCAGCCTCCTTCACCTCTGGGGTCAGTGATGCAATGATGATAAAAATGCCCCATTCCACTCCCTAAGTCAGCAGCCATTTGCAGTGGAAAAAGCACCAATAAAGTTACTGTACACAATCTGCTCAGCAGTTAACAGCACACAGACATAGTTAGGGACTAGCTGGTGAATATCTGTAGCATTTAGCAGCTAAAGAGACATTTTTCCCTCAGGAGTTGGTGGAGAACCAAAGCAGAGCTAAAAGGAGAGACAAGTACAGCTTTTTTAAGGAATCAAATCTGAATGCATTTTTAATACTTTATTATACATTTGTAGGTTTTGCATGCTAGTGCATCAATAACAATTAATGAGATTTTGTTACAGGTACAAGTGGACAATTCCAGTCAAATGGCACTCTGTGGAAAGTGACAAAAATATGTTGGAGATGTTTGACAAGAGCAGCACAGGTAGTATGCTCTGTTTAATTATGGTTCAACACATTCAAAATAATGATAATAATAAATAAATAAATAATAAAAATAAATAAATAATAAATAATAAAAACATATAATCAGAGTTTTGCCTTTTAGCCAGGCAGTGACTTATGTCAAATGTATTCTGTTTTCTCATGATGAAGATGCTGCATCCCATTCTCATTTCCAGGTCAACAAATAATGCTTTGTTACGCCCCCTCAGCGTCACATACCAAGGCATCCTGTTGTGTCTCTATGTAATGCATAGCTTTCTCCTGGGTGAAACACATTGCAGCACCTGGTTAATGTTGTCGAATGGTCTTGGTTGGATATGTGCAACAAAACGACTTGGTTAGATTTAGAAAAAGGATCATATTTTAGGTTAGAATAAGTAAGTAAAGTGGGCACATCCAATCTGAAAATGGTGTGCACCCTTTTGCTACGCTTTCTGGTTTGAAAGACGTGTGAAATGATGTGCAACAGGCTTTGCAGAGCGTTTTCTCCTGTTTGGTGGGTGTGTCAGAGGTGTTACCCAATCAGCAGCGACATGTATTTAAATAAATGTCTAGCAGATCTTTACATACATTTGTTTATATTTCACACGTATGTTTCTGATGCCATTAAAGCCCCTTTGAATTGAACTCAATCAAACAACCAGATTTCACTCGTTGAAATCCAGCGCTTGGGCAGTGACTTCTGGTGTCAGACACTGACAAAAAACAAACATCCTTTAACGTTGACATAATACGCTAGTGGCGTCAGGGGGAAACACGGTGGGACAAGAATAAAAGTTATGGCAGCGAAAGTCTGAGTAGGGTGGGTGGGTCCAACAAACACTACATTAAAACAATGTTGACTTTTGGTTTCACACGGGACACTAACAGCAGTCTCCTGACTAAAAATCTTGTTTTGTTTGACCCATCCACCACCCAGCATCCACTGCATACAGAGATTCTCGCTCTTTATACCACGTCATTTCCTGTCAGCGTTACATATTGCTGCAGACGAGTTTACCTTTGAGTTAGTTTAAAGCTTGGTCTTCTATTAATGTCAAAGGGTGCCCTTGGTGTCATTACCACACACTAGGGGGGGCAAGACAAAGCGTAGGTATATGATGTCTGCTTTATATAACATAGTAGATAAATAGGAAATAATATATATTTCGTCATAAATAAACTCTGAGGTATATTATTTTATAGCAGAAATTGACCACTGCAGCTAAAATGTCAATTTTCACTCACACATTGACACACTCATGACTGTGTTGATTTTCAGAGCATGTCATCAGTAACTACTTAGCCTCAGAGGACGGGCTGCTGAAGGCTAACAATGATCACATTGGATTCTACAGAGTCAACCATGACGACCTCATGTGGGATGCTATCAGTCAACAGCTGCAGAACAACCACTCGGTAAAGCTGTCCTCACAGATCTACAAACACACTGCACATATACACACTACCCAGTTTCAAGTTCAGCAGTAATTTTTTTTTTTTTTTTTTAGGTACACATATGAGGATCATTTTTACCTTTTTTTAAATTAACAACCTGCACACAGTGCGGGAACAGAAAGAGTCACTGAACACATGCCTTCCAGTCAGGCTTTTTACTGGAAAGACCAGCTTATTTTCCTCCCTGTTGTTTCTTCTGCGCAGCCTTGCGTTAAAATCTGATTATAGATATTTTCTTTTATAGCATCGGTACTGTTGATACTATGGTAACCTCTTAGCATGGAGCGGAAGAGCAAGAAGACAGAATAGCAGAGCCAAAAATGACCTTTTATGACAAATAAATGCCTTGGTATCCACAGTATGTTCTGTAATTTCTTTATTGTTACGTTAATCCTCTACTTGACTAAGTTTTCTTTCTTCAACAGGAGTTTGATGCAGCTGATCGCACCAGCTACATTGATGATGTTTTTGCTCTTGCAAGGTAAGATTTCACCCCACAGCGCACTGTATGAATATTCATAACATCATATGCAGATATTGTAACTGATGTTTCATTCTACTGTTCAGGGCTGATGTAATAGATTATGGTAATGCCTTCAATCTTATCAAGTACCTGACAAATGAGACCGACTACATAGTGTGGGACCGCGTGGCCTCCTCTATTGCCTATGTCCGGGACATGCTCTCCAGCAATGCTGCACTCTACCCAAAGTTTCAGGTGAGGGAGCCGCTAGTCCTTCCATGAGTCCAGTCATGATATTTAAAACTACGTGCAGGTGTCCCCAGGAAATGTGTACCTACAGAAACAGCAAGCTCCGCGTCTATGGCAACCGCTCCACCCAAAACGCCGTCTCGTCAATATGAAAAAAATATTTTTTCCAGCGGATGTCTTAGTTACAACATGATTGAGCTAGCAAAGCAGTTTTGTGTTGTTATGTGTGGTATTTATTCAGTTTTGGATCGAAAAATTTTTTTTTTCACGGACCGTTAATTGAGTTACTGAGTTACTACAGACACCGCTAACGGGGCTAACAGCTAACGGTTAGCCCAGCTAATCTACAATAACCATGTTATTAATTATAAAACGTGCACACAGAGATAGTAATGTTTGTTCAGTCATTGTGTTTATAGACTTTACAAACATCAGATTAGTCTAAACGGTGATATAGTGACGTGAAAAATGTGATATGTATATACATTGCATTGCATTTGAACATAAACCATAATGAGGTCAGTGATGTAATGATGTGGTTGCTGTGCAAATGCCTCAGTTAATTACACTACATATTGATTGGAAGAGCTTTAAGAGAATTCAAAGAAGGAAAGTGTATATTGGATACAACCAAATAATAAGGTAGGACATTTATATTTTAGTATTTGCTACACAATCCAGTAAATGTACTGTTAAGTTTAACAATTTCTGAGGATCTGATTACATTTTAATCACCATAGGCTGAAAACAAAGTTTACTTGAAAGCTGAACAGAAAGCTTGGGGGAATGGGAAAATCCAAGATATCTAAATCTGTTAAGTAAGTCTCTTTCCAAGTGGCAGGACAAAGGATGTATCCTAACTTATATCAGCAAAACATAATTCATCAATAATATTGATTAGAGATATTCTTACTTACTACTTAGTTTTTTTCTCATGCAGATATGAGGATTATACATACTTTGTAATTCAGTGTATTCAGGGTTAAGCAGAAAATCTATTTAAAAGATTAAAAGAGACAATGGGAACATCAGCAGGCTGACTACTCTGGCTCAGACAAGGAGGAGACATTCCCTCTTCAACATGGGGTTACAGAGCATACATCAGCCAGGGTCAGTCAGGACACAGCTCAACTACAACTGCATATTAGAAACCTCATTAGATTTCAACTCAAACCATACAAACAATGCTTCTCCCAGGATCTCCCTTACCTGCCCAAACCAAGCAATCCTACCACACATCTACCAGGATTCAGACAGAGGCACTAATTGCCCACACCTGTCCTTATAGAGGCAGGAAACTCTCTCCGACCCTACCTACAGAGGGCAGTGCTCTCACCCTACATGTCAGCCCTGAGAGGAAATAACTCTCCATACCAGCAGACAGTGATAGTATGCAATCTTACCTTATGTAACAAGTTTGTTTCGATCTTACTCCCTCTTGACTTTAGCTGTTTCTTTACTTCCCTCGCTTCCGTTTCTCGTCTTGTGCACTGAGCTGTGTTATGATACAGTAGAAACCTCGCTTCTTGTTCCTTTAAAGAGACAAAATAAGGTTCTGCATAGTTCGTTATTGTTAATTAAGAAACATGCATTTGTTTGTTTCCTCTAGAAACTGTTTCGTGGCCATGTTGAAGCAATCACAAAACAACTTGGATGGACTGATGAGGGAACACAGACAGAGAGGTACAGCAGAAAGAGTGTACACAAACAAGACTTGTGTCTATTCTTTATTCTGTATTTCAGAAAACACCTTAGATCCTCCCCTGATCTCCTTTACAATGTAAAGGAGATAATTAAACCTGATGGGGAGGCGATTAAACCTGATAACAGTAATAATACTGTTGCCGTCAATAAACAGTGTCCTTGTTCTTTTATGTTAACCTATACACTACCAACCAGTGTAAAATGGGTCCTTGGTGATCATCACTCATGTGACTGCTGAATGTGTTTGGCAGGTTACTGAGGGAGAATGTGCTTGGCATCGCTTGTCGGATGGGAGATCAGGGGGCTCTCAATGAAGCCTCCAACCTTTTTGACCAGTGGATTAATGGAAGTCTCAGGTATCACAATAAAATATTCTGAAGTGTCAAACCTACTCCTTCAATACAGTGTATTTATCAACCATCACCAGCAGAATGAACATGGAGACTATGAGTGTGTCTCAAATTACGTACTTCTACACTGCTGTTTTGCGCTCAGTGGATGATGGAGATTTTTTTTAACCACCTCTTCTTCTCCGTCATCTTCTTTTTAAAAAGCGAATTGCAAACACACAGTGGAGTATTATCACCAATATTTGACCACTATCACCCACACATAAACCAAACTTACGACACAACGTCAGTGCTGATTAGAATGTGCTGCCACAGCTAAGAGCAAGTTAACTACACTGAACAAAAATATAAACGCAACACTTTTGTTTTTGCTCCCATTTTTCATGAGCTGAACTCAAAGATCTAAAACATTTTCTATACACACAAAAGACCATTTCCCTCAAATATTGTTCACGAATCTGTCTAAATCTGTGTTAGTGAGCACTTCTCCTTTGCCGAGATAATCCATCCCACCTCACAGGTGTGGCATATCAAGATGCTGATTAGACAGCATGATTATTGCACAGGTGTGCCTTAGGCTGGCCACAATAAAAGGCCACTCTGTAATGTGCAGTTTTGCTTTATTGGGGGCGTCTGGGGGGGTCTGCAACATGAGGTGATGGTCATGGATGAATGGCACAACAATGGGCCTCAGGATCTCGTCACGGTATCTCTGTGCATTCAAAATGCCATCAATAAAATGCACCTGTGTTCGCTGTCCATAACATATGCCTGCCCATACCATAACCCCACTGCCACCATGGGCCACTCGGTCCACAACGTTGACATCAGCAAACCACTCACCCACACAACGCCACACACGCTGTCTGCCATCTGCCCTGAACAGTGAAAACTGGGATTCATCTGTGAAGAGAACAACTCTCCAACGTGCCAGACGCCATCGAATGTGAGCATTTGCCCACTCAAGTCGGTTACGACGATGAACTGCAGTCAGGTCGAGACCCCGATGAGGACGACGAGGCTGCAGATGAGCTTCCCTGAGACGGTTTCTGACAGTTTGTGCAGAAATTCTTTGGTTATGCAAACCGCTTGTTGCAGCAGCTGTCCGGGTGGCTGGTCTCAGACGATCTTGGAGGTGAACATGCTGGATGTGGAGGTCCTGGGCTGGTGTGGTTACACGTGGTCTGTGGTTGTGAGGCCGGTTGGATGTACTGCCAAACTGTGTGAAACGCCTTTGGAGACGGCTTATGGTAGAGAAATTGCCAATTGCACGCTCCCTCAAAACTTGCGACATCTGTGGCATTGTGCTGTGTGATAAAACTGAACATTTTAGAGTGGCCTTTTATTGTAGCCAGCCTAAGGCACACCTGTGCAATAATCATGCTGTCTAATCAGCATCTTGATATGCCACACCTGTGAGGTGGGATGGATTATCTCAGCAAAGGAGAAGTGCTCACTAGCACAGATTTAGACAGATTCGTGAACAATATTCGAGGGAAATGGTCTTTTGTGTATGTAAAAAAAGTTTTAGATCTTTGAGTCCAGCTCACGAAAAATGGGAGCAAAAACAAAAGTGTTGCGTTTATATTTTTGTTCAGTGTAACTTGCAAATGCTACCATTAACTACCAAGCTAACATTAGCACTCAGGTTATTGTTTGTGGTACCAAATCATTTCAGGCCGAGGGTGAGAAGTGTCCATCATTCTTCACTTAACTTTTGGACCCTTTAGAGTGTGCCAGTAGTACACTGCATTTCCCCATACTATGCAGTGTGAATGCACATAGTGGACTTATGCACTCAAAAAATTCAGTGTTTAGTACAGAACTATGCGATTTGAGACATACCATAGGCTAATTTTTTAGAAACCATTTTTATTTGATTCTGACACCCAAACCTGACATTCACCATTGATGCTTTCAATAGCAAGAAAAACTGTGTTGCAATAAGATGATATGGTGACACCTTGTAAACATTCAACCAGTTTACTGTGAGAACAACAAAAGTACCGCCACAAACAACATATTAACACCCATATTGTTTTAGAATGATGGTTTTCATCTTTGGTAACGTGACAGTAAAATGTCTTGACCTTTCAACCTGCAGCAATGTAGCAGTGAACCTGAGGCTGCTGGTCTATCGATATGGCATGAAGAACTCAGGCACAGAAGCAAAGTGGAACATAATGTTCCAGAGGTACAAGGATACTTCTTTGGCTCAAGAGAAGGACAAGCTGCTGTATGGACTGGCCTCTGTGGAGAACGTGCAACTGCTCTACAAGTAATTAGAACAACTCTTCATACAGAACAGTTGACCTGATAACCAGAGAAAAGTTTTATTACATCACTTGGGCTGTGATGAGATCATATACTTGGTTAGGCCTGTACCTGCTTGTAAAGCCATGGTGGAAACGGAGTATTTTTTTCTTGTGTGCTGCAACACTTTTCTTGGTAAATACATCCCACATACAAATGTGTGTGAGGCCTGATATCCTCTGGCAAAGACATATTTAACCAGCCATTGGCTGTTTTTGTGTCATTTGATGACTGTGTCCGTTGTACTTGATATCATCTGGAACCTGAGATGAACCAGTAGTAGGTGGATGCCTGGACACCATGCTTTTACCTGTAGATGTGAGACTTCACACACATTTGGTTTTGGGATTTGGCTTCTCTTTAAAGCTGCACTTGGCTTTGTCAATCCAAAATCCTGTGAGCTAAGTCAGTAAAGGAAAAAGGAAAACTACTTGCCAAGCTCTTAGACCACAGAGACATTGCTATACAAACCTGAGTGGTCTGACAGGTTGTAAACAAGGCTACACTTTTGCTAGCCCACCTCCCAACTTTTTTGAGGTCAAACTGAGAGTATGTCCACACAATCCCTGTTAAATTTGCAAACATATCTTTTCTCTTCATTTCAGCCCTCCATACAAACTAAAACAAACAAAGTAAAACAAACCACCTTAAACCACAGCTGAGCTTTTCCATATTGGTTTCCAGAGTGTGTAAATCTCATATTAAAACATCGGCTTGTTGTTTCAGTGAGTACAGGGAAAATAGAGTTTTTGCAAAGCAATGACATCAGCCAGCCTAGTGAGGGCCAGAGGCTGCATGGCAGCAACATTAACTAGAACTCTCTTCACTCTTACAGGGAATGTCTGATATTTTGGAAAACACAGTTGTTTGCCATCTTACCCTCAGAAGAGAAAATCAGTTCAGTGTAATAGATAGAGATGAATCTCATAAATAAAAATATTGAATTTTGAGCATGGAGGTTCATTCGTGACCTTGGGAACTGTAATATTTCAACCTTATGTCACGTATGTAGTAGACACTTTGTTTTAAACTTTTTATTTGAGATATATAGAAGTTCATTTGGAAATAAGGGCGAGTTTATAATGTTTCAGTGGGTGTTTCAGTGTTGTGGCACCACGTTTAGTTTTAGTCTGGTAGTGTGACTAAAATTTACATAAAGATGTCACCTAGTGGAGCTTTAGAATGATGAAGAATAATTATGTGGAGAGAATAACCTTTGTTCTATCCAACAGGCTCCTGGAGGCTACTAAAGATGAGAATGTGGTGAGGAGCCAGGATCTGTTCACTGTTGTGCGATACGTGTCCTACAATCCACTGGGGCAGGACATGGCCTGGGACTGGACCACACTCAACTGGGACTACTTGGTCAACAGGTCAGTGCAACAAGGTCTCCAACCTGACAAACAGAGTTTGTCACAATCACAGTGGACAGTAACAGACTGGGACTTTTATCAAGCAAGCATGCCACAAAAAAAAGAATCTTTAAGCTGCAGAATGAAAGTTCCAAAAAAAACTGGATGCAACTAGCAAGAACCATGTGATTTTTAAGGTTCAATGAATTGAGGAAGTATTGGTTGTCAAGGATGGATGAATGGATGTGAGGAAAGGGATGAGCATGGGGATAAGGTTATCCAATCAGGCCCAGTCTGTCTGCTGTTGAAGCTGTGCTGATGTGTGAAATAATGCTCTGAAAGATAGGCTTTGCCAGAAATGCAGAAGACTTAGTGAAAGTGCTTGTGAAACCAGAATCGAGTAGCCATTCTACTTGTTTTGGTGAGAAAGAGTGGGGTCTTGGGGTGAAGCTGTCTGGAAATATGTATTTGGTCAACTGCTCAAATGGGCTGAGGTAGGAGTCTAGACAGAAAATGCAGCTGGAAAATGAAGCTCCCAGCTGGTCAGTTTCATTTCTGAATATGAGTAAATATCAAAGAGTCAATAATGTGAATGGTGATGTGAGGATGGAGGAATAACAGCAAGAAAATCACTGAGATGACAATGACGTGGATCAATAGAGTAGATGGGACCACTCTGGAGGTCTGTGACAAAGGCGGGGATGCTCTGGAAGTCAGCGACCTAGACAGGAATGCCCTGGAAGTCTGCAGTAAAGTAGGCAGGGCCACTGGAGTTTGGTTAGAAGGCAGGACAGATGGGCAGGACTGCCATGGAGGAGTGGCCGAGGGGCTTGACGTAAGGAAAGGCAGCCAGCAGCTGATGACCTGGCTTAAGACCAGGGAGTGCAGAAATGACCGACTGATAATCTGGGAGATCTGGGAGGGCATTGGCAGTAATGGCCAACTGGGGTTCAGGCTTGGCATCAGCAAGGATGGCTGACTGGACTTCATGAGGGACGTTGGCAGGGATGACCAACTGGGATTCAGTGACACCGGACTGCTGAGAATCTGTGGTGCTGGACAACAGTGCTACGCAGCTGAGAGAGCCATTGAGACTATACCTTCTTCTGAGGATTCCATGATACCACCTGTAAATGGCAAAGCAATTTCCCTCAAAGGGTGACACAGGGTGCCGCCTTACTGATAGGTAAGGTACCTCAATAGGTTTGGGGAAGGCAGGTTAGTCCACTGATTGGAGGCAGGTGACAGACTACCAGGCTCAGGGCTCAGTGATGTAATGAAGATACAATATGGATTCACTTACAGGTACAATAGTCATGAGGCAGACGAGGGTCAAACCCAGGGAAGGCAGTCGAAACAGTCAAACAAACCTAATACGGGTTACGCAGGAAGTCCAAGGTACAGAGGTCAGGCAGAGGTTCAAACAGGCAGCCAACAAAGTCCATTATTCAGGTTCCAGATAACAGAAAACAGATTACAGAAAGCAGAGGCAAGAAGCACATGGCAACTTTAATGGTCTGGAATGAAAGAAACTGGACAGATTTATGAACTATGGCTGATTGAGATGTGGGTGAGGGGGAACAGCAATTGAGCGAAGTTAGAACAGGTGTATAGATGGGTGGGGCAGTCAGGTGTTGGGGACAGGAGGGAAAGTCCAGTGTCTGGTGGATGGATGGATGGAAAAAGGCAATGAAGGGGACTGAGCAATAGGGAATGTGATTGGAGAGGAGGGGCATAGATAGACCGTGACACTTATGTTGGGACACTTTTGTATTGTGCTGATCATGGTAATGAGTTTTCTTTTTCAACAGGTACACTATCAATGACAGGAACTTTGGCCGCCTATTGAATCGAATCACCACCACCTACAACACAGAGCTCCAGCTATGGAAGGTTAGACCTGTCCTTTGTGTAACTTTCTCTTACCATTCCATTTTTCCTTCTGCTGGGCTGAAGAATGGGTAGTTGTGATTTTTTTTTTTTCACAGTAATATGCACAGCACAAGTTATTCTTTCTTAAAGGGATAGTTCGGGTTTTTGGACATGAAGTTGTGTGAAACACTGACCATCTGTAGCTCCATTTTGGTATTCCTCTGTTTACCTACAGCAGCTGACGAGGGTGTGTCGTGAGCCTGAGCCGGTGTTTGCGCTGTAGTAGTAGGTATATATAGGGCTAGTGCATCTTCTTCCTCACTAATAATAGCCTACTGGTTCTCTGTTGGAAACAGCCGATCAAGTTTTCGTTAGCCATTGCTATTCTGCGCAGCTGCACGGCGTGGTGATGAACTGTCTTATTGATTTCTGTTGCTGTGCTGTCTTGTGGGCCTGCATGGCAGAGTGATACTGGCCAGAAAATAGTCCTAATTGATAGCAAGGTCTGACGTAATGCAGGGATGTTTTAAAATTATTGAAATAGTCTAACAAAACACATGCATACTTTTTTGTAGCTTAAAACCTTTTGGTTACGTGTCCCCCGTACATCTTCAGAACTACTTTTTCTCCAGTAAGCTACAGGCGATTTCTCAGAGCAGGAGGCTCGTTGACAGTAGTGACACCGTCACATCAGAGCTACAGATGGTCAGCGTTTCACACAACTTCATGTCCAAAAACCCAAACTATCCCTTTAACAAAGTACTTTACTAAAAATCTTTCAGTCACAGTAAATTACAATTCTGAGGGTAAAATATCAAAAGATCCATAGAAACTTCCCCAAACCCTTCACAAACCTAACCCACCTCTCTGCTGTCCAGCAATATGCTCAGTATGTTCCTGACACACATGGTTTTGCAAAAACATGGCTGAGTAAAAAGCTTCTGTGCTGCGCTGTTGCCTACCTTAATGTTCACAAGTTCACAAAACACAACTTCTGGTAGTGTTTTATTCATATTTTGGAGGAAATGATTGTTTGAAATATACTGGGTGGATTGAAAAGGTTCTGTTGAGATCTTGATAAATTTTACCATTGTGAATACCTGTCACCATTGGCATAATGAATTCAAGCCTCATAAGTTTTTGGATGGAGTATTATTTACTCATGGCTGAAGTGGGATTCAATACTTACAAACTGTGTTGAATCGGGGCTGTACCTACAGCATAGGCTCTACGTAGATGTGTACCCTACACCATAGTCTGATATGCGCCTCCCAAGAAATGTAGTGTGACAGCGATTCAGACCTCCTGTTTATTTTTGTAAACTGAAAACCATTTCCCCCAGTGGAAATTAAGCTTTTATTTACTTTTATTACACAATAAATAGTAAAGACAATAAAGCCCCCACAAAATACTGTTTGAGGGTGGCACGGTGGTGTGGTGGTTAGCACTCTCGCCTCACAGCAAGAGGGTTGCCGGTTCGATCCTGGGCATGGGAGCCCTTCTGTGCGGAGTTTGCATGTTCCCCCCGTGTCAGCGTACTCCGGGCACTCCGGCTTCCTCCCACAGTCCAAAGGCATGCAGATTGGGGACTAGGTTAATTGATGACTCTAAATTGTCCGTAGGTGTGAATGTGGGTGTGAATGGTTGTTTGTCTCTATGTGTCAGCCCTGCGATAGTCTGGCGACCTGTCCAGGGTGTATCCTGCCTCTCGCCCGATGTCAGCTGGGAAGATGAATGAATGAATGAATGAATGAATGAAAATACTGTTTGAAGTCTTCTGTGTGACTTACCTGGCTTCATATGAGTAGAGGAATAGTCTGCTAGCCACTAGACTAATTTATATAATGGGAAATGCCATAAGCTTATGCTAATAATGCTAGCATGTTGTATTTGTGGGAAAAACATGTGCACTATAATAATAATAATAATAATACATTTTATTTGTATTGCACTTTACATTTTAGCAATCTCAAAGTGCTACAGTGCAGGATAAAAAAAAACAGATTAGATTTAATACCATTTAAGCTTTTATGAAACTGATGATGAAACTATAATTCTGTTTCATCAGTGAACCTTGTAAGTTATAATGGAGCTAACATTTTTTAACATTACCTCTCTTAAATTGTTGTTGTTGTTCCCAGCTTCATGTGAGTTGAGGAAAATCCGCTATCCGTTAGGGTAATTTATGCATAGGCAAATCTCATGCTTATGCTAATAACGTTAGCATGTTGTATTTATGGGGATAACATTGACTATAAGACAATTGTTCTGTCGGTGGACTTTGTGAGTTATAATGGAGCCAAATTTTGTAATGTTACCTCTATTAAAAGTTGCTGTTAATCCGAGTTTCATGTGAGTAAAGGGAAGTCCGTTAGCACCTAGGCTGATTTAATGCAATGTAAAACATCATAGACTTGTGCTAATAACATAAGCACGTTGTATTTGTGAGGAAAACATGACTAGTACAAGATAATAGGCCTATTTTACAAAATGGCGACCGTGACCCAAAGTAGGGAATCGCTGGTTCCGGATTCCTGTTTTCACTGCAACAATCTTTTGCCTATTACAACTATGGACCCTGAACAGCGCTTCTTCCTCCAGTCACTCCTTTCTTTGGTCAAAGTTACGACAGTACCTGTAGTATACAGTACATATACTATGCAGTGCCTGAAGTATGTTTTACCTGCATGACGTAACTGTAGGCCCTACATGTAGTATGCAGCACCTGTAGTGGGCAGTACATGTAGTTTCGAGTCCCTGTAGCACATAGTACTTTCTGAATGTAGTACCTGCTGAATGAAGTAGCTATGGTATTTCGTACATGTGATAGAGACACACACAGAGTTTGGCCTAAATACCTCAATGATCCAGCAACTGCTATTAATACTTACTTAGTACTCGGCATGAGATGTGCAATATACACGTAGTGTGCAGTATCTCTAGTACAATTAGTATGTAGTGCCTTTAGTATGCAGTTCATGTAGTATGTATTACCTGCAGTATATAGTACATGTATTACGCACTGTAGTACCTGTAGTATGGAGTATGGATGCAGGCGGCGATCAAAATTTCTTGGGAAGTTTTCTAGCCTTGTGAATTATAATGAAGCTAAACTTAACCTCTTTTAAATGTTGCCGTTGTTCCCAGCTTCATATAAGTAGAGGAAAGTCCGCTAGCTGCTCAGCTAATTTATGCAATGTTAAATGTCATAGACCTATGCTAATAATGTTAGCATGTTGAATTCATGGGGAAAACATGTCAAGCAAAAGATAACTGTTTTGTCTGTGAACCTTGTCAGTTATATTGGAGATGAATTTTGAACGTATGTTTAATGTTGTCAGTATGAAGCCTTCATGTGTGTTTAAGGTGTGTTAGTTTAATCAAACAAACCTTACAGCACTTTATAAATAAACTCAACACAGCAGCATAGAAACTCTGCCGTCAACTAGTGTTTAGGAGGAGTGATTGTATAGCGACACAGACACATGTCAAGTATAAATGCTCACAATGGCAAAGGCCACTTGTATAGGCTAGGGCACAGTCTTTGCATAGAGCCTACATACAAATATTACCGAGCCTTGACAACAGAATAAAATGTTTGATTTTGTGATATTTTTTGAATCATAGCAAATTGAGTTTGGGAGTTTTTTTCAGGCTTTTTGACACATATGTCAATATTTGCTGGTCTTGTAGATGGAGCATTTCTTCAGTCTAACACCAGACGCTGGTGCTGGGGAGATGCCCAGGAAGCAGGCGCTGGAGACAGTGAGGAACAACATCGAATGGATCAGGAGTAATGAGAATGAGATCAAAGTGTGGCTGGAAAACAACGTCTCCTAAAATGGCACCAGTGTAAAACACTGCAGGGATACAGGCACGCTGTACCTGTGAAGAACCGGAGCATCCTCAGTCCCCTGTACTGTTGATACATATGGCCTATTCCCATTCAGTACACAGAGGGTGAGGCTGGGTTTAGTTTGTGTTCTTTTCAAAGGGCCAAAGCAGGGGGCTGCTGATCTGAATCAACACTGGAAAACAGAAAATCAAAGCCAATTCAAACATTCTTACTTCTAAACACTTCACAGTAGCAACATTCACACACATCCTGATCTCCTGAGTGAAAGTCCCATTTTTTAAATTGCTGTACTGCTCATCTCAAGAAGGATATTTACACAGTCCCTTCTCCTCCTCGTACTTTAAACATTTTTATTATAAATTCTTCAATACATTTTTGTAATATTTTAACTTGTGGCACAGAGATGATCATCAGACCGGCCTGAGATGATTCATTCTTCTTCAGCCTTCCCTCTGTGTGCAGCACAGAAAAAGTCCACACCACTCTCTGTGCATGTGTATGTTTATTTGTATTTGCAAGCAATAATGGAAGTGTACGAGTGTGAACATGCTAGAGATGAAGAGATGAATGAATAAATCTTGACTAAAATGACTCTGTATGCCTTTATTTCATGTTATTTTGACCCTAGCAGTCGCAGTGGTGGAATGGATCTACACAGGTACTGTAGTGAGTAAAATTCTGAGGTATTTGTGTTTTACTTCACTAGTATAATTGCATAATTGGTATCTTGAAGATACAACAAAACATAATCAGAGAAAAAGTAAATATTTCTTGATCTGACAGTAATAATAACTCAATAATATAACAGCGACCATTATGCCGCCCAAGTAATAGTTTTACACAGCGGTGGAAAGTAGCTAATTACATTATATGAAGCACTTTACTTAAGTTGTTTGAGGTAATACTACTTCATACCTCCAGTTTGTGCTACTTGACATCACTAGATTTCAAGGGGAAATATTGCACCTTTGACTTTTATTATCTGACGGCTACTTTGCAAATAAATATTTTACATCCAAATCGAAGTCCTTCTCTTCACTCATAAAGCCCTCCATAACCAGGTCCCTTCCTACCTCACCAACCTGCTCCACCACCACACTCCCTTCCGCAGTCTCCGCTCCTCTGATGCCAACCTCCTGACTCCACCTCTCAGGACCAAGCTCCAGACCTGTGGTGACAGAGTCTTCTCCATAGTCGCCCCGTTCCTCTGTAATTCTCTTACTCAGTTTGGGGCAGCACTAGCTCAGTCCATAGGGACCGGAGGGTCATTGGTTCAAGTCCCTGTCTAGACCAAACATGGAGTGTTTACTGGTAGCTAGAGAGTTGCCAGTTCACCTCTTGGGCACCACCAAGGTGCTCCCAAGCAAGGCACCAAACTTCCAAATGCCCAGGCCCCAGCCCCCCACCCAATGCATACATAGGTCCTGTTTGTGCATGTGTGTGTACTTCAGACAACAGAGTGAAAACAACTGATTTGCCCTTTAGGGATTATTAAAGTACATCTTTCTAACTAATGTAAAGTGTCTTTGAGTACTATGAAAAGTGCTCTATAAATAAAATGTATTGTTATTATTATGATCAGAGTTGGGTAAGGGTTACTTTAAAAGTAATCAAATTACTTTAATGCATTACTATTTTTGAAAAGTAACCAGTTACTTTACTGCGTTATTCCCTGAGTAAAGTAACTCAAGTACTTTCAAAGTACTTCCAACGTTACTCCCTGAGAAATGTAACTCAAGCACTTTTAAAGTACTTTTGAGTATTCTACATTTCCTATTGGGCAATGGACCACAGGGCGTTAGGCCTACATTTTTGTGTCTCCAAAATTAAAGTTATGGACCACTTGCCCTTCACTGAGATCCAGTTCTCCCATCACAGCCGTCACTTTGACCAGTAGAAACACACAACGATCTGCTGCCGTAGACAACTATATGACAACAACACCCCAGCATTTTTAATATTTCCTCTAGGGATGTTACCACACAGAGTAAAAGGGGAAATGATGGTGTGAAACAGCAGAGGCTCTTTGTCAACCCACTGAGTTAACGTTACTATCATTAGCATCAAGCTAGCAAACAATGGTACATCCTCACGGTCGGACATAAAGTAATAACATTAACAAATAGCAGCGGGGCTTTTACTCACCACAACTGCAAAGGCTCCCAGCTTCATTTGAAACAAACTACATTACAGATGGTCCGTTATTTATTAATCCCTGTGTGTTTATATATTTACTTTTTATCCGCTCCGCTGTCTTTGTAAAGTTCGCACCGTCATTTCAAACACTTGTTTCAAATTAAAAGCCCCTTATAACCTCGGCTAGAGAATCCCTCCATTTTCTAAATAGGCTTTTATTCTGAAACATTTGTCAGAACTTCCTGTGGAAGATACAGTAGCTTGATAGTTTACTTATGGTGCTTCAAATGGAGCTCCTGCCATCTGCTGGCGCTTTTAGGTGACTACAACAACATTTCGGTTGGCACATGAACAGACACAGTGACTCAAGTAATAGTGAAAGTAATAAAAATAGGACAAGAATAACCCGATGACATCACACACGCCGTGAACGACGACCGGGGATAATTGGTGAGTACCAGTGTGTAGTGTGTCATGTCTGTCAGCTGAGTGATGACACGATTTTATGACTCCACAGTCGTGTAATGTGACACAGTGACTTTCAGAACAGGCAGAAAAGTTGTGTAGTGTGTACCAGGCATATTGCAAGTCCTGAGTCTGACCTGTCTGTCAGCGAGTCCTCCTCCATCTATTGAGTCGTGGGGATTTTACTGAGGATCCTGCGGAATGTTTTAGACAACGGCAGCATTTCTCCGACCACGTAGCGAGCCACAAGCTCCGTGGCTTCTGTCAGACTGATAGGTTTAACGTTATCTCCGTTATTAGAACCAAACGACAGTCATTGCTGTTTCAGAGCTGAAGGACCAGCGTTCTAAAGTAACTTGTTTGAAAATGTACTTAAGTATTTGATTACTCAAACAGCAAACTAACGTGTTAGGTTACTCGTTACTGCAAAAAGTAATCAAAGTACTCTATACCGACTCTGATTATGATTATTACACACAAACATCATTATCACTTTATAAGATATGTGTTCATTGTGATAGATTAATCACACTACAGTGCCGTATACAGTATAACATTAAAATGCTACTTACTTAATGCACCAACAATAACAAATAAGTATTACTATCCAAACACTGACAAAGGCCTGTTGGAAGAAGAACATGTAGTACATTTGCTGAGAAAACAAAAGTGCTTAAAGAATATTTTGATAGCAGGGCTTTGACTAGCAGTACAGTACTGTTACATTGTGGTTTACATTTACAAGTAAAGGATCCTGTTACTTTATCAAATACCATTTTCACCTTTCAGTCACGTGTGATTTGGTTGCTGCAATGGTTCAGTTTTCCATTGGGGTTAACAAAGTCTTTAGCTAACAAGATTTCATTCACTCATTTGAATATACTGAATTGTGTGTGTGTGTGCGTGTGTGCGTGCGTGCGTGTTTGCTAGGTGCTAGATTGCTCACCTGGCAGCTGCAACTCTGCTGCTATTTCCTTCCATGCTTCGTCCATCGTTACGCAGTCATGGTAAGAGTTGGAGGACACATCATACAGACAAGGCTTCTGCTGCCACAGCTCCACAAGGTTTTCCTCTTTGCTGGAATCACACACATTTCTTTTAGCATGTTTCACCTCCCTGGTGAGCTGCTATCTGTCTGTTTCTGTATCTGTCTGTTTGTTTGGGTTTAGCACCAGTGCGTCATTTCATGCTACATTTCTATTGGTTGGTTAGTAGACGTAGGCCACAACAGCTGTCACACTGTGAGATGGTATCCCAGATTTCTGACACTGTCAGAATTTTATCCCAGATTGTTTCTGATCGCAAAACCCTGACAATGGCCATCCTTGAAACAGGTGAAGATACAAGTGAACACAATCTATTGACAACCAGTGGTGGTTAAAGTGAAAAGATACTCAAGTAAAGGTATTGTTACTTTGTAATTATATCAGGTACAACTTGGGTAAGACTGAAATAGTATCTCCTAAAAAATTACTCAAATAGTGAGTAACTTAATTCAATGCAATTGATTACATCATTTTTAATTGTCATTAAAATGCTGTACAGGACCAAACCAAATACGTGCTGTTAGGAACCATGTAATGGCTTAAAACAACAAAAAAAACCTCCATTTGCTTGGTATGACTGGGTAGTAGGTTTTGTATTGCTTGCTGTCAGACAATGAATTCAGCTGAATATAAAAACTATTTAAAACTAAATGTATCAGAAGTTATGATGTTACGGAGTGAAAGTATATTTTTCATCACTAATGTACAGTACAGGCCAAAAGTTTGGACACACCTTCTCATTCAATGCGTTTTCTTTATTTTCATGACTATTTACATTGTAGATTCTCACTGAAGGCATCAAAACTATGAATGAACACATGTGGAGTTATGTACTTAACAAAAAAAGGTGAAATAACTGAAAACATGTTTTATATTCTAGTTTCTTCAAAATAGCCACCCTTTGCTCTGATTACTGCTTTGCACACTCTTGGCATTCTCTCCATGAGCTTCAAGAGGTAGTCACCTGAAATGGTTTCCACTTCACAGGTGTGCCTTATCAGGGTTAATTAGTGGAATTTCTTGCTTTATCAATGGGGTTGGGACCATCAGTTGTGTTGTGCAGAAGTCAGGTTAATACACAGCCGACAGCCCTATTGGACAACTGTTAAAATTCATATTATGGCAAGAACCAATCAGCTAACTAAAGAAAAATGAGTGGCCATCATTACTTTAAGAAATGAAGGTCAGTCAGTCCGGAAAATTGCAAAAACTTTAAATGTGTCCCCAAGTGGAGTCACAAAAACCATCAAGCGCTACAACGAAACTGGCACACATGAGGACCGACCCAGGAAAGGAAGACCAAGAGTCACCTCTGCTTCTGAGGATAAGTTCATCCGAGTCACCAGCCTCAGAAATGGCAAGTTAACAGCAGCTCAGATCAGAGACCAGATGAATGCCACACAGAGTTCTAGCAGCAGACCCATCTCTAGAACAACTGTTAAGAGGAGACTGCGCGAATCAGGCCTTCATGGTCAAATAGCTGCTAGGAAACCACTGCTAAGGAGAGGCAACAAGCAGAAGAGATTTGTTTGGGCCAAGAAACACAAGGAATGGACATTAGACCAGTGGAAATCTGTGCTTTGGTCTGATGAGTCCAAATTTGAGATCTTTGGTTCCAACCACCGTGTCTTTGTGAGACGCAGAAAAGGTGAACGGATGGATTCCACATGCCTGGTTCCCACTGTGAAGCATGGAGGAGGAGGTGTGATGGTGTGGGGGTGTTTTGCTGGTGACACTGTTGGGGATTTATTCAAAATTGAAGGCACACTGAACCAGCATGGTTACCACAGCATCCTGCAGCGACATGCCATCCCATCCGCTTTGCGTTTAGTTGGACGATCATTTATTTTTCAACAGAACAATGACCCCAAACACACCTCCAGGCTGTGTAAGGGCTATTTGACCAAGAAGGAGAGTGATGGAGTGCTGCGGCAGATGACCTGGCCTCCACAGTCACCAGACCTGAACCCAATCGAGATGGTTTGGGGTGAGCTGGACCGCAGAGTGAAGGCAAAGGGGCCAACAAGTGCTAAACACCTCTGGGAACTCCTTCAAGACTGTTGGAAAACCATTTCAGGTGACTACCTCTTGAAGCTCATGGAGAGAATGCCAAGAGTGTGCAAAGCAGTAATCAGAGCAAAGGGTGGCTATTTTGAAGAAACTAGAATATAAAACATGTTTTCAGTTATTTCACCTTTTTTTGTTAAGTACATAACTCCACATGTGTTCATTCATAGTTTTGATGCCTTCAGTGAGAATCTACAATGTAAATAGTCATGAAAATAAAGAAAACGCATTGAATGAGAAGGTGTGTCCAAACTTTTGGCCTGTACTGTATTCAAGTAGACCTAAGTATAAAAAGTACTCAGCAAAACAAAGTACCCTTAGAAGCACAATTTGTTTAAAAACAATTTACTCAAGTGCGCAAAACAGTGTTACTGTAATGTGTTACTACCAACACTACTGTAACATGAGGGGCATTTCTGCCTCCGTAATGTGCTTTTATGTTTTAATGCATTTCTGTCATTTCCATCCACAGTATGCCAGCAGCCTGTGGAGGAGCTCAATTATTCTGCTATAATGTGAACACAACATCAGGCTCTAAGAATAACTGAATCTATATTTATCTACAATATAGAAGTGTGGCTTTAGACTGAACTACACTAGGCTACATCAGCTAGAGTCAACCACCAGAGTCCTGGCTGAGTTTGAAGATACACT